>NW_011494805.1:4948481-4949942 GCF_000754665.1 Bison bison bison | reverse complement strand
GCACCCTTATAACATGTGGATGTGTGTTAGTCGCTCAGCCATGTCCAACGCTTTGTGACCCCATGGACTGTAGCCCGCCAGGCTCCTCTGTCCATGGGATTCTCCAGGCAAGACTACTGGAGTGGGTAGCCTATCCCTTCTCTAAGGGATCTTCCCCACCCAGGGATCAAACCAGGGTCTCTTGCATTGCAGGCAGATTCATTACCTGTCTGAACCACCAGGGAAGTCCCCCTTATCACTTAAGACACAATTTCAACGGCTCCAAAGGAATGAACATTTGGGGGCCTGTAAAGAATTCCTAGGCTCATTTAAACTTAAACAGTGACACACTGCATTTGGCAATAGGGAAATTTTTTCACGTGAGGGAGGCAGGTGAATTTGCAGTCAAACTCCTGGGCCTCAGAATCCGCTTTCATTTCAGAATGTCTCAGAAACTGCTGCCTGACATCAGACTAACCTCAAGGGGAGTTGCTGCTGTCCTTTTAAAGCTCTGAGCCCCAGGGGGAACACACCATCATTCTCTTCTCATTTAAAGGTTCGAGTGTGCACACACCCACAGCAGAGGTGTAACCAGCCCAAGACACTCCATAAGATTCGACTAAGAGGGCCAGTTTAACCTCAGGAGTCATCACAACGAGTAGCATACTCTAGACGAGGGTTTGGGGCTCCCTGGCAGCAGGCCACTACCCTCTGGCCTCTTGACTTGCCTCCACATGGAAGTCTGTGATTCAGTTCAAGACATTCTGCCTGTATATCCACAGTAAAATCAAGAAAATGTGCATCAAACTCTCAACAGAGGGTATGGAGACTGAAAACAAAACACTTTTGTTCTTTGTATGCATGACTATTCAATAAGTTTGTACCAGCACAGACTGGTTGTCTTTTTTGCTTTACTCTTGTAGAATGAATCTGTAATATACATAGTTTTGCAACAATCTTTTTTTTTTCCATTTCCCAATGATCATGATCATTTTTCCAAGTCAGTAGGAATTCCTAAAGTCTGTACGGTATTTCCATGTATGCATATGTTAGAATTTATTAACTAACTCCTACATAGGAACAATTGCAATGCCTTTCGCATTTCATTCTGCTGTTGTTTTTTGTTCTTTACCAAAAAAAATGGGTAATAAATACATTTGTACAAATATCTTACACACTGGTGAAGGCAATTGTGTAGGGCATTTTTGTAAGAGGGATTGTTAGGTACAGAGTATGTGTAGTATTCATTTTGATACAAGACTTGGGAATAGTATACAACTAAAACTTACTTTATGTTACACTAGAAAGCCAGGCTAGGAACTTTCAATGGTGCAGAAATCTATTACATGTTTCGTTTTTTCCTATTTATTTTTCATAAAATTGAAAGTGGACTGAAATCAAATGGGCTGAAAGTCTAAATTAGTAATAGTATTACGTCTGGGGGAGGATATTTGGCTGTATCTAAGAAATCCGGCAGTTGGT
>NW_011494805.1:4947331-4948055 GCF_000754665.1 Bison bison bison | reverse complement strand
TTCTAACTGCTCAAGAGGTCAGCACCCCAACCCCTACATTGCTCAAGGGTCAGCAGTACCACACTACATGAGCAAATTCGAAAATTTAGATCACATAGATGAATGTCTAGGAAAACGTAGAGAAACTGACTCAAAATATGTTGAAAGTCTAAATAGACCAATAATATAAAAAGAAGTCAAAAAGAATAGTTTAAAAAAAATGTACCTAATAAAAGAAACCCTAGGCCCAGACCACTTTATGGGGAAACGTCACACAACTTTTAATAAACAATCATGCCACTTTGAACTAAACTGCCTAGATTAGGGGACCAAAAAAACCTAATTCAATGAATTAATTTAATTTAATGAAATTAATTTAATTTAATGAAACCTAATACACAAACTGGGTAAGAACACCACAAAAAGGATATCATAGGCCAATCTTACTTAGCAGTGTAGCTAAAAGAAATATTAAAATAGATTACAGCAAATCATATTCAACACTATGTTAAAAGAGCCATGCTTTCAAACTAGTAGAATTTACCAAAAGCATGCAAAGATGATTCAGTATTAAACTATCTCCCAATATAATCCATTACATTAGCAAATTTCACTTGTTAGATGCTTGAAAAATGTTTGATTAAAATTCCATATCCATTCCTGAAGAGTAAAAGAAAGAAAGAAAAATATTCCTCTAAAATTTAAACTGAACTTAAGAAAGAATATCAAATAGAAATTTGAAACA
>NW_011494805.1:4945116-4947231 GCF_000754665.1 Bison bison bison | reverse complement strand
ACACAAGTTTTGTCTACCCAAGCCAAGATGTATCTGTATATATCAACATGTTAAGGTCTAACCTGCTTTTTCCCTTCACCGTGGTGTGAACAACTGCTCCATCACGCTGTGTTTTTTAGCTTCATTTAGTTCACTGGAATTCTGCCAAGTACACCAGCTTCGCTGATGCCGCCTCGCAGGCTGATGGTTTGGCGTTGATTGGCGTTTTGGTGAAGGTGAGTCGTAGAGCCTCTCAGAGCTCTGCTAAATTTATTCCTTACCAATGAGACTGCAAACTAGGGTGAAATAGAGCAGAGGGACATTTGCATCTCTCTTCTTTGAAGTGTGCCCGTCTACTAGTGACTGCACAGGTGAACAAGCAGGTCTCCGGTATATGTTTGTTCCGCTGGACTTTCCCCTCTTGAAGAGAGAAATACATTTCAGGCAGAGATGAAATGGGAAGCTGTTGATGGTGGCACTAATTTTTTTATTTTTCAGCTCATCTTCCACTTTTCTTCTAAACTTTCTACATCACAGAGTCAGGAGTTTATCAATTTAATTTTCATCAGAAAAAAATATGAAGAGGACTTTTGTCTCATAAAGAAAGTTGAACTGATATTTAATATGGAAGATTCAAATCTTCTGTAGGGGAGTCCCTGAAAAGTCCTATAGGGAAATTACTATTAAATTCAGGATATTTGGGTGACTAACTTTTGGAATTATAGTAATTTTAGTGAATCTTTATTGAACACTTGTAACATATTATTCATTTTACTGATTAGAATTAATAGAACAGACCAAAGAGGTTTGCTTTTGTATTTTAGTTGTGCTAAATTCCTGTATTTTGACTTGCATATCTTTTCTTCAGTTACTGGTTTTAATTTTTTTAAAAGTAACTAAATAGGATTTTACTTGGTAACCATTTTTATCTCACACTTTATTTTTTTAATCTCCAGGTGGGTCAGGCCAACCCAAACCTTCAGAAAGTACTTGATGCCTTAAAAGCAGTTAAAAATAAGGTAAATAGACTCATTAAGTTAGTTTAAATCAGAGAACAAGAATCTACAGAACTTCAGAAATCATTTAATTGCATATTTGATGTGAGGAGTAGGAAGACCTGAGCAAAACCATCAATCCGAAAATCAAGGTGCTGCTTACACGTTCCTGGTTTCTGAGGTCTCTGAGCAGTGATTTATTTGGGTTTCGTTTTTCATAGTTACTGCTTATCTATTTCAGCAAGATGAAGCCTGTAGAAGAATAGTTTTCATAGCTTTTTCATACATCATAACTATGATGCCCACTGTCAGCTGAGAAAAAGATGGGTTGTTCTGATATATTTAACCTTAGCTTCACCATTTTGACAATAAAGAGTTAAATCATTGTCAGAGATTTGCCATTGACATTCACAGTTTGTAGAACTATCATACCTTTATATAAAATAAATCTAGTTCATGTTGAGTCCAAAAAAATTACACTTTTTAAAGTGAGAAAGTTTACAGGTAAATAAGCACTCAATTCAAGAATGTAAAAGATGAGAAATGAAAAGAAAGTAGAAGGAAATGATTAATTAACATGAAGTAAAACATTAATAAAATAAGAAAGAAAATGAATAAATACAGGTAAAATTTTTTCAATAAAGTGAAAAACTAATTCTTTGGGGAAAAAACAACCAAAAAAGGGCACTTTTGGCACGTTTGATGATGGGGGGAAAATAGAAATACAACAAATTATTACAAATAAGGAAATGGGTCATAACTCAAGATGCATTAGAAGGTTTTAAAAGAGAAAAGTTTGTACAGTGGACCCTAGAGCAACATGGGTTTGAACGGCACAGGTCCAGTAACCTGTGGATTATTTTTTTGATAAATGCTTGCTCCAGCACCACACAATGCTCCCTTAAATGAACCTGCTGATGCACAGCCACGATTATGAGGGACGACCATAAACTTATGTGCGGATTTCTAACTGCTCAAGAGGTCAGCACCCCAACCCCTACATTGCTCAAGGGTCAGCAGTACCACACTACATGAGCAAATTCGAAAATTTAGATCACATAGATGAATGTCTAGGAAAACGTAGAGAAACTGACTCAAAATATGTTGAAAGTCTAAATAGACCAATAATATAAAAAGAAGT
>NW_011494805.1:4943690-4945016 GCF_000754665.1 Bison bison bison | reverse complement strand
CACAAAAAGGATATCATAGGCCAATCTACTTAGCAGTGTAGCTAAAGAAATATTAAATAGATTACAGCAAATCATATTCAACACTATGTTAAAAGAGCCATGCTTTCAAACTAGTAGAATTTACCAAAAGCATGCAAAGATGATTCAGTATTAAACTATCTCCCAATATAATCCATTACATTAGCAAATTTCACTTGTTAGATGCTTGAAAAATGTTTGATTAAAATTCCATATCCATTCCTGAAGAGTAAAAGAAAGAAAGAAAAATATTCCTCTAAAATTTAAACTGAACTTAAGAAAGAATATCAAATAGAAATTTGAAACAAGCATCTAACTTAGTAGTGAAATATTTGAAGCATTTTCATTTCAATCAAGAATAAGACCAGGGTGTCAATTGTGACCACCACAAATGAATATTCCAATAATTGTCCATTCAATGTAGTTAAATAAGGAAAGAAATGAGCACATATTAGGATAAATATTAGAAAAGCAGAGACAAAGCTATCATCAAATGTAGAGATATGATCATTGACATCCACCTGGAAAACTAGAAAATCAACATAATTAATACACAAGTTCTAATCAAGTTGACTACATAAAATATTAACATATGAATATCAATTTATTTGTATATACCAATATGACCAATCAGTAGAGAAATAAGAATAAAGAATATAGATGATAAACAAATGTTTAACCTTTGCTTACACTTAGCCAAATGAAGAAGGAAGAAGAAGATCAGTCACAATTCTAGTGTAGCGTATTTTCAGTCCTCTGTTACTTTTACTGTTTATATCTAGAAACATGTTGTTGTTTAGTCACTAAGTGGTATCCAATTCTTTGTGACCCCATGGACTGTAGCTCACCAGGCTCCTCCATCCATGGGATTCTTCAGCAAAAATACTGGAGTGGGTGCCATGTCCCTCTCCAGGGGATCTTCCCCACCCAGGGATCAAACCTGTGTCTCCTGCATTAATGGGCAGCTGAGCCACCACAAACATACCAGTCATGCAATACTATATAGTAGAAAAACTGATTAAATTCTTTGCTAAGACCTATCTACCAAATAACATGTATGTTATATATACAATGATGTAAATATTTTACATCAGGGCATAATGATACATTGCTTATCTTTTTCTTTCAGAACAAGAAAGCTCCATTCACAAATTTCGACCCCTCTGTCCTCCTGCCTCCATCCCTGGATTACTGGGCCTACTCTGGTTCACTGACTCACCCTCCTCTTCACGAGAGTGTCACCTGGATCATCTTTAAAGAGACCATCAGTGCGAGCTCGGAACAGGTAGAGTGTCAGAGGGGCATGTG
>NW_011494805.1:4939716-4943074 GCF_000754665.1 Bison bison bison | reverse complement strand
GAGAAAGCTGGAATGCTAATCCAGTCAGTCATCAATAATTTAAGCCAAATGCTTGGTGCAAAGACATGTGGAAGTACTGTTGGCTTCCTCCCTTTCCATCAGTGAAACCATTGCAGTCTTCAACCTGATTTTCTAAATAACATTGCATCAATCATATTAGGAAAAAAAAAGTGTTCTGTGTGACATCAATAGCTTTTGCTTCTCTAAACATGTTATCCTTCCCCCAAGCTGGCGCAGTTCCGCTGTCTGCTAGCAAATGCTGAAGGCGATGGAGAACTCTGCATCAAGCAGAACCACCGACCACCCCAGCCTCTGAAGGGCAGGACAGTGAAAGCTTCATTCTGATGGGCCCAGGAGGAAGCTCATCTTCCCTCAAGAAGCACAGCTCTGCTTCTGACATAATCCTAGAAAACAAGCTTTAAAAACACGTTTATTTCAATACTAGCAAGACAGCCTGCTTGCAAATGCAAAATCTTTTTCTTCTTTCTGTTGAACTCAAATAGTAATCTGGAAGTTCACTAAACTTGTGCTTAAATTCAAATCTATTGCATTGACTTCCTTATCTTGCAGTTAAGGCATACTTGATTTCTTAATGACTTTTATCCCTCCCCATTTTATTCCGTTTAATTGGACCAAAAAGCATTTTATCCCTTTCTTCTTGTCTATTATGTACTATACTTTTAAATGGCATTAGGTTTCTACTCCGTTTACATTCGAGAATCTTATGCTTTCATTTGCAACATTATTCTGATGCAATATCAGGTCTATTACTCAAATATAATGACCTAAGAGCAGCTTGAGATGAAATGTTAAGAATTCATTTGCTTACTCTTGAAGACAAATATGCAGCTACGATGACAACTGGATTTTATATTATGATGAAATAAATGGCCCAACATTGCTACCGTTTGTGTGCTCTATTATGAAAACCATGTGTCTCATATAAGAACTGACACTTCTGGTTATTCCTCCACCTGTTAGCAAGGCCAATGGGGTTGTTCCATCATTATAACTAGTTAGCCTACATGAAGAATCTGTACGTCAAATTTGGAAGAAAAATCACCTGTGACTTATTTTTAAAAATAATGAAGGAATCACTTGACTTAGAATCATATAGAAACATCACATAATCTTTTAGTCTGGTGTGTACTTAACCTGAAGTCAGTTCTTTCTGAAGCCATATCTACACTCAGAATTCTACAAATCTTGTGTTCAGCATTGAGTTTTGTGATTTACTTATTTCTCTTCTTTAAGAAATCATAATGGCAATCAAAACCCACATCCATTCCCATGTTCCAGTCTTGTCTAATGTCACAGAATCAGTCAAAACTTCTCATGTAATCATGGTTAAAAAGACAGACAAACCAGATTCTTTATTGCTCTGAGGGCAATAAAGATCCTAGGAGACATCTTTGTACCTCAAAATCCCAGGAAATTTTTATTTGGAGCCCAGAATTTAAGTGAATCTTTATTAAAAATGGCAGGGCCAAGGAGCACTTCATTTATCTCAGCCCCCATAAGCATTCTAAAGAATTAAATACTTTCTCTGCAAACCTACTCTGACTGTGTGTTTTAATATATATTTGCCAGATATTGAGAAGGCCTGAAACAGGCTTGATAAAATTTTCAGCTTAAGTTATCAAAGGTCAACATGAGGGCCAAAGAAAGAGGAGTATGATTTTAAGAAATACCTTTGCAAAAGAGGCTCAGGACCTATAATGTTTGAAAGTATTTTCTGAAAATAAATCGAACAATTTAAAAATAAATCTCATGGCAAGGATAAGAAAAGGACCTGACTTGATGATCCATATTTTTTTTAAGAAAGTTAAAAATGGATTCCAGGATTTAAATAAGTCTGTAAGTCTTAGTATGGAAAGGGCAAAGAAGTGACAGAAGATATATGATGGTCATCAAACCTTATCCCTTAGCTAAATGCCAGTTGGAAAGCGTGGTTCCGGGTTACTTGCTTCTGCCAGAATTTCACATGTTTGGCAGAGCTCGCGAGGTGCATTATGGGAGCTGTCCACGTTTCTCTGAAGTAGCCGATAAAAGCACCTGCTGAGAGGAGGCACGTGGACAAGACATCGGATCACCTAAGCGTGCAGCTCAAATGTTTTTTTGACTCACGTTCCTGTTTTGTGCCCTCTCTCTTTGTTGCCAACTTAGGTGGAGGATTTGAACGTCCTGCAAGGATTCTCTGTTTCTTCCCCGATGTTTGGCAGCTAACTTCCTTTATGCCAAATCTGCTGGGCTTCTACCCATCCAGAATAACAGTGCCAGCTGATGGCTCAGAAATAGGTTCAAGAGTAGAAAGCTGCTTCTACTCCCTGGTGTCTTTTGTCTTAGGACCACCCTCTTCATAAATATCACGCTGAGCTTTCATGAAACCCTTTAGTTAATCTGTGAGTCCAGGTACCTCCAGCTGTTTTCTAAGTTATTCATTTCTCTAAGCTTCAGCAAAATAACTCTGAAAGCATTAAATTCATCAAAGAGAATTAGGGCAAAGGAAGGGAAGTGGGGAAATGTTGAAAGATTTAATTTCCTGACAGAACTCAAAAGAGAAAATTGTCCTTTCTTGTAATTCTGGTTGTTCTATATTAGTGGTTCTTCACCCTTTTGCGATCATGGATTCTATAAATACATGAGTAAAGCTATGAAACTTCTCCCTACCTCCCCACAAAATGAAAAGAATTCTATATATGTGAAATCTGACATAGATTTCTAGAGTATTTAGGGACTCATTCCCTTCTTTGGTTTCCCATAACAAAGTCAATCCTGGACCCCAGGACAAGATCCTGACTCAAAAGTATAAAAAAAAAACAAAAAAAAACTGAGCTACCACGGATTCCAGGTCTCTCTCTATCTCGCTTCTTAACATTTATTTTTGCTTTTGTGCCTCATTTTTTATAGCGGGTCCTTAGAGATAGAATAAGGGCAACCCACTCCAATACTCTTGCCTGGAAAATCCCATGGACGGAGGAGCCTGGTAGGCCACAGTCATGGGATTGCTAAGGGTCGGACACGACTGAGCAACTTCACTTTCTCTTTTCACTTTCATGCATTGGAGAAGGAAATGGCAACCCACTCCAGTGTTCTTGCCTGGAGAATCCCAGGGATGGGGGAGCCTGGTGGGCTGCCATCTATGGGGTCGCACAGAGTCGGACACGACTGAAGCGACTTAGCAGCAGCAGCAGAGATAGAATAACAGTGTATTTCCAGTATAGCTCATGAATTATCCCTTTGCTGTCTTTCTGTTTTCCAAATATTGTTTTGAGTTGGTATGAGGTCCCATTGTAAAAGAGATGAAAAATTAAAAAAAAAAGATAATCCAAACCTCTGTGAATTTGTTCATTTATTT
>NW_011494805.1:4935259-4936479 GCF_000754665.1 Bison bison bison | reverse complement strand
GCATGGAAAATCTTTTTCCAGCCCTTCACTTTCAGTCTGTATGTGTCCCCTGTTTTGAGGTGGGTCTCTTGTAGACAACGTATGTAGGGGTCTTGTTTTTGTATCCATTCAGCCAGTCTTTGTCTTTTGGTTGGGGCATTCAACCCTTTTACGTTTAAGGTAATTACTGATAAGTATGATCCCGTTGCCATTTACTTTATTGTTTTGGGTTCGAATTTATACACCGTTTTTGTGTTTCCTGTCTAGAGAATATCCTTTAGTATTTGTTGGAGAGCTGGTTTGGTGGTGCAGAATTCTCTCAGCTTTTGCTTGTCTGAAAAGCTTTTGATTTCTCCTTCATACTTGAATGAGATCCTTGCTGGGTACAATAATCTGGGCTGTAGGTTATTTTCTTTCATCATTTTAAGTATGTCTTGCCATTCCCTCCTGGCTTGAAGAGTTTCTATTGAAAGATCAGCTGTTATCCTTATGGGAATTCCCTTGTGTGTTATTTGTTGTTTTTCCCTTGCTGCTTTTAATATTTGTTCTTTGTGTTTGATCTTTGTTAATTTGATTAATATATGTCTTGGGGTGTTTCTCCTTGGGTTTATCCTGTTTGGGACTCTCTGGGTTTCTTGGACTTGGATGATTATTTCCTTCCCCATTTTAGGGAAGTTTTCAACTATTATCTCCTCAAGTATTTTCTCATGGTCTTTCTTTTTGTCTTCTTCTTCTGGAACCCCTATGATTCGAATGTTGTAGCATTTAATATTGTCCTGGAGGTCTCTGAGATTGTCCTCATTTCTTTTAATTCGTTTTTCTTTTATCCTCTCTGATTCATTTATTTCTACCATTCTATCTTCTAATTCACTAATCCTATCTTCTGCCTCTGTTATTCTACTATTTGTTGCCTCCAGAGTGTTTTTTATTTCATTTATTGAATTATTCATTATATATTGACTCTTTTTCATTTTTTCTAGGTCCTTGTTAAACCTTTCTTGCATCTTCTCAATCCTTGTCTCCAGGCTATTTATCTGTGATTCCATTTTAATTTCAAGATTTTGGATCAATTTCACTATCATTATTCGGAATTCTTTATCAGGTAGATTCCCCATCTCTTCCTCTTTTGTTTGGATTGGTGGGCATTTATCCTGTTCCTTTATCTGCTGGGTATTCCTCTGTCTCTTCATCTTGTTTAAATTGCTGAGTTTGGGGTGTCCTTTCTGTATTCTGGCAGTTTA
>NW_011494805.1:4934772-4935128 GCF_000754665.1 Bison bison bison | reverse complement strand
GGCGACCTGGTGTAGAAAAAGTAGAGTCCAAAGGGAGAGAGAGCAGTCAAGCCAGTAATCTCACTCCCTAGTGAAAAATGGGTCCTGAAGATTGGGTTCTTAAAGGTACAAAATTGGTAACAAATACATAAAAGCAAAAATTAACAATCTAGAGTAGAGTTTGGAATTTCAAAAATACGATGTTAAAGAAAAGAAGAAGGAAAAGAGAGGAAAAACGAAGAAAGAAAAACAAACAAGGTCGCAAAAATTATAAAGAAAATACAGGTACAAAATTGATAACTAATACCAAAAAGCAAAAATTAAAAATCTAGAGTAGAGTTTGGAATTTCAAAAATACAATGTTAAAAAAAAAGGAA
>NW_011494805.1:4913162-4933746 GCF_000754665.1 Bison bison bison | reverse complement strand
AAAAAAATAGGGTCTTTTTTTTTTTTTTGCAAAGTAATAGGTTATAAAAGTGAACATTAAAGGAACAATAGAGGACTTAAATTTTTTTTTTTAATTAAAAAAAAAAGAAAGAAAGAATGATCATAAAAATAGTAAAACTATAGCTAGGACTTTCTCTGGTTTTGTTGTGACTATTGTGGGTTCAGTTCATTTTTGGCTAGTTCCTTGGTCCGACTTATATTTCTCAAGATCTATAGGCCCCTTCCTATGTAGTCCGTAGTAACCACAGGGTTTAATCTATTGCCTGTAGCTTCCAAGGCATTTCCCTCTGTTATATCTTCTTCTGTTTGCTAGTCTCTTCAGTATCTGGTTTCCGCCCTGACACAAAGGGGACGGTGGTGGACACTTTTTTTTTTTTTTAGGCTCACTTGTTCAGTCGCGCTGTGGGGAGGGAGGGATGCTGCAAACAAATAACATTGGCGTGGGCTTGCAGTGCCTCAGCCACCCTGGGTCTGCCCCCGCTCTCAGCGCGTGTAGCCTCCCTGCCCACACTGCTCGGGCTCTAGGTTGTTCCACCGGGAACAATCCGAGGCCGGCCCTGGGCTGCATGTACCTCCCAGGTCCAAGCCACTCAGGTTCAGGCACTCGGGTAGTCCTCAGAGGCGCAGACTCAGTTGGGCCTGCCTTTTGTGCTCTTCCCAGCTCCGAGCAGCTCAGGTGATGAGGTGTTTGGTGAATGCCAATGCTGCGACTTATCGCCTCCCCGCCACTCAGTTATCTGGGTGTAAAACCGGCGCACCTTCTCAGGCAGATGTTGACCGTCCAGACCCCCAAGAAGTTTTGGTTAGCAAAGAAGCCTGCTTACAGTTTTATAGATAATGTCTCTCTGGGTCTGCGATTGCCCCCTTCCGGCTCTGGCTGCCTGTCACCGGAGGGGGATGGTCTGCCCCCGGCTATCTCTGTTCAGTCCTTTATTCCGTGTGCGGGCCTGGCGGTGTCTTAGGTTAGGGCTGGCTTTTCGAGTGGTAGATACCCCACAGTCTGGTTTGCTAGCCCAAATTATTTCGCTCAGATAGTACTCGGGATATTCAGGCCAGATTCTTGCGATGCAGCCCGCGCCACGCCTCCCTGCCCAGCCCCCGCTTGCTAATGGCGTGTGCAGGCGTCTGCGCTGCTTCTCCACTGGGGGAGTTATGTAGGGCTCGCAATCTGTGAGTTTTACTTATTTATTTTTTCTCCCTGTTATGTTGCCCTCTGTGCTTCCAAAGCTCGGCACAGATTCGGCAGTGAGAAGGTTTCCTGGTGTTTGGAAACTTCTCTCTTTTTAAGACTCCCTTCCCGGGACGGAACTCCATCCCTCCCTCTTTTGTCTCTTTTTTTGTCTTTTATATTTTTTCCTACCTCCTTTCGAAGAGTTGGGTTGCTTTTCTGAGTGCCTGATGTCCTCTGCCGGCATTCAGAAGTTGTTTTGTGGAATTTACTCGACGTTTAAATGCTCTTTTGATGAATTTGTGGGGGAGAAAGTGTTCTCCCTGTCCTACTCCTCCGCCATCTTGGCTCCTCCTGAATTTGTTCATTTATTTGTGGGCAGACTAACCAAGAATTATAATGAGAGTATAAAGGCTTAGAAGAAAAATATCTTTTGAGGAAGAGATCATCAGATAATAATAGGTTCAAATCACTCTGAAAGTCATCGACACTCTTTGTATCTAAGACCAGGAAAGCATAAGGAAATACTTACATTCTGAACATTATCTTCATGATTATCTATAAATACCAAATACTTAGTTACCTACTGTTCTCTATGAGTCATTGTACTAGGATTCCCTTATTACTCTTATCAGATTTGGCTGTTTTAAATTTCACAAGGTAGACAAAGAGAAAGACAGGCATAGATAAACATGAAAAGCTGTATTTACTCCAGGACTGCTCCGTTTGACATAATGGAAACATGGATGTGGATATTTAACCTACTGCAAGAAAATAGTGGATTTTATGTTCCTAGGCTTATATGGACACATGTATAAAGCTAAGGGGAAATGTATAAAATTAAAAAGATCTTAATAGAAATGTAACATACTTGAAAGAAGTTAGGAGAAATGGCCTCACGTATTTCTGCTTACAAATACCACTTTTAACAGAGAAGTAACTCATAGGAGTAACCTAGAGTCTTAAAGATATGTGCATACCCTCATTTTGAATCTTTACAAGTATCTTTATCCTAAAAGTAAACCGATGGACAAAGGGTAATGTTTGCAAGCCTTAGAATGCTCAGAGCCCAAGTGCACTCACTAAAGGTTTCTCAGAAAGGCATGTAGGCTAATCCCCTTACTAGGAGAAGGTAGAAATAGCAATTATGTCAGGGAGGAATAGCATTTAAGTGGCCTTATTTTTTCCCCTCGAAGACTAGAGAATATAACTTCCCCAAACCATCAGCAAATATTTTAATACCCTTTTAGAAGCAGATACAAGCTAAGCTATTTGGATGTGTTATTTTCCATCATGTTATTAAATCACCCAAACTGCCAGCAAAACAAACAAGCATACCATGCAGGAATAATGTTTAGTTACTCAGAAAAAAGTAGTTAGAAAATTAGTTACTTTGGTGTATCTCACTCATACCCCATAATAAACCTGAGATGGATTAGATTTTTCAATGAAATAATATGCTATAAAAATAAGTAAATATTGAAATATATGGTAGGAGAAGAACTTTTTCTCAAATACCAAAGGCACACACTTAGAAATATCTTAAATATGTAGGTCAAACAACAATAACAAAAAATTTTAATGAAAAGGAAAGTGGTAACTGGAGGAAAGTTTTCAGTAGAAATGCCAGCCACAGGAACAAGGCCTTTGCTATAGAAAGAGTTTTCATTATTTGCCAACATAAAAATTGAATTCCCAGGAGAAACTAGCAAGAAGTTAAAAATAGGCAACTCTGTAAAGAAGACAAATAATTGACAAATATGTAAAAACATGCTCAATCTTAATAATCAAAGAAGTATAGCTTTAACAATGTTTTCTGATTCTTTGCATATAATATTGGTAAATTTTTAAAAATAATACACAGAGTTCTCAGTGACGTAAAGAAATAAGAACTGCCATACATTGCTGAAAAGAGCATAGTCAGTCCATTCATGAATAATGCAAAAGTTGAATTCCAGAGGAAATTTTACTACCAAAAATTAAGTAAACTCTAGGTTCAATGTAGGAAAGGAAATTTAAATTGTAGAATTCTAGACTTGCTATAATGTGATCAACTTCTCTATTACTCTGGTTTCAAAGGCTATAAAAATTCTATTTTTTTTACATTAATGATTTCTCAAATTTATATTTTCATTTGAGATCAAGGTTCGAATGCTCTCCTCCAATTGCCTGTTTGATATCTCCACTTTCGTTCAATTGGTAAAGAATTCGCCCGCAATGCGGGAGGCCTGGGTTCGATCCCTGGGTTGGGAAGATCCCTTGGAGAAGGGGAAGGTTACCCACTCCAGTATTCTGGCCTGGAGAATTCCATGGACTGTATAGTCCACGGGGTGGCAAAGAATCGGACACGACCGAGTGACTTTCACTTTCACTTTCTGCCTCCACGTGGCTGTCACGAGGACATCTCCACCTGTTCAAAACACAACTCTTGGAGCCCCCTGGACCTGGCACCTACCAGCCCCAGTGGGGCCTGTGCTGACAGACAGGAGGATTTGCTCATAGCCCAGGGGCCAACTGCACGGTTGTTGTTGGGGCTGTTAAGTTGTTATGACGTGTCCAATTCTTTTGCAGCCCCATGGACTGCAGCCCACCAGGCACATTTGTGCATGGGACTTCCCAGGCAAGAATACTGGTGTGGGTTTCCATTTCCTTCTCCAGGGGCTCTTCCCAACCCAAGGGTCTAACCCGCATCTCCTGCTTTGGCAGGAGGATTCTTACCCCTGAGCCACCATCAGGGTGGAAAAAGGTCAAATGTGGCTCTGACTAACTGATGCCACCTCTGAGCTTAAAGTGATTCCTTTGGTTCCAACTTTTTAAACACAATTTTTATCACTACAATCCTCTATGTCTATTCCAAAAAGCTAGTAAACAGAAACCTCAATAGAACAGAGTCCAGAAATCAGAATAGGGTGCTCTCATGTCCTGTGACCGTAGCAGAACCCGGCAAGAAGTGGAGCCAAAGACCTACCTTCCCTGACGAGGACCTGGTCGGTGGAGAGCAGTGGGTTCTGTTTCCTGTAGCCTCCTAACTTCCTTCCCCTCCCTGTAAAAGCCTTCTTCCCTTCCCATGCAGGCGAGACTTGAATGTGGCTCTCCAAGGCTGCAGACCCCGAATTGCAATTCTCTGCTGATCTTAAATAAATTTTGTTTTCATTTTTTCGTGGGGAAATAGCTGGCAGTCTCTTTGGTTTAGGTCAACATTCAGAAAAGATGCCCATAGGTATTGGGGCTCATGAGCAAACAGGTAGGACCCCCACAACTGAGCCGACTGAGCTCACTGCTTGTCTCGCTGACCCTGGAGCCTGAAGGTTTGCTTGTCTCCTGGGTCCAAGCTTACACCAGTCTTGTATTTGAAGTTCTTCAGGCTTTATCCAGAATCTGTTTCAAGGTTTCATCCTTTCTGGTTAAGACTTCGTTCTGTATGTGATAACTCAACCGGCACTTTGGTCTGATTTTTATATAAGACTGTTTCAAGGGCGACTGTGCTGGTTAAGCCATCAGCCCACTCCTTTGAACTAGGGCCTATTCTATGGAAACTGGCTGAAAAGCCTTTGGCTTGCCTCCTATAAAACCAAGTTGTTCCCTTAGAACTGACTGGTTTTAGGTCTGCAGGCTGTTAGAATTGTAAGCTGTTTGAATTGAGTGGTTTGAGCTCTAAGCTATCTGAGTTGTTAAAGATTTTGAAAACACCGATTTTCCTTGAGAAAAAAAAAAAAAAACTCTGAGAAATGGAATCGCAGTTTCGAAGGTGCACCCCCCTCCCACAGAAAGTCCAGCGGATGCCCTTTCACGTGTGTGTTTCCGCACCAAAGACAATTTAGAATATCAATGGCCACGACGGGGAACTTTGGAAATCCCCAGGCTTGCATTCCTTAAAGCTAAATTGGACAACAATAGTGTTAAAATTTCCAGAAATGAACAGGATGTTTATTTTGATTGGCATTTGGAGCTGTCCAAACATTGTCGGGAGCCTAAATTTGCCTCTCTGCAAAATGAGATTCTGAGAGTGACTGAGGCAAACATGCTTTTGGAGATGGTAAAATGGCTCCCACAGCCTCCCGCCGGGCCCCCCTCTGTGACTGCTGTGTCTCAGGCTCGCTGGTGGGGCCACCGTGTCCCCCCTCTGGTCCTTGAGCTCAGGCGTCAGTCCAGCAGCCAGCATCGTCTTCTTCCTTCCCATCTGTGCTGCCTACACCTCTTTTGTACATCGTTTCCCTATACTAATTCTCTCATCAAACTTACCCTTTTCTCCGAAACTCTCCCTTCTCCCTTTTTCTCTAAACTTATCAGAGCCTATTCCGTTTAAAATTAAGCCTTCTGAGGATCCAGAGGTTAAACCTTTAATTTTTTATATTCCCCCGACTGAAGCAACATTCACAGCTCACCTCCCTTCAAGAGTCAAATACATCCCTCAAAACCTCTCCCCAGAATTAATCTATGAGTAAAGGAGTTCTTCAAGGCATAAAGTCCATAACAGAAGATTACAAGGCACAGGATCATGTTATTCCTTGTACCAGACCCTGTAACGTTCCCATTTTATCACTGAGAAGACCTGAGGGTCAAGGGTGGGAGTTTGTCTAGAACCTCTGAGCAGCAAATCGCATTGCTATTCCTTGATACCCTGTGGTCCCTAAGCCTCATTCTGCTACCGACATCCTTTCCCATTGGAAATAAAATTTTTACTGTAACTGATTTAAGCAGTGCATTCTTTAGTATTCCAGTTGGTGAAGCTAGTCAAACTATTTTTGCCTTCACTTGGGGAGAAAAACAATTCACCTGGCCGGAGAACCCTCATTTCATACTGACCTGAAGGCTGATCTGTAGGATATAACGTCCCCTAGGGGTTCTACTTTATGGCGATATATAGATAATTTGCTTTTTTGTTCTCTTTTTCAAACCTCTTCACAGGAAAACTACATCCATTTGCTAAAGCCTTGAGCCTGAAAGGAATGTAAAGTCACCAAAGAAACACTGCAAACCCAGGTTCAGTATTTATGGCACCTGAGATGAGAACAAGCACTGCTCCCAGATCTAGACAGACTTCACGGTATCCCGAGTTTCACAAAACCCAAAACGAAGTGGCAATTGCAAGGTTTTCTTGGGCTAGTTGGTTGTTGCCAAAATTGTATTCTAAATTTCTCTCTCATATCCAGATTTCTGCATGTTTTACTAAACAGTAGCAACACTGACCCAATCTAACAGGGAAAACCAGGTAATTTTTAATCCTTTAAAGAAGAGTTTGATGAAGCCACCTGCCATTGGGCATCCCAAATATCAGATTCCTTTTTACTTTTTGTGTATGAAGAGGAAGGGAATGCCCTTGGATACTCACCCCAAAAATGAGGGGACCACCATTGACCTACATAGTATTTTAGCCAGCAAATGGAGCTTGTGAGAATGGGCTGCCCTCTTGCCTTATAGCCTCTGCCCTTTTTATTAAGGCCACCACGAAAATCACTGTGAGATTCCCTTTAATCATTTGCATATCTCACGCTATAGAAGCTGTCCCAAACTCTCAATTATACTCAACGTTTCTTAGTCAGCTCCCTCACCTTCTACAAAGTCCTTTTGTTAACTCCTCCTAACATAAATCTCACACATTGTGATGACCTTAATGCTCCTGCTCTTTCCCTTCAATCACTGACGAAGTCCTTCACAACTGCTTAGCACTGCCAGGTCACCTCCTGACTCTTTGTGTTGATCTGCAGTAAATTCCTCTGAGTAATGCTAGCTGTTCATGGTTCACTGGTGGCTCCTATTTAAAAGATGACAATGGTGACTATTGTGCCAGGTACGCTATTGCAACTCCTTTTGATGTTGTTGAGGCAGCTCTTTCACTTATAATTACTTCTGCCCAACAGGCTGAATTATACACTCTTACACGGGCTTGTACTTTAGCCAACAACAAAACTGCCAGCATTTATACTAATAGTAGATATACTTTTGGAGTATCTCGTGACTTTGAAATGTGGAAACAGCATAGCTCCCTAATTCCAATAAAAATAAAATTTTAATTAGCACCCGTATTCAGGACTTCTTAGACCCAATACTTTTACCTGCTGCTTTAGGTGTTATTAAGATTTAGGGGCATTCTCAATTTGACTCTGGAAGCTAAAGGATATCACCTTCCTGATATTTCTGCAAGGAATGGCGCCCTTAGAGTGACCAACAGCAGTCAAACCTTGGTAATGTTACAAAGAGATGTTTCCCCAAGTAACTAGAAAAACTTAATAGAGAAGCTCAACAAGTGGTCTTGGGGGGAAAAAATTAAAAATTCAACAATTGCTGGTTTTATAAAAAGAGAAGGCTCTGTTTTAGACCAAATAACAACATAGTCCTGCAGGAGACCCTAAAATTCTCACTCCTCACCACTGTGCATGCATTAAATCATTGTTCTACTACAAAGTGATACCTATCATGAATCAATATCGGTGGGAAAACGTTAACAAAGCCACAAAAAGTGCCTACCTCCCTAGTTCCAGGTGGCACTGGTGGTAAAGACCATGCCTGCCAACACGGGAGATGTAAGAGACACAGGTTTGAGCCTTGGGTCAAGAAGAGCCCCTGCAGGAGGGCATGGCAGCCTGCTCCAGTATTCTTGCTTGGAGACTCCTGTGGACAGAGGAGCCTGGTGGGGTTGCAAAGGCAGCCACGACTGAAGCTTAGCACACACTGGTTCCACTTGTCTGAAGTAAACCCCAGGGAAGCCAGTTCGTGCTGTTCCCCAACATTTTAAACTGCTTAAAGAACAGCTGGGGGTTTGGCAAGTGGCCTTCATACGTTGCCTTCTGTCTAATGGGTATATCTGAGTCACCGTCTATGTGTTTTCACACTGGTCGAAAGCCTTCCCTTAAAAACAGCCTCTTATGTGGCTGAAGTCCTTTTGGAGGAGATTATCCCTACCTGGGGAAACCCTCTGGAACTTCATAGGGATCAAAGAACCATTTTACTGGTCAGATACTTTGACAAGTAAGTATGTGCTGTTTGGACAGTTCTACAAGACTTTTCCTGTGCTTACCACACTTAATCCTCTAGTTTAGTCTAATACACTAATAACATTACTAAAACACAATTGGCAACATTTGTAGAGGCCTTCCAAATACCTCAACCAAAAGAATTGTCATTTGTCTTTAATAAGTCTTGGATCCACACCTTTGAGAGTTCGTAAATTTTTAAACTTTTGAGGTAGTCACAGAATGCCCGGTGTACTTCTATCCTGCCGTCTTTGACCCACAACCCATAAAAAGAGATCGATTTCAGTGGTTGCTACAGCCTGAATGCTTCTATTAAACATAACCATGTTTTGGTAGAACAATCTTTTCAAAGGATGCTCTCAGGAGACACAGGCCATGCAATTTGTAGACTTCTGTCTATTGGAAAAGGCGCCTCTAGAACTCTCTTCAGTCTTAGCAGCCAGGCTTCCTATCAGGTACTGCTAACCAATCCTTGTGCGTCGGACTCCACGGAATAGATGCCTGGATTCAAGGCAGACACGTAGAGAAGCACTGGACCCCAACTGGAGCAGCACATGGTCTGGGGGCCTGAGTGACCACTGTCCAGAACTGGAGAGGGTGACATCTGATGACATGGCTTTCCAGAGGCATCCAGACCAGGCCTGTAAGAAGCGTGTCCCAGCCCTTCAATGATGACATAATGCTTTAGGTGATCTCTAGTTAGACGCTGACCTTTGATCATGATAGCATGTGGATTTTTAGAAAAAACATGCTTGAGAGCTTTCCCTCTTACCCTTCCTTCTTACTCAAATGTGACCTCAATAAGTTTCCAGTCTGTACACTTTCCCTTCAGCATGGGACACTACACCTGGGAAGTATTCTTTCTATTATTGAGGGACGGAAGGTTACTGACACCAGGAGTCCTAATGTTGATCCACACTGCTCTTTCAGAGAAAGCTCTTGATCAAATGGGGAAATGTAAAAAATGAATCAATAGAAACCTTATCAAATAGTGAGGAGACCAGAAGGGAGAGCCCAACAAGAAAAAGACCGACTCCTCTTCTTTCTCGGCAAAAGCTCAGCCTATGAAAACCATGAACTTTTTGTTTACCGTAGCCCTCCCAACTGTCTTCTCTTTTTTATAAAAGAATTCTCCTTCCTTTGCTGTGTGGGGACTTGCACATGGCTCACTGTGGTTGCAGGCCCTGAAATGTAGTTCTCTGCTGATCCCAAATAACCGCTCGTTTTTCTCTGAAGAAATAACTTGAATTCTATTTGTTTCAGGCCAACACTGTCATTAAAAGCAAAATGCTCTCAGACAAAGCTAAATTCCCTGCATTTTTCTAGTCCCAGTTGCAGATTCCTAGGAAAAGGACTCCAACTGACCCAGCTTAGGTGGAGCTCAGCCTTGTTCCTGTAAAGTCTGGCTTGGCGCTGGGCGGGGGGTCTCATTGAATTCAGGGGCTTCCAAGAACACTTAGGCTCTGGGAGCAGATGCAGTTTAGAGCGTCATTGGGAGCCAAATGGAAACCCCAGAATGGGTTACCATTGCTCCGAAGGTTAGGAACAAAGAAAAGAAAACTTTAGACTCGCAGGTAAAGTTCAAACTGGCCTTATTGTAGAAAGACATCTCTGACTCGGGAATCTCGAATGCTTCCTAAGATATGCAATGTCAGAAACTTACCATGTCACGTGGGCATCCCAAAAGCAGCAATTTAATGTCACTCCCTATATAAATAGAATAGCAGGTAAAGAAATTACTTTTATTTTGTAAGTGCAAGAGCTAATCATTAAGCCAGGTCAAAAAAAAAAAAAAACATGTTATGATCTTCAGAAAACTAACCCAAAGGGAAATCTAAGCTCTCAGACGGAATACAGATAAAACAAGGGCTTTTCTGGTTCCACAGAAATTTGGAGCCCATAAAGTTCTGCAACTTGAAAAACAAGTAAAGGAAAAGGAATTATCCTTGGTAACACTTACCACTTTCTTAGATGGCTAAGACTCAGTGAAAGCTAAAGAGAAAAGAGGTATTTGGAGAAAAATCTCAAAACTAACAGATTGTTCAGCCATGTTTTTTCCTTTCTAAAATTGGAAAAGGAATGTTTTCCTTTTTTGTATTTTTGTAAATCTGCATTGTGCAAGAATGATCTGTAAACTCTTAATTGCTAACTCCAGTAGGCATGCAGTTTTCTGTTGCCCTAAAAAAGGCCTTAATTCCAGAGAGCAAAGTGCCAAGTCAAAATTTAAGCGCTCAGACAATGGTATCAATTTTCTTTAAAGACCTGCTGAAGCTATAGTCCCATCAGGAGTTTGGCTCACTTGCCTGTTGCTCGTGCTTTTCTTTTTTTTGCTTTACCTCCTGGTTCTTTGCTTGTAATATTTTCCCCTTGGTTTCACAAGGCTCAGCAGACAGAAACTGAAGCACACTCATCCCCTCCTTTACTATTTCAGGTCTGGATTGCGTGCGTGTGCGTGCTCAATCATGTCCACGACTCTTTGCAACCCCAAAGGCTGTAGCCTGCCAGGCTCCTCTGTCCATGGGATTCTCCGGGCAAGAATACTGGAGCGTGTTGCCATTTCCTTCTCCAGGGGACCTTCCCAACTCAGAGTGAACCTGTCTCTCTGTCCCCTGCACTGGCAGGTAGGCTCTTTACCCCTAGGCCACCTGGGAAGCCACGGGTAACACAGGTCTTTACTGTTTCACCCTAAATTACCAAAACAGAGTTCAAATTCTTCCCTGACCTAAGCCCTGAGGGTGACCAAAGTTCCTTTCCTGAAGGTGATTTCTCCCCAAACCAGAGTTATCAGGCCAACTCACTACATGCTCTCATGACACCCTAAACTTCTTGGCAGTACTTCATACAGCTGCAATGTGTGCAATTATTCATCTCATGTTGGTTAACCTGGCCAGACCACAAACCACGAGATCAATGACAGTATCTGTTGACTTTCTCTCTGTATTTCCAGTAACTAGCCTAGTATCTGTTACATAATAAGCACTTAATAGAATTTCCGTGAGTGAAAGAATAGAATTCCCTAGCCAGGAACCTATATTCAAAAGTGACTCCCAAATCTGGAAAATATTATCCATCTGAGGAGCTTTCATTTGTTTTCTAAGTCACCCTAATGTTCTCATTCTACGGACCTGAGTTGATTCATTATCTTTCTCAAAGATCCCCCACGTGATTACAATAACCTGCTACAGTTACTGTATGTGTTTCTGCATTGTTTTCCAAACTGCAAGTCCCCTAAAGCTCACATTACGTTACCCACCCACCCCCTGCTACACCACCACCTTAGCTTGTACGGCTTATCTCCCACGTGTTTACTGTTTGCACGTTATGATCTAGCCTGGCAAATCCACATGACACCCTCTGGACATTTTGTTTCCCTGCTTATGCTCACATCCTTCCCTTTTCCAATGGCTTATTACTCCATCTACCATTAAAATCCTGCCCATACTTTCAAGCTGACTTCAAATGTCACTCATCTAGAAAGTCTCCTAAGTTGCCACAGCTGGATACACATCTTCCCTAGTATGGAATCCCTCAAAAAACTTGCATGAGCATTCATTTTTGGTCTTGTTTCATAATTCCTGTACATGTTATCTATTAGACTATCAGATCAGATCAGATCAGATCAGTCACTCAGTCATGTCCAACTCTTTGTGACCCCATGAATCGCAGCACACCAGGCCTCCCTGTCCAGCACCAACTCCCGGAGTTCACCCAGACTCACGTCCATCAAGTCAGTGATGCCATCCAGCCATCTCATCTTCTGCCGTCCCCTTCTCCTCTTACCCCCAATCCCTCCCAGCATCAGAGTCTTTTCCAATGAGTCAACTCTTCCCATCAGGTGGCCAAAGTACTGGAATTTCAGCTTTAGCATCATTCCTTCCAAAGAAATCCCAGGGCTGATCTCCTTCAGAATGAACTGGTTGGATCTCCTTGCAGGTCCAAGGGACTCTCAAGAGTCTTCTCCAACACCACAGTTCAAAAGCATCAATTCTTCAGCGCTCAGCCTTCTTCACAGTCCAACTCTCACATCCATACATGACCACAGGAAAAACTACAGCCTTGACTAGATGAACATTTGTTGGCAAAGTAATGTCTCTGCTTTTGAATATGCTATCTAGGTTGGTCATAACCTTCCTTCCAAGGAGTAAGCGTATTTTAATTTCATGGCTGCAGTCACCATCTGCAGTGATTTTGGAGCCCCAAAAAATAAAGTCTGACACTGTTTCCACTGTTTCCCCATCTATTTCCCATGAAGTGATGAGACCGGATGCCATGATCTTCATTTCCTGAATGTTGAGCTTCAAGCCAACTTTTTCACTCTCCACTTTCACTTTCATCAAGAGGCTTTTGAGTTCCTCTTCACTTTCTGCCATAAGGGTGGTGTCATCTGCATATCTGAGGTTATTGATATTTGTCCTGGCAATCTTGATTCCAGCTTGTGTTTCTTCCAGTCCAGCGTTTCTCATGATGTACTCTGCATATAAGTTAAAAAAGCAGGGTGACAATATACAGCCTTGACGTACTCCTTTTCCTATTTGGAACCAGTCTGTTGTTCCATGTCCAGTAACAAACACCCTCTTCCAACAACACAAGAGAAGACTCTATACATGGACATCACCAGATGGTCAACATCGAAATCAGATTGACTATATTCTTTGCAGCCAAAGATGGAGAAGCTCTATACAGTCAGCAAAAACTAGACCAGGAGCTGACTGTGGCTCAGACCATGAACTCTTTATTGCCAAATTCAGACTTAAATTGAAGAAAGTAGGGAAAACCACTAGACCATTCAGGTATGACCTAAATCAAATCCCTTATGATTATATAGTAGAAGTGAGAAATAGATTTAAGGGCCTAGATCTGATAGATAAAGTACCTGATGAACTATGGAATGAGGTTCGTGACATTGTACAGGAGACAGGGATCAAGACCATCCCCATAGCCTCCCAAAAAGAATGAGAGAGAAAAAGCAAGAAGGCACTGATTCATTTTATCACTCATCTTTCTGTTCCCTGAAGAACTCAAAACATTAGAGCATATAATGCATATGGAGTTATTCTGGCAATAAAAAAAAAGGAATAATACATTGCCTATGAAAATTAAGCACAGATAGTTGATTTGGTATGGTTTCTGATTTCTATGCAGGAAAAATATCGAATAGTAAATTATTAACCCAGACATTCGAATTAGAACTCTTATTCCTTCTTATTTCAAATGTTTACAAAGTATTTTCGTACGTTGAAAGCACTACACTCACCTGTGGGGGATCAAGAAATGAGAACACAGATCCTATTAATAAGCATCTTATAAAGTCTAATTTTGTGTTTCTTTTTTCTTCAGCCATTTACTCTGTTTGCCACTTGGAGAACACTGTGTATACTGGGTAAATACAGAAATAAGTAAAACAGACCCTGTCAGAGAGGAGATTACAGTCTATTGTGGGAGACATCTACGTAAACAACCATAAATCAAATTAGGTTTAAATACATAACATGATATAATATAAATACCAAAAAATGCTATGGGAAGGACAAGGAGAATGATTCAACTTCCTATTGCTTCATCTAGCTTCCTATAACTTCATCTAGCAAGACTGTTCTGCCTTATCAGTTCAGTTCAGTCGCTCAGTCATGTCTGACTCTTTGTGACCCCATGGACTCCAGCATGCCAGGCCTCCCTGTCCATCACCAACTCCCGGAGTTCACTCAGACTCACGTCCATCGAGTCAGTGATGCCATCCAGCCATCTCATCTTCTGTCGTCTCCTTCTTCTCCCACCTTCAATCTTTCCCAGCATCAGAGTCTTTTGAATGAGTCAGTTCTTCACATCAGGTGGCCAAAGGATTGGAGTTTCAGCTTCAGCATCAGTCCTTCCAATGAACACTCAGGACTAATCTCCTTTAGAATGGACTGGTTGGATCTCCTTGCAGTCCAAGGGACTCTAAAGAGTCTTCTCCAACACCACAGTTCAAAAGCATCAATTCTTAAGCACTCAGCTGTCTTTATAGTCCAACTCTCACATCCATACATGACTACTGGAAAGACCATAGCTTTGACTAAACAGACCTTTGTCGTCAAAGTAATGTCTCTGCTTTTTAATATGCTATCTAGGTTGGTCATAACTTTCCTTCCAAGGAGTAAGCGTCTTTTAAATTCATGGCTGCAGTCACCATCTGCAGTGATTTTGGAGCCCAAAAAAAGAAAGTCTGACACTATTTCCACTCTTTCCCCATCTATCTGCCATGAAGTGATGGGGCCAGATGCCATGATCTTAGTTTCCTGAATGTTGAGCTTTAAGCCAACTTTTTCACTCTCCTTTTTCACTTTCATCAAGAGGCTCTTTAGTTCTTCTTCACTTTCTGCCGTAAGGGTGGTGTCATCTGCATATTTGAAGTTATTGATACTTCTCCCAGCAATCTTGATTCCAGCTTGTGCTTGTTCCAGCTCAGCATTTCTCATTATATACTCTGCATATAAGTTAAATAAGCAGGGTGACAATATACAGCCTTAATGTACTCCTTTCCCAATTTGGAACCAGTCTGTTGTTCCACATTAGTTCTAACTGTTGCTTCCTGACCTGCATACAGGTTTCTCAGGAGGTAAGTCTGGTGGTCTGGTATTCCCATCTCTTTCAGAATTTTCACAGTTTGTTGTGATCCACACAGTCAAAGGCTTTGGCATAGTCAATAAAGCAGAAGTGGGTGCTTTTCTGGAGCTCTCTTGCTTTTCAATGATGCAGCGGGTGCTGCCAGTCTGATCTCTGGCTCCTCCGCCTTTTCTAAAACCAGCTTGAACATGTATCAGGCCCAAGTTTGCACGTCCTTCAAGGCACCACCAATCCGCTTCAACAAGCTGGACACAATAGAAGGATTTAGAATCTATTTTCAGTCTTGTCTTCTGGAGTGAGGAATGTGCTAGGAGAGAGTATACTTAACTCAGTGAAGTGAAGAGATGCCATCTTGTCACGCAAAGTAAAATATGTAATAGGTAAGACACAGACAAAAAGTAATGGACCTATACTAAAAGATAAAGCTAATGTCATGCCATCCAGAACCAGCTGGATCATCCAGAATGCAGTCACAAAATCAAGAGCCCCGTACAGAAACCTGAGATTGAGAAGCCAGGTTTCAACTCCTGGGTGAAATAAAAAGTAGATTAAAGCAATTATTATCCATATCCTAAGAGAATTGTCTTATCATTGCTTGGACTTCACTCTACAGAGTCTGGGCAAAAGCAGTAGTTTTGAAGTTGTAGTTACAAGGTTAATTGCAGGGCTGGTAGATGTGGGGGCCCGGGTTAAGGCTAGATTTCTCATATCCCTCTATTTAAGGTCAGGATAAGTTTTAGAGACCAACAGAATTAAATTTGCATCAAGTGGTCCCATGGCTCCAGCTATGATGAGAAGACTTACTAAGCATAGATAAGAAGGAATTTTTAAAGAGAGATAAACAGCATAATCCTCATTGCCTGTGACTATCAAAGTTCCAGGCCAACTTCAAGCTACATATATTATAAATCTGCTCCCAGTCAGTTCTGAAAAGTCGTTGTTTACTCACTAAGTTATGTCTGACTCTTTTGCAACCCCATGGACTGTAGCCTGCCAGGTTCCTCTGTCCATGGGGTTTCACAGGCAAAAGTACTGGGGTGGGTTGCTATTGCCTTCTCCAGGGGATCTTTCCAACCCAGGGAGCAAACCCATGTCTCTTGCATTGGAAGGTGGATTCTCTACCACTGAGCTGCCAGAGAAATCCCTTTGAATAGTTACATGCTGCTGTTGCTAAGTCGCTTCAGTCGTGTTGGACTCTGTGTGATCCCGTGGACAGCAGCCTACCAGGCTCCCCCATCCCTGAGATTCTGCAGGCAAGAACACTGGAGTGAGTTGCCATCTCCTTCTCTAATGCATGAAAGTGAAAAGTGAAAGTGAAGCCCCTCAGTTGTGTCCAACTCTTAGCGACCCCATGGACTGCAGGCTACCAGGCTCCTCCGTCCCTGGGATTTTCCAGGCAAGAGTACTGGAGTGGGGTGCCATCACCTTCTCTGATAGTTGAAGTGAAGTGAAGTGAAGTCGCTCAGTTGTGTCTGACTCTTTGCAACCCCATGGACTGTAGCCTACCGGGCTCCTCTGTCCATGGGATTTTCCAGGCAAGAATACTGGAGTGGGGTGCCATTTCCTTCTCCAGGGTAACTTCCCAACCCAGGGCTCAAACCCAGGTCTCCCGCATTGTAGGCAGACGCTTTACTGTCTGAGCCACAAGTTGTGTGTTAGTTGCTCAGTCATGTCCCAGTCTTTGCGACCCCATGGACTGTAGCCCACCAGGCTCCTTTGTCCATGGGATTCTCCAGGC
Organism: Bison bison bison; assembly: GCF_000754665.1. Lineage (NCBI taxonomy): Eukaryota > Metazoa > Chordata > Mammalia > Artiodactyla > Bovidae > Bison > Bison bison. Next base: position 4,917,243 of record NW_011494805.1, on the reverse strand, counting down.
AAGAATACTGGAATGGGTTGCCATTTCCTTCTCCAAGTTACATGAAGCCACAAGTTACATGAAGTCAAATAAAACACAACAAAACAACCCCAAAAAGTCATTTTAGGTTAAACTGGATTTATAAATAAATGATTCAGCACTTTTTAAGAACAACGGAACACTCTCTAAAGTTAGAGTCTATTTAGAAAACTCAAGAAGGATTCCAACTAGTTCCCACTGAGCAAAGCAGACAAAGAGTCTTACCAAAAGTAACTAACGGAAGGGCAATGTCATATGTGCAGAAAACTTTTTGATGAGCAGTTATATTAAAACCCAATTATCTCTGACCTGATGGGTCTGTGAGATGAGCATCTTGGACTCAAGGAGACAGCAACCAAGAAACTGCTCATCCTGGGACTGAACACAATCGTGTAACAGCATCAGACCAGTTTCACTGAGAACTTCTTGGTTCTGAGTCTCCCTGGAATCAGTCTTTTCTTAGTAAGAATGCACCCACTTTGCAACTCAAAGTATCAAAATAATATATTCAAATTAATTCACAGGGAGACAAAGGCGTGTGATAGTATAAGTAGTTAAAATGCTGGAGGCGATGGAAACAGGAGCACACTTCACTTCAACAAACATCTCTTAAACCACTAGAGTGTGCCAGGACTACCCAGAGCTCCAGCCTCTTGCCAAGTCCCAAATCCCTCTCAGTTTCTCTCATCATCTCCATTTCCACCACAGCTTTCTTAAGGTCATCGGCTTCTCACTGGAATAACTGCCACCCCAGTTGGTAGGCTCTCTACCACAAAGTTCAAGCTAAACAAATCCCTCCCCTGTGAGAAACCCTTCACGCTTCCTCCTTGTTTGGGGCTAAGTTCTAAATCACCCTGCAACCTCTGTGAGGTGCCCCACCTGTCTCTCCTGCTTCACTCCCGCCACTCCCCTCCGGCCCCCTAGGCCCCAGCCATATAGGCTTTTTGCCAGCTCCCCGCAGGCCACACAGCCAACCTCAGTGCCTCTACACCTGCTGCCAGCAACATGCCCCGTGCTGCCTGTTTCCTTCAAGAGCCACACAGATATTTCCCTCATCCAAAACATGCCTTGGTCCCAGAGGTAATAGTCACACAGCATCATCTTTAAACCCAAGCTAGAAGGACCCTGGGCTGGGCCCTGCCCTTTGGAGGCCGATAGACATCATAAGAGCTTCCCTGGTGCCTCAGACTATAAAGAGACCAGGGTCTTCTGATTCCTGGGTCGGGAAGATCTCCTGGAGAAGGGCATGGCAACCCACTCCAGTATTCTTGCCTGGAGAATTTCATGGACAGAGGAGCCTGGTGGGCTACAGTCCATGGGGTTGCAAAGAGTCGGGCATGACTGAACGACTAACACACTTCAGACATCACAAATAAAAATAAATTTATGAAAGATCGTGTGGACACCTCTGTCCCCTGGGGTCTGCTGCTCAGCACTGACACAGCAATATCCACAGCCCTAGGTGTCTGCTCTCCTGGCTAACATGATTCAGGCCCCTAGGAGATCTCCACAGCTCTATCTCTGCTTCCTTGAAACAAAAGACAAGAGTGTCTGAATGTCCCTGAGGTTGTAGGCTCTCGCACTGCTGCAATGTGGGAAGGATTTGAGCAGCAACCACCGTTAGACAAGAGAAGGGCCACATAATCGCTTTTTCCAGATAGTATCCGTCCCTGCAAAACAAACTGCTGTTCCCAGCAGAGCCAAGGACCCATTTTCTTGTTTGTCTGTGGCCTCAAATTTATGCCTCCAGAGCTACTCAAAAATTAGTGAGTATTCACAGCAGTTGCACATGGCAGCTGGGAAAATTTTCAATTCATATTACTCTTAAATTTGTATATAAATAAGTCTAGATGTAATATGTGTGACCCATCGATTCAATTAACAACTACATGACTGTTGATTGTTAGAATGGGGATTCCTTTGATTTTTATAGATAAAAATGTTTAATACAATTTCATTACATTTTCAAAAAGTGAATAAGAAATGTCAGCTGTAGTTAAAGAAAAACTTTAATGCTTTTATTTTCTATTTTATTTTTAATAGATAACTTTGAATACATGGAAAATAATTTTTTGAAAAAATATGAAAGGAAATAATATAAATTTAAATTTTGCACACTTTTAAACATATAATTTGATGAAAATATGCTCAAATTTTTGACTCTTTGTGACCCCATGGACATACAGCCTGCTAGGCTCCTCTGTCCCTGGGGATTCTCCAGGCAAGAATACCAAAGTGGGTTGCCATGTCCCCCTCCAGGGGATCTTCCCAACCCAGGGATCAAATCTAAGTCTCCCACATTGTAGGCAAATTCTTTACCATCTAAGCCATCAGGAAAGCCCAATAATACTGGAGTGGGTTGCCTATCCCTTCTCCAGGGGATCTTCCTGATGGACCCTGGAATTGAACCAGGGTCTCCTGCATTGCAGGTGGATTTTTTACCAGCTGAGCTACCAGAGAAACCCTAAACATACAATTTGGTGAAAATATGCTCAAATTTTATGCAATTTAAAGACAGTGTATATTGAGACATTTAAGTCATCAACAGTATACAAAGTATGTGAAAATCTCAATCATCAAATTATTATTGGTTATTTTGCTAAAGTTAAGTCCAAAAATACATTCGTGGACTATATACTTTTTACTCCAGGAAAGGGAAGACTGGCATGTTGCAGTCCATTGGGTTGCAGAGTCAGACATGATTGAGCAACTGAACTGAACCAGTATGCATTTTATTTACTAATTGTGCTTATTTTTATTTTATTATTCATCCAAATATTGCCAGCTCTTCTGCAGAATACACAGACATGCCCACTAATATTTAATTCAGTTGATTTTGATATTGTGCCAGCTTCTAATAATAAAAAATGCATAGATTTAAACATTTTTCAATTTTTTTCATCACAAAAGCAGCATTGTGAAACTTGGTTTTCAATGTTTAAATATTTTGGCATAAGGAGTGTGTTTCTCCATTTGTCCTTGTTCCCAGCCCCTCAGATGTTCCAAGTGGGCCTGGGTTAAGCTTTTTTTCTGCTGTGCTTCTTTAAAGGCTGCCCATTTGTTTTTACGAATGTGCAGCGTTGTATTACAATTTTTTTCACAAACCTCTTTTTAGCTCGAACTGTGGTAGTCTCAGGGCAGAGACTTCATTTTTGTAACCCAGTTGTTGCGACCCAGGACATAGAAGTTAAATAAATAGGTTGAATTAATACATAAGCAAAACAAGGCAGCATGGTCTAAGAACACGAATTATTGAGCCTAACTGCCCAGGTTGCAACCCCAACTCTGATATTGTCTCTTAATCAAGAGTAGTAACCTCTTAACCCCTCAGCTCCTTGAGTTCCTCACCTGCAAAATAGAAATAACAAGAGTGCCTACTTCATAAGGTTGGAGTATTAAATGCAGTGATAAGTGAGTTCATATTTACAAAAACTAAAATTGTGCCTGCACATTAGGTAGTCAGTATTTGCAAAATCAATCCCTAAATAAAATCAAGTACATTTGTTTAGGTTTAACTAGACATAATATCTCATTTCATCACAGCAGTCCTACGAATTATGTACAGTTATTATCCTTATTTACAGATGAAGAAACTGAAGCTTAACAGGCTTTAGAGGCTTGTTAAAACCAAAACCTAGGAAAACTAGGATTGGAATTGCAATTTTGTGGCAGCAGAGCTTGAACCTTTAACTACCAAATGAATTTTCTTTCCAGATATGATCACTTAGAAATACATGTACATCAAACCAGTCAATTCTAAAGGGAACCAGTCCTGAATATTCATTGGAAGGACTGATGCTGAAGCTGAAGCTCCAATACTTTGGCCACCTGATTTGGACTGACTCATTGGAAAAGACCCTGATGCTGGGAAAGATTGAGGGCAGGAGGAGAAGGAGATGACAGAGGATGAGAAGGTTGGATGGCATCACTGACTCAATGGACATGAGTTTGAGTAAACTCCAGGAGTTGGTGATGGACAGGGAAGCCTGGCATGCTGCAGTCCATGGGGTCGCAAAGAGTCAGACATGACTGAGCAACTGAACTGAACTGAATATATATATAT
>NW_011494805.1:4906527-4913062 GCF_000754665.1 Bison bison bison | reverse complement strand
ATATATATAATGAAAATTCTTAAATTTTAAATTTTAAAACTGCTTTCTTGAAACCAAATTTTACTTAATTTTTTAATTGTCATAATGTTCTAAAAAGATTTCAAAGGGAAAGGTTTTTAAAATTCTAACAGCAAATCAATAAAAGTTTAGTAGGCAGCAAGTCAAAAAAGGTAATATATTTTATTGTTAAATGTGAATAAAAGAAATGAGCATAAATATCTATGACATTAGTCCTTAGAAATGCAGTATGCTCCACCTAAAAGACCTTGGATATTGAAGGATTTTATTAGCGTTGTCATGCTTATTTTGTGGTACAGGAAGTATATAAGAATTATGGATAGTTTCCTGGTGAAAAAAAAAAAGTGGAAGGCAATGACTTCTGTCTGGTCATCTTTGGAGCTTAGACGATGAACTGAATTTGAATGAATAACTTTGAATTATATATAATTGCTCTAACACCATAGGTCTGTATTACTAAGCGACTTCATGAGATTTGAGGGTGTTGTCACTGTGTTTTATGCTCTCAAGCTTATAAACATGATATGAGGTATTCTCTACTGTTAATGACTTCATAATGTAATAGGAAAGCAAAATAGCCAGGCAGAGGTTTTATTAAAAAGCAAACAAGCAGTACAAACACAAAATATACTGGTAACATGGCCAGAAATGGGGAAAATTTAAACTTATAAACATAGGGATGTTGGATTACTCTGTGTTTACCCTGGCAGGATGAACTAAACAATATCGTCAGAAAAACATACTAAGAAATAGGCCAAATGGCAACAAAGGAATCCTAATGAAGGAACAGGACAAGCCGCTTGCTCTATTGAAGCAAGAACAGTACAGGTGAAGGAGATGTGGTGAAGATGGTGATGCCATAGCAGGAACACCCAGTACCACCACTGTAGAAATAAAATGTACTCTTCCTGCCTTGGGCTGTTACTCTCCCATTCTCTGAGTCACTCTGTAATGGTTATAAGCTCATTATATGTCCTTTAAGAAGTCATTTGCTGCACAAAGGAGTGTAGAACCTAGACCACAGATGCATAAGACGCAACATTAATTCTTAAGGGGAGCCATTAAAGGAGGAGAAAGAGAAAAGGCGGTAGACGGTCCCACATCGCCGTCCTTCCCAGCGCTCATCCCACACACGAGTACACATTGAGGTTTGACATTCCCGCGAGGTCAGGGCCCTTGTTTGTCATTTCACTGACACATTCCAACTGCCTGACACACAGTAGTTACTCCACAAATATTTGTTCATTGATGTAGACAATTTGTTTGCCAGTAGGTAAATTTGTTTTGTTTTTGTCCTGAATGAAATTGTATTGTTCTTGGAGGAGGAAAAAAAAAGCATATTTATGAAATTATACAGGAAAAGACTGCCAGAATTCTAATATGGTGATAGCAAGGCTTCCATAGAGAACATACTGGTTTTCTTTATTAACTTCCAAACTCTTCTATTTCCTAAATTTCACATATGGAACAAGTCCAGTTAAAGAATCATGACCAGCAAGAAAAGGATGGATTGGAGTTAGGCAAAACAGGCTTCCCTGGTGGCTCAGTGGTAAAGAATCCACCGGCCAGTGCAGGAGACACAGGTTCAATTCTTGAGTCGCAAAAATTCCCTGGAGGAGGGAACAACAACCCACGTCAGTATTCTCACCTGGGAAATCCCATGGACAGAGGAGCCTCACTGGCTACAGTCCATGTGGCTGCAAGAGTTGGACACGAGTTAGTGACTAAAGCAACAACAAAGACAACAGGAAGGAAAACCATTTCACGGACTCTGTGCCTCATTCGCTCAACTGCAAACTGGTGATAATTTTTTGAGACTATTCTGAGACAACAGTGATTTTTAAAGAGTATACTAAAAGAATACATTATAGATTATAATTAGACCTGTGTGTATATATATATCCAGGTATAAAAGAAACGGATGCATAGTCCACATTCAATAAATCTCATTGAATCTAATGAGTACAAATATTGTCCTTTAGAAGAGATATTTCCAGGAGGAAGAGAGAAAGTTGTCTGAAGTTTAAATGAGAACTAGGATATAGAAAACTTCAAGATGACCTTTTTCAAGTGCTTGCTAAGAGGCTTCCCAGATCACTCTCCCTGAGGAAAGTTCTCCAGTCCTTTTCCAGTTTACTGGAATAAAGATGCTTCCTCACACACTCAACCTGCCTGAGTTAAGAACCTCGCTCTTATCTGTGTAGCATCGTTTTCAAACATCTTTCTCAACCTGTGACCTGATGGTCTGAGATTTGTCATGGTTCCCTTCAGGAGCTTGTTAATAAATAAAAGTGTTAGTTGCTCAGTCATGTTCAACTCATTGCAACCCCATAGACTACAGCCCACCAGGATCCTCTGTCCATGGAATTCTCCAGGCAAGAATACTGGAGTGGGCAGCCATTCCCTTCTCCAGGGGATCTTCCAGACCCAGGGATCAAACCCTGGTCTCCTGCATTGCAGGCAGATTCTTACCATCTGAGCCACCAGGGAAGCCCTTTTAATGGGAACCTCTGGAAAAACAGGTTTTGAGACTAAATACTGGCTCAACGCAGCCTCTTTCAAGGGGCATTTCACCAGTGATTTCAAAATTAATTTTTAAAACTCTATGCATTCCAGTCTGTGGTGTAACATTTTAAAAATTGAGTTCTGATATTTTATTTAGATCTTAAAAATAAGTATCAGGTGAACTAAGGGATATTGAGCTAATTTCTACTGCTGCTCTTTACTGGTAGCGTAAATGGTAGTTAGGTCAGTAGGTCCTGTGTGTCTCCTTGACACCCACAGACTTTGAGAGCCGAGTATGTAATGTGTCAGTGTGGAAAAGACAATCTGAACCTTTTAGTAGCAAAGCAACTGAAAGATTATACTATGCTGAAATTGACCCTGAACAAATGCCTTTGAGGTGCGTTAAAGTCACCATAATACTGTTTGCTTACTTCCTGAACAAACATTGTGCTTAAGAACAGAGTCTGTTGGCAAGAGTTAGGTCCTTAACTAGCAAAGTTTTTAAAAGCTGATAGTAATCACAGTGAGCTCTGAATTTGGGTGGGCATGCCATGTTGAATGCTCTGGCGTGGGAACCTTACTTTGATAATCCTTGAGCTAAAAACACCATGCAGAACACAAAAGGAATCCTGACTACGGGGACTGGCAATGCTCCCCTTCTCTGTAACCAAGCCAGTATGATTCGTAATTGCTGAACCATCTTCACTTCTGCTCTCCCCATCAGCATTTGCTGCCTTGTATCATTGTAGCTTGCTGGTCTTCTCTAAGAAGAACTTAGAACTCTTTTAAAGGAGACCCAGAATATCATGCTAGTCTTCTGAATATATGGAAACTAGGAAATGTGATGCTATATACATGCAGGAGGAGCATTCCCTTTCTTCAACAGAACTGTGAAGTTGCCACCCTCTGTCATTTTCCAGGATGTGCAGGAAGTAGGATCGTAATACAGGTTCACTTTGTAAAATGCAAATCATCCTAATGAAGGAATAAAACTTATCCATAATCTTCGAACTGGTTCAAAATTGAAAAAGGAGTATGTTAAGTCTGTGTATTATCACTCTGCTTATTTAATTTATATGCAGAGTACATCATGCAAAATGCCAGGCTGGATGAATCACAAGCTGGAATCAAGAGTGCCAGGAGAAATATCAATAACCTTAGATATGCAGATGATACCACTTTAATGGCAGAAGGTGAAGAGGAACTAAAGAGCCTGTTGTTGAAGGTGAAAAAGGAGAGTAAAAAAGCTGGCTTAAAACTCAACATTCAAAAAACTAAGGTCATGGCATCTGGTCCCATCACTTCATGGTAAACAGATAGGGAAAATGTGGAAACAGTGTCATATTTCATTTTCTTGGGCTTCAAAATCACTGCAGATGGTGATTGCAGCCACAAAATTAAAAGACACTTGCTCCTTGGAAGAATAGCTATGACCCAGCTAGACAGCATATTAAAAACCAGCAGCATCACTTTGCCAGCAATGGTCCATAGAGTCAAAGCTATGGTTTTTCCAGTAGTCATGTATGGATGTGAGAGCTGGATCATAAAGAAAGCTAAGCACCAAAGAATAGATGCTTTGGAAATGTAGTGCTGGAGAAGACTCTTGGACAGCAAGGAGGTCAAACCAGTCCATCCTAAAGGAAATCAATCCTGACATACATCGGTGCTAAAGCTGAAGCTTTAATACTTTGGCCACCTGCTGCAAAGAGCTGACCCATTGGAAAAGACCCTAATGCTGGGAAAGATTGAAGGCAGGAGGAGAAGGGGACAACAGAGGATGAGATGGTTGGATGGCATCACCGACTCAATGGACATGAGTTTGAGCAAGCTCCAGGAGATAGTGAAGGACAGGGAAGCCTGGCGTGCTGCAGTCCATGGGGCTGCAAAGAGTCAGATGTGACTTAGAGACTGAACAACCACAGTAATCTTACTACCCAAAGACAACTACTCATATTTTGGTACACAATCTCTAGATATGCAAAGTCAACTGGAGAGAGAGAGAAAAAGGAGAGAGAAGGAAGAAAAGAAGGAAGGGGGAGAAGGAGGACAAGTTAAGACTTATTCTTCTATGATTGGCTTGCTTCATTTGTCAATAATCTTTGAATGTTCTTCCATATCAATTAATACATTTCCTCCAGGTAATCCGTAATCACAAACCAGTGCTCTAGTGTGCTGGTGAGCCATGGTTCATTTCTCAAATCCTTTAGAGTTAGACATTTGGATTGTTGTCAGTTTCGTTTTGACAGGCCACTATGTGGTGATCATATTGCAAAACATGTACATAAATATTTACACACTTAGCTTCTTTTTCGTTGGTGTAAATTTACAAAAGCTGGAAGAAGAGGCCCATTTCAAACTTTTGGTGCATCGTTTCCTCTGAGAGGCACACCTGGTGTCCTAGGACCAGAGTTGCCATTGCTCAGGGACAATCTACCAAATATGGTGAAAGGGGAATCTCCTTAGGAAAAAATGATCAGGTTGTTGTCCTCATGTGAAGGAAATCTGAGCTTCCCTAAACCTTGCAGACTAGCCTTGGCACCCTCAGCATAGCCAGTGGGCCAGGTTTGACCACCTGTGACAGTTGAAGGTAGCTTGGAGAAATGAGAAATTCCTATCTTTAACAAGGTGTCAGGAACTACCTGCCTGCCCTAGGGGAGAAAAAGGGAACTTTGTCATTCTTCATTAAGTGGATTTAGGAAATCCATATCCATCTTCTCTTTACAATAGAGCCTCAGACCACAGCCCTGCCAGCTTTGAAGCATGTTCTTCTAGCTGTGACATTTTCACAGAGGGCACCTGCTTTGTGCTTAGCATTTTCTCTATCACACTTCCAAGAATCCACCCATGCTTTCACTCTTATGTAATTTTTATAATCCTTTATAAACTATAAACCTTTTTACGGGCACTCCCTTCTCACCCTCTTTTATTTACCACGTTCACTTCCCTATTGCACAAAATTCCTACATCTATATTTAATCCCTGTTCCTGAGTCTCCTTCCAGAGGACCTGAGTCTTTCCGACAAAGGGCAGGAACTGATCACTAATGGTCTGGGGGTAACCTGGGGAGTAGTAGCAAACACCATGGAAAGAGACATAAACACGTTCTGCTGATTGTGCTCAAAATTTTCAGCAGTTGCTTTGAGCCAAAAGTTAATTTACACAAAGCCACAAAGAGATACCACATTATGTCTCCCAGGATGGTCTTGATGAGGGTACAGAGAAATTGGAATGCTTGTGCATGGCTGGTGGTATATAGAATGGTAAAGCAGCATTGAAAAACAGTTTGTGCCTCACAGAGCGAAACACGTTCTACAATGTGATCCAGCAATTCCAGAACCAGGTATATACCCAAAGAATTGAGAGCAGGACCTCAGACAGATATTTATGCCAATGTTCACTGCAGCATTATTCACAACTGTCAAAACATAGAAACAATGAAGCGTCCATCAACAGATGGACGGACAAACAGATCCACGCATCACGTATGCAGTGAAATATTCAGTTCGGTTCAGTCGCTCAGTCGTGTCCAGCTCCTTGCGACCCCATGAATCTCAGCACGCCAGGCCTCCCTGTCCATCACCAACTCCTGGAGTTCACCCAGACTCATGTCCATCGAGTCAGTGATGCCATCCAGCCATGTCATCCTCTGCCGTCCCCTTCTCCTCCTGCCCCCAATCCCTCCCAGCATCAGAGTCTTTTCCAATGAGTCAACTCTTCCCATGAGGTGGCCAAAGTACTGGTGTTTCAGCTTTAGCATCATTCCTTCCAAAGAAATCCCAGGGCTGATCTCCTTCAGAATGGACTGGTTGGATCTCCTTGCAGTCCAAGGGACTCTCAAGAGTCTTCTCCAACACCACAGTTCAAAAGCATCAATTCTTTGGCGCTCAGCCTTCTTCACAGTCCAACTCTCACATCCATACATGACCACAGGAAAAACCATAGCCTTGACTAGACGAACCGTTGTTGGCAAAGTAATGTCTCTGCTTTTGAATATGCTATCTAGGCTGTTCAT
>NW_011494805.1:4895114-4906427 GCF_000754665.1 Bison bison bison | reverse complement strand
CAGCTTTAGCATCATTCCTTCCAAAGAAATCCCAGGGCTGATCTCCTTCAGAATGGACTGGTTGGATCTCCTTGCAGTCCAAGGGACTCTCAAGAGTCTTCTCCAACACCACAGTTCAAAAGCATCAATTCTTTGGCGCTCAGCCTTGTTCACAGTCCAACTCTCACATCCATACATGACCACAGGAAAAACCATAGCCTTGACTAGACGAACCGTTGTTGGCAAAGTAATGTCTCTGCTTTTGAATATGCTATCTAGGTTGGTCATAACTTTCCTTCCAAGGAGTAAGCGTCTTTTAATTTCATGGCTGCAGTCACCATCTGCAGTGATTTTGGAGCCCCCAAAAATAAAGTCTGACACTGTTTCCACTGTTTCCCCATCTATTTCCCATGAAGTGATGGGACCGGATGCCATGATCTTCGTTTTCTGAATGTTGAGCTTTAAGCCAACTTTTTCACTCTCCACTTTCACTTTCATCAAGAGGCTCTTTAGTTCCTCCTCACTTTCTGCCATAAGGGTGGTGTCATCTGCATATCTGAGGTTATTGATATATCTCCTGGCAATCTTGATTCCAGCTTGTGCTCTTTCTAGTCCAGCGTTTCTCATGATGTACTCTGCATATAAGTTAAATATTATTCAGTCATAAAAGAAGTGAAGTTCTAATACATGCTGTAACATGGATAAATCTTCAAAATGTTGTGCTGAGTAAACAAATTAGACACAAAAGAACTCCACTACCATGGACTATCTAAAATAGACAAATTTGTAAAAACAGAAAGCTCTAGAGGCGCCAGGGTCTGAGAGGAGGGAGGGATAGGGAGTTATTGCTTCATAGTTACAGAGTTTCTATTTGTGGTCATGAAAATGCTTTGGAAATAAATAGTGGTGATGGTTGCACAATACTGTGAATGTAATTAATGCCATTGAATCCAACAATTGAAATGACAAATTAAGTGCGTGCTAAGTGATTCAATCGTGTCCAAATCTTTGCAACTCTATGGACTATAACCCGCCAGGCTCCTCTGTCCATGGAATTTTCCAGGCCAGAATACTGGAGTGGGTTGCCATTCCCTTCTCCAGGGGACCTCTCAACCCAGGGATAGAACCCAGGTCTCCTGCCTTGGCAGGCGGGATTCTTTACCACTAGTGCCACCTGGATACTATGGTAGTTCTGTATATTTTATTGCTATGAAAGAAGTCGAAATGTAATACACCAAAAAACATTGAATTTTACACCTGAAGTGGGTGAATTGTAATGGTATGTGGACTATATCTGAATAGTGTTATTTTTTCAGTTCTCATAAAAATTCTCCCTCTTTGCATCTGAATTACTTTCGTTAAGAAGAAAGCACAGGCAAATTTGAACATATTTTTAAAATTAGGTTTCAGTGGCTTATTTTTCTTTTCCTACCTACAGTTCCTGGTAGTACAGGAAAATGCCTTCCCTGCACTGTGCTACGCGTGCATTTGTGCTCAGTCACTTCAGCCATGTCCAACTCTTTGAGATCCCACGGACTGTAACCTGTCAGGCTCCTCTGTCCATGGGACTCTCCAGGAAAGAATACTGGAGTGAGGAGTCATTCCTTTCTCCAGGGGATCTTCTCAACCTCAGGATTGAACTGGAGCCTCCTGCATTGCAGGCAGATTCTTTACTACCTGAGCCACCAGGAAAGCCCTGAATAAAGCAGTATCTGATACGGATGGTTTTCATCAGAGCTCAGCTTCGTGCTGGAGAATTCCAAGGACAGGGGAGCCTGGCAGGCTACAGTCAATGGGGTCACAAGAGTCAGACATGACTGAGTGACTAAGCACATAGGCTTTGTGTTGTGAAAAGGGTGAAAACCACTCTCAGTGATGGAAGCAAAAATCAGCTAACCTAAGGCTGAGGAGGTAACTCCAACTTTTTAATTCTTAAAATATTTTCAAAAACTAGTTTGTGGAAAATAATATATACCCATTTTTGCACCAGACATAGAAAACAAAACACAGCTTTTGAAGGAAATCTTTTTTATGTTTCAATACTCAAGGATATGTAATAAGATTAAGAAAAAGACTGACCCAAACGTATGGGAAAAACATCTGTATTGAGGATGACGGACAATCTGCAGGGCATTGTGATGGGCTTTGGATCCTTTTTCCCCTACTTTTTGGATGGACCATCTAACATTTTTCAGTTTTGCTTAACTTCTTATACACAGTCTTCCTTATATGAAATAGAATAATACAAATTAGGGTAGTCATGAAGACCAAATGAAATATTTTATGAAGTGATCAACAGCATGTTAATTCTCAGCAGTGAATAAGAACACCATGTAAGAACCAGCTCATGAAAATTTGATCATTTTTAGATGTCTCAAGCAGTGGCTAAAGATTTTATTTTCTCCTTTTTCCCACAGAACTGTTTTTAACATTAGTCATTATCGAAGTACAGTTGATTTACAATGTTGTCTTGGCTTCAGGTGTACAGCAAAATGAATTAGTTATACATATGCAGATATCCACTCATCTTTAGATTCTTTCCCCATGTAGGTCATCGGTTCAGTTCAGTCGCTCAGTCGTGTAAAAGAGTGTTAAGTATTGGAGTTTCAGCTTCAGGATCAGTCCTTCCAATGGATATTCAGCACCAATTTCCTTTAGGATGGACTGGTTGGATCTCCTTGCAGTCCAAGGGACTCTCAAGAGTCTTCTTCAATACCATAGTTCAAAAGCATCAAAAGTGCTTTTTCTTTATAGTCTGACTCTCACATCCATACATGACTACTGGAAAAACCATAGCCTTGACTAGATGGACCTTTGTTGGCAAAGTAATGTCTCTGCTTTTTAATGTCTAGGTTGGTCATAGCTTTTCTTCAAATGAGCAGGCATCTTTGAATTTCATGGGTGCAGTCACCATCTGCAGTGATTTTGGAGCCCAAGAAAATAAAATCTGTCACTGTTTCCATTGTTTCCCCATCTATTTGTCATGAAGTTATGGGACAAGATGTCATGATCTTAGTTTTCTGAATGTTGAGTTATAAGCCAGCTTTTCATTCTCTTCTTTCACTTTCATCAAGAGGCTCTTTAGTTCCTCCTCACTTTCTGCCATAAGGGTGGTGTCATCTGCATATCTGAGGTTACTGATATTTCTCCTGGCAATCTTGATTCCAGCTTGTGCTTCATCCAGCCCAGCATTTCTCATGATGTACTCTGCATATAAGTTAAATAAGCAGGGTGACAATGTATAACCTTAAGGTACTCCTATCCCAATTTGGGACCAGTCTGTTGTTCCATGTCTGGTTCTAACTATTGTCTCTGGACCTGCATACAGATTTCTCAGGAGGCAGATCAGGTGGTCTGGTATTCCCATCTCTTTAAGAATTTTCCAGTTTGTTGTGATCCACACAATCAAAGGCTTTGGCTTAATCAATAAAGCAGAAGTAGATGTTTTTCTGGAACTCTCTTGCTGTATCTATGATCCAGCCAATATTGGCAATTTGATTTCTGGTTCCTCTGCCTTTTCTAAATCCAGCTTGAACATCTGGAAGTTCACAGTTCCACATACTGTTGAAGCCTGGCTTGGAGAATTTTGAGCATTACTTTGCTAGTAATGCTAGTGTGAAATGAGTGCAATTGTGCAGTAGTTTGAACATTCTTTGGCATTGCCCTTCTTTGGGATTGGAATGAAAACTGATCTTTTCCAGTCCCATGACCACTGCTGAGTTTTCCAAATTTGCTGGCATATTGAGTGCAGCACTTTCACAGCATCATCTTTTAGGATTTGAAATAGCTCAACTGAAATTCCATCACCTCAACTAGCTTTGTTTGTAGTGATGCTTCCTAGGGCCTACTTGACCTCTCATTCCAGGATGTCAGGCTCTAGCTGAGCAATCACACCATCATGGCTATCTGTGTTATGAAGATCTTGTATGTTTTCTTATTAGAGAAATGCAAATCACAGCTACAGTGAGGTATCACCTCACACCAGTCAGAATGGCCATTATCCAAAAATCTACAAACAATAAACGCTGGAGAGGGTGTGGAGAAAAAGGAGCCCTCCTACACTGCCAGTGGAAATGTAAATTAATATAGCCACTGTAGACAATATTATGAAGGTTCCTTAAAAAAACTAAAAATAGAGCTATCATATGGTCCAGCAATCCCACTCCTGGGCATATATACTAAGAAATCCGTAATCTGAAAATAATATGTGCACCCCAATGTTCATTGCAGCACTGTTTACAATAACCAGGACAGGTAAGCAATGTAAATGTCTATAAACAGAGGAATAGATGAGGAGGGTGCTGTGCGTATATACAATTGAATATTAATCATCATAAAAAAGAATGAAATAATGCCATTTGCAGTACCACGGATTGATCTAAAGATTGTCATACTAAGTGGAATAAGTCAGACACAAAAAGACAAATATCATATATCGCTTATATGTGAAACCTAATAAAAGGTACAAATGAACTTATCTACAAAACAGGAATAGAGTCACACATGTAGAAACAAATTTATGGACACATAGGATAAGTGGGGAGAGGCAAGTTGGGAGATTGGGATTAGCATATACACACTCAGTTCAGTTCAGTTCAGTCGCTCAGCCGTGTCCAACTCTTTGTGACCCCATGGACTGCAGCACGCCAGGCCTCCCTGTCCATCACCAACTCCCGGAGTTCACCCAAACCCACGTGCATCGAGTCGGTGATGCCATCCTGCCATCTCATCCTCTGTCGTCCCCTTCTCCTCCTGCCCCCAATCCCTCCCAGCATCAGGGTCTTTTCCAATGAGTCAACTCTTTGCATGAGGTGGCCAAAGTACTGGAGTTTCAGCCTTAGCATCATTCCTTCCAAAGAACACCAAGGACTGATCTCCTTTAGAATGGATTGGTTGGATCTCCTTGCAGTCCATGGGATGCTCAATATATGTAAAATAGATAATTAATAAGGATTTCCTGCATACCATAGGGAATTCTACTCAATACTTTGTAATGACCTATATGGGAAAAGAATCTTTACAAAAGATATGTGTCACTGATCATTTTGCTGCACACCTGAAATTAACACAACATTGCAAATCAACAGTATTCCAATAAAAATATTTTGAAAAAATGTAAAGCTCATAGGAGCCAAGAGTTCAGTGGTGGCTTCCGGGGGCTGAAGGAGTGAGGGAGTGGGCAAATGTTTGTCAAAGAGTGAAAGCTTTTCATTGCAGAAATGGATGAAGAAGCTTTGGAGCTCTAATGTACAGCATGGTTAATAATAATGTAATTAATAATATTTCATTGTATACCTGAAATTTGCTAAAATAGTAAGTTTTTAGAGTTCTTACCATCAAAAAAAGATAACGATGTAACGTGATGGATATGCTAATTAACTTGAGTGTGATAATCATTTTACAATGCATATATATATAATATATATATTAAGTCATTACACTATGCATCTTTAAAAACTGAAAGATACTTTATTTTTATTTGTCAGTAATACTTCAATAAAGCTGGGGAAGGGAATTATTTTAAAATTTTAATTAATATAAATCACAAAAAGTGGCACCTCTTCTTCAGTCACATCTCTGTCTCTAACTGCATGTAGATACGGTTCTCCGTTTTTAAGAATTTGTGTGATTAGATTGAATCCACCTGAATTATCTGGGATACCGTCCCATCTCAGTGTCTGTTCCTTTATTAACATCTGTGAAGTCCCTGTCGCCATGTGAGCTAATCTATTGACAGCTTCTGAGCATTCGGATATGAGCATCTTTCAGGGCCATTTTGTAACAGTGAGGACAGACACCGCCACGCAACGCCTGCTCTGAGCATGCGTCTCCATACATCCAATAGGGTGCTCTGATCTCAAACCCAGAACCTAGTCCAAATGAGCGCTGGTTTAAGTTACAGTCTTCTACGACCAAACCAAAACCTACTTTATTGTCGTCGCTGCTGCTGCTGCTGCTAAGTCACTTCAGTCGTGTCTGACGCTATGCGACCCCATAGACGGCAGCCCACCAGGCTCCCCCGTCCCTGGGATTCTCCAGGCAAGAACACTGGAGTGGGGTGCCATTTCTTTCTTCAATGCATGAAAGTGAAAAGTGAAAGCGAAGTCACTCAGTCGTGTCCGACTCTTAGCGACCCCATGGACTGCAGTCTACCAGGCTCCTCCGTCCGTGGGAATTTTTTTCCAGGCAAGAGTACTGGAGTGGGGTGCCCAGGTCAATTTTTTACAGACTCCTACATCACAGATTGACGGACTTAATTTCCAATATGCCTTTTACTCTTTTCTGGAAAATGATAGTAAGAGGCATAAGACTTTGTTAGAAGCTGTATTAAACTCTGGGAAAGCTGACAAGGGAGAGAAGAAAGACAATACATTAAAATAGTTGAAAATAACACCACAGAACTGGTAATTAGTAAGTATTATTACCTAACGCTATAAAGAGCTTATTATGCCTATGCACAATAAGATTGAAGGCAGGAGGAGAAGGGGATGACAGAGGATGAGATGGTTGGATGGCATCACTGACTCAATGGACATGAGTTTGAGTAAACTCTGATAGTTGGTGATGGACAGGGAAGCCTGGTGTGCTGCAGTCCGTGGGATTGCAAAGAGTCGGACATGACTGAGCGACTGAACTGAACTGTGCCTATGCAAAAAGAAAAAAATGTTTATAATAGACTCTCCTGATGGTCCAGTAACTCTGGGTCTATCGTTTTGCATTTTCACACCTGGAGCCAATACTTACCCCCACACCTCCAAGGAGACAAGCAGCTCACTTCCTCCTACAGCGGAGGTGACATTTGTTTCTACAGAATCTTCAAGAGCATGCATCTCACTGTTGCACTGTATCATGTCCTGATATAATAGATGCAGCTTTGCATTATCTTTCCTAACTAAAAAAACCTCACTCAAGAAAACTGATAATACTGGTAAGGAAATTGTAAAATGTCTTCAGAGTTCCATGCTATTCTAGAACACCAGCTCATATACCACGCACGTGATAACTAAGCCATTTGCTCAAAAAACATTTGACTTCCAAAAATAAGATCTGGTTTATAGAGTTCATTCTCTTTACTCATGGTTTTTTTTGAATGATTGCATGCCCTCCTTTTTAGAACCAGGGGCTGAACTGTCTTTCTTTCTGGTATCCCTCGTAGTCTTAGGATCTTGTGCATCTGGATTGTACTCCCTGTATAGTGGGCAAAAAACTGTTGCCTCTGCACAAGTCCTTGTTTTTATCTTTTTAATGTTATTATTTAGGCAATTTTTAGAAGTTATCATTTACAGTTATTACAAAATATTGGCTATTCTCCCCACATTGTTCAACATACCCTTGAGCCTACCTTACACCCAGTGACGGGCCTCCCAGTCCCAGACCCGGTATGGCCCCTCCCCCCTCCCCCCTGATAACCATAATTTATTCTCCGTATCTGTGAGTCAGCTTCTCTCCTATTATGTTGACTAGTTTGCTGAAACGTCAAAATTCCATGTGTTAAGTGATATCGTACAGTATTGGTCTTTCTCGGTCTGACTTACTTCACTTAACATAATGCCCTTCAAGTGCATTTGTGTTGCTGCAAATGGCAAACATTTGTTCTTTGTTATGGCTGAGTAGTATTCCGTGATATAAATATACCACATCTTCTTTATCCACTCATCTATTATTATTATTATTTTTTGGCTACACTGAGCAGCATGTGGGATCCTAGTTCCCCAACCAGGGATCAAAGCTCCCTGCATTAGAAGGCGGACTCTCAACCACGGGACTGTGGAGAAGTCCCCTCTACTCGTTTGTTGATGGATTCTTTAGTTGCTTCTGTATCTTGCCAGATATAAATAATGCTGCTGTGAACACTGAGGATGAAACATGCCCCTGTGTCCTTGTCTTCTGAAGGACAGTGCTGACTCAAGAATTAGTGATTGGGAATTGTGAAGATGTTGAAACAAAGAAGGGCTGTTGGGCTAAGGAAATGTTAACAATTTAGAGGATAATTCAGCCACACAGCAGAAACACCAGAATCCAGGTTCCCTGAAAGAATAGATAAGGGCTGGACACACATTCCGAAGCTGTTTTTACAGGCAGCAGACCCTCTTCCAGATGGAAACTTCTGACCACAAGAGCAAACCCTGGCTGACACCAGAAGGTTAGTGATGCTTGGAACGTCACCTTGCTGCCAACCCACGCAAGGACTGCCCCCCGGCTGATCATGCTCTGCCCCTGTGATGCTATGAAACCCCTCACTGCCCGACACAGCCTGGAGGGCGTTAGCCCACTGCGGCCTCCTTGGCCTGGCAAAGCAATAAAAGCAACTCTTTTCCACTTTACCCAAGACTCTGCCTTGGGTTTCTACTCAGCACCGGTGAACAGAGGCTGAGTATCTGCAACAAGGAGCCTGTATTTTTTCAAATTAGTGCCTTTTTTTTTTTTCCAGATATATACCCAGGAGTGGGATTGCTATGTCATAGTTCCTTTTATAGTAACCTCTGACCTTTCCTAAATACCAGCTGAGTCTCTCGGGCTGTCCTTTCATATGTCATGGGTCATTAATAACTAGGACTCCCCATGTGGCTTGACCAACGAAAGGAAGCCTCTCGCAAGCCCTCCCAGCTAGCCTGTGAGGCTGGCTTCCACTGAAAGCAAAGCCTGATTTAAGACTCTTTTACACTTATCTTGTTAAGTTCTCACTTTACCAGAAGCCAGGGATGTTTGGGGAGATACAGTTGCTTGCTGCTAGTGTTTCTGGAGCAGTAGAGAATCTCAACAGGGCTCTGCAGCGAAGAACAGAAACTTTCTCTCTCTCTTTCTCTCTCTTTCTGTATTTCTAGCACGACTACTCTTCTCCCTGGCAGTACAAATACCCAGCACTGTGTTCTTGCTGATAAAAGAAAGAGGAATTACTCATAAATATATCTTTTTCTGAGTAGTACAGCCAAGAAATTAGATGTAGTTTATATGTTTTTGCTACTTACACTCTTAAAATGCCATTACTGACTCTAAATTCACGGTGAAAAAAAATTCAAGTTTAAGAACATTTTTCTATTTTACAAAACAAATAAATGAATAGACTCCACACTTAGACGGCCACCTCTCTCACAAGGCTGTGAACCCTTTCAGGTCAGGAGCCATGTCTTAGCTTCCCGTACCAGTGCTCATCACAATGCCTGGCATATAGTAGGGACTCAGAAAGAATGGTTGTGTGCTAAGTTGCTTCATTCGTGTCCGACTCTTTGCAACCCTATGGACTGTAGGTTGCCAGGCTCTTCTGTCCATGGGATACTCCCGGCCAGAAAGTGACTTGCCCTTCCCTTCTCCAGGAGATCTTCCCAACCCAGGGAGCAAACCTGTGTCTCTTATGTCTCCTGCATCAGCAAGTGGATTCTTCACCACTAGCACATCACAACGACTGACACATAGTCGGGACCAGGAGAGAATGGTTGAATAAACACCGATTCTTGGAAGGTGTTCATTGGAAGGACTGATGCTGAAGCTGAAACAGCAATCCTTTGGCCACCTGATGTGAAGAGCTGACTCATTTGAAAAGACCCTGATGCTGGGAAAGATTGAGGGCAGGAGGAGAAGGGGACAACAGAGGATGAGATGGCTGGACGGCATCGCTGACTCAAGGGACATGGGTTTGGGTGAACACCTGGAGTCGGTGATGGACAGGGAGGCCTGGTGTGCTGCAGTTCATGGGGTCGCAAAGAGTTGGACAGAACTGAGTGACTGAACTGAACCTTTACTTTTTACTAATTCACCAGTAACTATAACCTATTTATAAATAAATGAGTTTGTTCAAAAGCATTCAGCAAGCACTATGTGTCTGATACCATGTTAAAACTGGGGATAAAATCATGAAACAGACACAGCCCCTGCCCCAGAGGAGAGGCAGTACGCCAGCAGTGGGAGAGGCAAATACAAAGAGTTGTGTTATAAGGTGGACCCGGGCCACAAATGAAACAGACTGAAGCGGAGATGAAAAAGCTCTTAGTTCTGCCCAGCAGACAGAGATACTCACAGAAGGATTCTGAGAGGAGGTTGCTTGTGCTGGTCCTTAAAGGACAAAGGAATGGAGAAAAGGAATCTAGTGGCAAAGAAAAAAAGCATGAGCCCGAACAAAAGGAGCAAAGAACAGGGCTTGCTTAGAACTCGGCAAGTTGTCTGGAAAGTCCAGACGCTGGGAGTGGGGGACAGGTGCTTGCCACTGAGTGGCAGGAAATGAGGCTGGAAAGGGGGTTGGAGGCAGAAAGTGCAGCCTTTGAAGGCGAAAACCCTTGATGCTAAGACTTCATTCTGTCAGCTGTGTCGCCCCATCAGAGGTGTGCAGCTGGGGAAGAACCAGCAGGTCTGCGTGGCAGAGAAGCGATCAGTACAGAGGGGAAGTTCTTGGGCCGAGGGCAAGAGAAGGGGCGGTGAGGACCATCAAGTGCTGACCTGAAGCACACACGTGTCCCAGCCTGCGGCTCTGGGTGAAGTTGTGAATGGCAGGCACTCAACAGCCCCACTGCTCCACTCCCCACTGCATCCCACAGAGCCAAACTTAAAACGGAGTTCTCTGTGCAAAACAGCAAACGCATGACTTTTGCCAGTCAAAGTCCTGGTGACTCTTTGCACACCTATGTAACAAAAAAGGCATGTTCTTTCCTTGTTTGCTCCACCCTTAATCCTGCCTCTGTGTGACACCATAGACTGCATATCTCTGCTTTATGAGAAGAGAGATTAGCACCACAGGGCACTGTGCAACATGCTTCAACCATTTGCCACTATCCTGCCATGGATGATGTCATGTGGAGGTGAGGAAATAGAACAATTTTTCCTCCCGTCCTCTCTGCTGAGCTAGCAGGCAGAGATGCCAGCTGGAGGGTTTCTGTTTCACTGAGGAAAGTAAACCAGAGCTTTTGGATTAAAAAAAAAAAAAAAATAGCCTTTATCCTTCACATTATAAAATACATTGTAAGTTTCTGCAAATCTGGAACTTACAAGCATGGAGTCACAATCAATTTATCTGATCCCTTCAATTTTCCACTGCATTATCCGATCTATAAAAAGTAAAACAAACTATCAAAACTTGATAAAAGCAAGATGCACTAGAGGGTCATTGTCTCAATACTAAAAAAGGCAAAATGGTCAGAGTGTTATTGGTGTGGAAGTAAGAAAATGAGTGATTTTTTTCTCTTTTTTTCCCCTTGTCTTCGATAAATGATATTTTAAAGCCACTGTCTGCATTGTTAAATGCGTTAACATTTTCCCAGTAGAGCCTGTGAATGGGCTGCACCAATTAAATCCTGCTGGTCTAAACTTCAGAGGCAAGATATCTTCTGGAAAAGCCCAGTTCTC
>NW_011494805.1:4891662-4895014 GCF_000754665.1 Bison bison bison | reverse complement strand
AATTCGCACTCCCCTCTAGGATGGCCCCTCACAGTTCCAGGAGGCCAGGGTCTCTCACCTTTTCTGCGGTCCGTGAATAGCCCTTTGTGAGTGGCTCCTGACCGTCTTCTACTTCAATAGACCCTTTATTCAGGGTCAGGCTGCTTTCCCACTGACTCTCTGGCCACCTCCCACGGCTTCTCAGCAAGCTAAAATTCTTTTCGGCCAACCCAACTGAGCCAGAGTCAGCCTCCCATTTGAGGCACAGCTTGCCTTTTCAATTAGGTTAGTTTGAATACACTAACTCACATTGCCGATTTTTGGTTTGCCTGTTTGGGGTTTTGCTTGCTTTTGCCTGTTGCTGTTGTGTTGGTTTTAAAGCTGTTGCCTTTGGGTGGCGAGGTGGCTGGCTTTGTGCTCACATGGTGGTTGGCAGGGTAAATTGTAAATTGCCTCAGATAGAAGTTTGCTACCTAAAATGCTTGTACACAGGAAAAGAATTGAAGGCAAAATAGATGCCCTTAGGAGTATTATTTATAACAATAAAAAATGGAGCTAAACTAAATGCTCACTAGAGGAATTATAAATTATGTATTTTAAAAGAAAAAATTAAAACAAAAGGGAAAAATGAAATAGAAAAAGAAGATGTTCTTAGGAGTATCGTTCATAACAATAAAAAAACAGCTAATCTGAATGCTCACTAGAGGAATTATAAGCTATGATATAGTTAGTTTAAACTTGGTTGGATATCTTCATTGAAACATTATACGTAAGCTAAATAGGCAAGTTGATGGAAGATATTTTTGAATACCAACTGCTCTGAGTGAAGCAGGAGGAAGGGGAGAACCCAAGGCCTTCCTGCTGGTGCCCCCACCCACCCTCCACTCTGCACGGGGCCCCAGACCACCTCTGAGGCAGCCACAGAGCACCATGGAGCAGGGGCAAAACCACCACTGCACCGTACCTGTTGTCACTAAAATAAGTGTACAGCCACACAAGCAAAACGTGTCTGAGATAATGCTACAAAGTAATGATAAATGAGTAGAGAGGAGCTCAGCCACACGATGCACACGCAGATACATGCAGCTGCATAAAATGCATGCAATTAAGACGACTGGAAAGATGGTAGGTGGGGAACATAACTGGTCTTATCTTGTGCTTAGTCACTCAGTCGTGTCCTACTCTTTGCGACTGCATGGACTGTAGCCCCCAGGCTCCTCTGTCCATGGGATTCTCCAGGCAAGAATACTGGAGTGGTTGCCATTCCTTTCTCCGGGTCTACTCTTACACGGTTGTTTTAGACTTAATGGAAATGTATTCTATCAATGTCACTGAGGAGCCCTAATGCTTTAGGCAATTAACGTGGTTTCCCTCAGCATTCTCATCTGTACAATGACAATCATGGGGTTACTGTGAGCCTCAGATGGGTTGATTTGTGTACAGAGCATAAAGCAATGGCTTGATAGATATTAACCACCATTAGTGATATCATCAGTCCCTTACATGCAAGTGGTGTAAGGGACTGATGGCTCAGCTGGTAAAGAATCCGCCTGCCATGCGGGAGCCCTGGGTTCGACCCCTGGGTGGGGAAGATCCCCTGGAGCAAGGCATGGCAACCCACTCCAGTACTCTGGCCTGGAGAGTCAAGCACAGCACACTCCAGTGGGGCCTTAAAGAGCTGGACATGACTTGGCGACTGAACAACATTCAGGTGTAAAACTTTTGAGGTAAAGTGATAGCAAAAGAGAAGCGTTCAGATTTAGCCAGCTGCCCATCTCCCTTCTCTTTCGCTAAATGCAGTAAATGTCAGCCACGCTCTCTATGGAAGGCCACCGCTGATCTAAGACTCTCCACCACTGCAGAGGCTTCTAGATTTCCAAGCACCTCTCTTTTTAATACTCGATTAAAATTGTTTTTCCCTCTCAAACCTCTAATGCAATTAACAAAATCAGCACAACATGAAACTTCTTTCTTCTTGGGTGTATACTGAATCGCGGAATTTTTGCTTTAGATTATTTTCATTTAATCTGATGTTCTACACACATACAGACCAGAGAAGGTACTCGAAACAAGGCTTCGATATTTAAGTACATTGACTACATTTTTAGTGGAAAGAGGAAGATCTATATTTATATGACATCTGTTATATAAATACAATCAGTAGGATGTTTTATGTCTTGTTGTTTTTCTAACTTCTGTTTTTCATCTGTTTGCTAACATTCCCCCTCCGTCGTCTCATCCAAGCCTCTAATTTCTGAGGCTGATTCCCTTGCTTTAAGCTTACATCAGAAGCAGTGGCATCTTAAATATAGTATCAGTATTTATTCTTGTACCAACTTGAATTGGTTAATCAGCAAACCATAAGTGGCTTACTTGATGTCTAAATATGTTGATTAAAGTCATGATTTTTTTAAAGCTGACTCACTTTTATTATGGTATTTAAATAAATGCTTCCGGGCTTACGTTCTTAAGAAAGCAATCCCCGCCCCCATCCCTCTTTTTCCTTTAGACCGTTTTTTTTTGTTTTTTTTTTTTTAACCTCCACTTGGAAAGTAGCAAACATCAGCAGTGACATCTAGTGTCTGAGTCTAAAAGGAATCTGGAACTCCTAGATTGCTGTTGCATCTCCTTGGCTGACAGACTGGGTTCATTCTTGAGTCTCCCTGTGATGACTCCCTTAAGTGCCTCTTCTTGTCTACATTGCATAACCAACTCATTGGGTCGAATCCCTTTTTCTTCCTTTTTTGTGGGTTGGCAAAATGAGACCCGAAGAAGTTGAGACACTTGCTGGTGCTCACAAGCCATTAAACTCCCCCTCCCTTCTGATGAGGCCATGCCCCTGGGCAGCCACAGTCTTAACCTCAGATCTAAAAACACACTTAAGCTCAGATTAACCCCAGGTGATACAGTGTGGGAAGGTAGGGCCAGAAACCCTGAAGGCTTTTCAAAAGCATTTATCTTTTTGGTAAAAAATTTTTTTAAAAAATCACTTTTCTCTTATATGAGAAAGTAGTGATCTGATATCTCTAGAATTTTATGACTAGAAAAATCCTACTTATGCTCCCTTTTTGTAGACATTTTTTGTGAATTTTTTGTTGTTGTTGTTTTTTAATTCCCCTGATTGTAAGAATTGGTGCTTTTGAACTGTAGTGTTGGAGAAGATTCTTGAGGAAAGTTAGGACCAACCTAGACAGCATATTCAAAAGCAGAGACATTACTTTGTCAACAAAGGTCCATCTAGTCAAGGCTATGGTTTTTCCAGTGGTCATGTATGGATGTGAGAGTTGGACCATAAAGAAAGCTGAGCGCAGAAGAATTGATGCTTTTGAACTGTGGTGTTGGAGAAGACTCTTGAGAGTCCCTTGGACCTGTC
>NW_011494805.1:4888868-4891562 GCF_000754665.1 Bison bison bison | reverse complement strand
GATACTGCGAGGGATTGGGGGCAGGAGGAGAAGGGGACGACAGAGGATGAGATGGTTGGATGGTATCACCTACTCAATGGACATGGGTTTGGGTGAACTCCGGGAGTTGGTGATGGACAGGGAGGCCTGGTGTGCTGCGGTTCATGGAGTCACAAAGAGTTGGACATGACTGAGCCACTGAACTGAACTGATTCATTAGAAGCACTGATTCTGAAGCTGAAAATCCAATACTTTGGCCACCTAATGCGAAGAGTTGACTCATTGGGAAAGACCCTGATGCTGGGAAAGATTGAAGGCAGGAGGAGCAGGGGATGACAGAGGATGAGATGGTTGGATGGCATCACTGACTCAATGGACATGAGTTTGAGTAAACTCTGGGAGTTGGTGATGGACAGGGAGGCCTGGCATGCTGCAGTCCATGGGGTCGCAAAGAGTCGGACACGACTGAATGACTGAACTGAATTGAACTGAATTATAAGAATGGCTGGGAGGAGAGGAGGTGTGTGTGCTGTGGATGGATACATGGGGATCTGCGGGAGGAAAGCCAGGCTGAGCAAGGTGGTAGACTGCCTTGAAAGATCTCTGAGCCTTGAAGGCAGGGATGATGCTTTGATACAGAAGAGAATGCGGACTGAAGAAAGAATAGCAGCTGGTCTCCTAACTCCTAACTTGCCTAACTCCAAGAATCTCAACAAGACTGTGAAGTGAAAGTGAAAGTTGCTCAGTGGTGTCTGACTTTTTGCGACCCCTTGGACTATACAGTCCTTGGAGTTCTCCAGGCCAGAATCCTGGAGTGGGGAGCCGTTTCCTTCTCCAGGGGATCTTCCCGACCCAGGAATACAATGGGTGTCTCCTGCATTGCAGGCGGATTCTCTACTGACTGAGCTATCTGAGGTGGTGCAAAGAGAAGGACAACATGGTAAAAATGAGACAAATGCCTTCATAAGTGGCCGTCTGATAAGAACACTTTTAATAAGTAAATTTCTGATATCTGCTGACGCGTCCTGAACACTGCTTACAGATCCCTGACCTAGTCCGTCCCTTTTGCACAGGAAGAGAACAGCACTCACAGTGCTGTTCTTATGCCATTCATTTAAAAAAAAAAAAAAAACAACAGGAATAAAGGATGACATATTTACAGAAGTGAAGAGCTGCGGCTCAGCATTAAAGCAGGCCTGACTCCAGGAAAATGTCATGCACACTGAGGCCGCTTCCCTGGTTTTGGGCTGGTAAAGGCAGACTGCAGAGGGCGGGGACATCCAATGTTTACTGTTAACGTGCTTCCTCAGCTTTCTCTCCCTTGGCAGGGGCAGAGAGGCAGCGCAGTGGAATCTGTACGGTGCTCAGAGGATTAAGAGACACCCAGAGCAGCTGGCAGGGCTGCACCCAGAGGGCACAGTAGCCTGGAGATGTACCTGTGGGAGAAGGGAGAAGAGGAGGTAAGAACAAAAGAGAGGGAATTAAGGACTCCAAGTATGAGCTGACTTAAACACGAGTACAAAAGGAGACACTCAGTCTCATACTAAAAACTAAAGGAGGGGGCGCCTGTGGCAGGGACTGGAATCCTGCACCAGGAGGTGGAAGGAGGCCCAGGATGGGTGGTATGGGATGGGAAGGAGGCCCAGGATGGGCGGTCTCCCTGCAGCCTCTCCACTCCCAGGGGATCCTATCGCTCTCCTTCTCCAACAGCACCATCTGGGGGCTAAAAAAGGAACAGGTCTGGTGCCTTCCTCCTTTTTTAGGGAGATTCTCCTCACACAAATTTTTCCTCCAAAAGATTTTTTTTTTTAATTCCTGATAAAATACTCTTTTTCTTTCACCAAATGTTCTCCCTTTCAGATATGGACGGTTTACTGCAAGAACATGTTTCCCTGCTCCGCATCCTCTTCCGTGTCCTTTCTCTCCTTTCTCTCAGTGTGCCTCTCACTCAAGCAGTGTTATTCCGGAAGGTCGTCTCTCAGTGTGTCTCTCACACTAGCCACATTGTTCTGGAAGGTCTGGTGTCCAGGGCAAAGTGACCACCTGAGTTGGAAATACATCATCCATTCAACTATAATGGAGGATCTTGGAGGGAATCAGCGACTTGACAGTAAGATTTATACACTCATACATTGCATGAAAACTTGCAAAAGCCATTCAAAGTACTAAAAGCACTATTGCAAATAGTGTGTGCACATATATGTATATGCATTACTGTATTAACTCACACCTTCAGATCAGATCAGTCACTCAGTCGTGTCCGACTCTTTGTGACCCCATGAATCGCAGTACGCCAGGCCTCCCTGTCCATCACCAACTCCCGGAGTTCACTCAGACTCACATCCATCGAGTCAGTGATGCCATCCAGCCATCTCATCCTCTGTCGTTCCCTTCTCCTCCTGCCCCCAATCCCTCCCAGCATCAGAGTCTCTTCCAATGAGTCAACTCTTCGCATGAGGTGGCCAAAGTACTGGAGTTTCAGCTTCAGCATCATTCCTTCCAAAGAAATCCCAGGGCTGATCTCCTTCAGAATGGACTGGTTGGATCTCCTTGCAGTCCAAGGGACTCTCAAGAGTCTTCTCCAACACCACAGTTCAAAGGCATCAATTCTTCGGCGCTCAGCCTTCTTCACAGTCCAACTCTCACATCCATACATGACCACAGGAAAAACCATAGCCTTGACTAGACGAACCTTTGTTGGCAAAGGAATGTCTC
>NW_011494805.1:4884690-4888768 GCF_000754665.1 Bison bison bison | reverse complement strand
ATAGCCTTGACTAGACGAACCTTTGTTGGCAAAGGAATGTCTCTGCTTTTGAATATGCTATCTAGGTTGGTCATAACTTTCCTTCCAAGGAGTAAGCGTCTTTTAATTTCATGGCTGCAGTCACCATCAGTAGTGATTTTGGAGCCCCAGAAAAATAAAGTCTGACACTGTTTCCACTGTTTCCCCATCTATTTCCCATGAAGTGATGGGACTGGATGCCATGATCTTCGTTTTCTGAATGTTGAGCTTTAAGCCAACTTTTTCACTCTCCACTTTCACTTTCATCAAGAGGCTTTTGAGTTCCTCTTCACTTTCTACCATAAGGGTGGTGTCATCTGCATATCTGAGGTTATTGATATTTCTCCCGGCAATCTTGATTCCAGCTTGTGTTTCTTCCAGTCCAGCATTTCTCATGACGTAAGACTGCTAAATCTTGAGAAATGTGTTTTAAAGAATACTGCACACTGTATATGAATCCCAAGCTGACATATAGTTGTAAGTCTACACTCAGTCTTCTACAGAAGCACAAAACTGCTCCAGAAAATTAAAGATTATATTGTGAATCATGGTGTTATTTTACTTGTTTTTATTGAGATATAGTTAACATACAACACTGTATAATTTGAAGATGTGCAATGTGTTGATTTGATATACTCATATATTGCATTAGCTAACACCTCTCTCACGCCATGTAATCATCACTTCTTTTACGTGGTGAGAACATTTAAGGTCTAGTCCCTCAGCAACTTTGAAACGTATCATATGTAGCACAGTGCTGTGCGTCAGATCGTCAGAATTTTCTTTTTCGAGTTGCAAGTTGGCACCCTTTGACTATGTTTATTTTAAATCTGGGTGAAAAAATATTCATTTGGTCATCAAATACATATTTATTATGTCTATCACGTACCAATGACTATTTCAGGGCTCAAAACACTAGTTAACAAAGTAAAACCCCTGTCCCTAAGAAGGTTAACCTTCTTGTAGGAGAAGATGACATTAGAATTGAACGATATTTTGTTATATTAAGTGCTATGAGAAAAAAGGCAGAGTAAGGCGAAAGAGACTGATGGGTGCTACGTCAGTGTGATCAGGGAAAGCCTCTCTGAGGGGGTGACCTGTGGATGAATGAAGGGGTGATCCGTGAGAAGATCCAGAGGAGGGCCTTAAAGGTGAAGAGACCGTGAGATGTCAGGACTTGAAAGGCCTGTTGGAGGAAGCACGGGGGTGTGCGGGCAGCGGGGACCGTATGTAGCAGGAAGGGGCAGTGGAGAGAGAGGCAGCCAGCAGCCGGTGCCACGGGGCCCCCAGCCCTGCGAGGACTCGGGCTTTTGTTCCGAGTGACAGGGAGTCCCTGCAGCGTGGAGCTCGATGGAACGAAGCACTTTGACCTGTTGGTTTCTGTTTTAAGGTTTCCTCTGGTGCTTTGTGGAGCAGGGAGGAGGTGGCAGCAGTGCAGCAGGGAGCCAGTTAGGAGTGTTAACTGGAGAGTCCACAGGGCTTCTGAGAGACCGATGTGGTCTGAGAGAGAGGGTTGAGAGACGACTGTGGGTTTGCAGCAGCTGGTGGTGCTCCTCCCTGGGACAAAGGTCCCGGGAGAGCGCAAGGTGCAGGGAAGCGCAGGGGTCTGTCTGGACGTGTCAGTTGTGGGTGTCCAGCAGAAACCCCGTGAAGCTGCCCTACAGGCAGTTGATATATGAACTAGAAGTGCAGAGGAAAGGTTGGGGCTGGAATACACATATGTGTATCATTCAGTTCAGTTCAGTTCAGTCGCTCAGTCGTGTCCGACTCTTCGTGACCCCATGAATCGCAGCACGCCAGGCCTGTGTATCATTAGTATATTTAAATGTTGCTTAAAGTCATGGAACAAGAAAACAACTCACCCACAGAGGGAGTGAAGTAGAGAGAAGACCAGATGAGAAAGATACAGCTGGAAAGGACAGAGGAAAGCAGGAGGTGTGTCTCAAAAAAGTGAAGAGATGCCTGCACACGTGTGTGTGTGTGTGTGCATGTGTATAGGGGTCCATGTAGGGCTTCCCTGGTGGCTCAGGAAGTAAAGAATCTGCCTGCAGTTCAGGAGACCCAGTTCAATCCCTGGGTAGGGAAGATCCCCTGGAGCATGGAATATCAAACTACTCCAGTATTCTTGCCTGGAGAATTCCAAGGACAGAGGAGCCCAGCAGTCAACACTCCATGGGGTCACATGGAATCTGACACGACTGAGCAACCCACACTTTCACTTTCAGGACTGTGTGTGTGTGTGTGTGTGTATGGATGTATATGTGTGTGCCTGTGTATGTATATACATGTATGTGTGTATGTATATCCATGTCTAGTTTTTAATTAGTTATTAATTAGTAAATAATTAATTTCATAATTAGGAACATAGTGTTTCTCTGATTCTGTCCCAAGACTACAGGAGATTAAAGGAAGGTTGGGGAGAAGGAGCACAGACAATTTGGGGCTTTGATTTATGACTTCATTGCAGAACATTCACATCTAAGCCCACACATAAGAAATTATTACACAACAATAGAAGGTGACTAAGTTTTACCAAGTCATTTGTAGCATACTGTCTGACCTGGTGATTAATTGACACATCTACACATCATCAGTTATGGGGACTAATTCAAGAATGAACTGTTATTGAACATTAGCAGTTTGGAGATGGATATGAAATAATTCTTTTATTAAAAATATTTTTAAAAGAATATGTCTCATAACCTTGTCAATCTTCCTAATTTTTTAAAAGGAATCATCTTCATTAAATGCGACAGAGATTTCTTTGCTTGGATAGAAATGTAGTGTATCCTCATAATGAAGACAGTAAGTAGAGCTCCCTGCTTCCTCCTTTCTTTAGTATTGGTTGCAAAGCCAGATTTGGATTTTCTTTCTCTATAATGTGAAAGAATACTTGGGGCTCAAATCTCAAATTCTAGTGATAAGTGAGTATACTCAGCCAAAGAGCATGCTTCTGGGTAGCTCCAAAGCACGACAGAACCTTCCATTGTTTGAGGAAGCAGCACTTCAAGCTTCATTTGTCCAGGTTCCCATTTCTAAAAGAAAAACCCAGAAAGTATATTGACCACACAGCAAATAAAAGGAGCTTTAGGAATTATTGTTTCCATGCTCTGTTTCAGAATTGAGTGGCAGCTGGAAAACCCCACACCCCCATAGCAGAGTTCCTATGACAAGAGGAAAAGGCACAGTGAGGTAAATGTTATTCGAGAGACCCCTTGGGATCAGGGCTGCAGGAGTCTCCTGGATCCCAAAGATGTTTATTGTATCAGTTCAATTCAGTTCATTTCAGCCGCTCAG
The DNA here is from genome assembly GCF_000754665.1 of Bison bison bison. Lineage (NCBI taxonomy): Eukaryota > Metazoa > Chordata > Mammalia > Artiodactyla > Bovidae > Bison > Bison bison. The sequence goes on along the minus strand of NW_011494805.1, from coordinate 4,885,453 downwards.
TCACGTCCGACTTTTTGCGATCCCATGAATCACAGCACGCCAGGCCTCCCTATCCATCACCAACTCTCGGAGCTTACTCAAACTCTCGTCCATCGAGTCTCTGATGCCATCCAGCCATCACATCCTCTGTCGTCCCCTTCTCCTCCTGCCCCCAATCCCTCCCAGCATAAGGGTCTGTTCCAATGAGAAAACTCTTCCCATGAAGTGGCCAAAGTATTGGAGGTTCATTCAGCTTTAGCATCAGTCCTTCCAAAGAATACTCAGGACTGATCTCCTTCAGAATGGACTGGTTGGATCTCCTTGCAGTCCAAGGGACTCTCAAGAATCTTCTCCAACACCACAGCTCAAAAGCATCAATTCTTTGGCACTCAGCTTTCCTGATAGTCCAACTCTCACATCCATACATGACCACTGGAAAAACCATAGCCTTGACTAGACGGACCTTTGTTGGCAAAGTAATGTCTCTGCTTTTGAATATGCTATCTAGGTTGGTCATAACTTTCCTTCCAAGGAGTAAGCGTATTTTAATTTCATGGCTGCAGTCACCATCTGCAGTGATTTTGGAGCCAAGAAAAATAAAGTCTGACACTGTTTCCACTGTTTCCCCATCTATTTCCCATGAAGTGATGGGATCAGATGCCATGATCTTCGTTTTCTGAATGTTGAGCTTTAAGCCAACTTTTTCACTCTCCACTTTCACTTTCATCAAAAGACTTTTTAGTTCCTCTTCACTTTCTGCCATAAGGGTGGTGTCATCTGCATA
>NW_011494805.1:4882398-4884232 GCF_000754665.1 Bison bison bison | reverse complement strand
ATCTTTCAGGATTTGGAATAGCTCAGCTGGAATTCCATCACCTCCACTAGCTTTGTTCATAGTGATGCTTTCTAAGGCCCACTTGACTTCACATTCCAGGATGTCTGGCTCTAGGTGAGTGATCACACCATTGTGATTATCTCGGTCATGAAGATCTTTTTTGTACAGTTCTTCTGTGTATTCTTGCCATCTCTTCTTAATATCTTCTGCTTCTGTTAGGTCCATACCATTTCTGTCCTTTATTGAGCCAATCTTTGCATGAAATGTTCCCTTGGTATCTCCAATTTTCTTGAAGAGATCTCTAGTCTTTCCCATTCTGTTTTTTCCTCTATTTCTTTACATTGATCACTGATGAAGGCTTTCTTATCTCTTCCTGCTATTCTTTGGAAATCTGCATTCAGATGCTTATATCTTTCCTTTTCTCCTTTGCTTTTCGCTTCTCTTCTTTTCACAGCTATTTGTAAGCCCTCCCCAGACAGCCATTTTGCTTTTTGTATTTCTTTTCCATGGGGATGGTCTTGATCCCTGTCTCTTGTACAATGTCACGAACCTCCGTCCATAGTTTATCAGGCACTCTATCTATCAGATCTAGTCCCTTAAATCTATTTCTCACTTCCACTGTATAATCATAAGGGATTTGGTTTAGGTCATACCTGAATGGTCTAGTGGTTTTCCCTACTTTCTTCAAATTAAGTCTGAATTTGGCAATAAGGAGTTCATGATCTGAGCCACAGTCAGCTCCTGGTCTTGTTTTTGCTGACTGTATAGAGCTTCTCCATCTTTGGCTGTAAAGAATATAATCAATTTGATTTCAGTGTTGGCCATCTGGTGATGTTCATGTATAGAGTCTTCTCTTGTGTTGTTGGAAGGGGGTGTTTTCTATGACCAGTGTGTTCTCTTTGCAAAACTCTATTAGTCTTTGCCCTGCTTCATTCCGTATTCCAAGGCCAAATTTGCCTGTTACCCCAGGTGTTTCTTGACTTGACTTTCTATACTTTATTGTATAGCATACCTGAAAATTGTCTTTAAAAGTCTTTATCCATGTGAAATCTTTAGTCACAGAATTGTGAATAGTCTGATTTGTATTTACCACAGTCGATGCCTCCCATCTATATCCCTGATTTCACCCTTTGGTTTCTCATCTTGGCCGACTGAGTAAACAGTGCATCTGTCTGTATCACATATTAAGTTTGCCCAACTTAAATGTCCATCCACAGGTGAATGCCAAAAGATGTGGTACATGGATACACAACGGAATCCTATGCAGCCATTGAAAATAATGGAACAATGCCACTTGCAGCAACATGGATGGAACTAGAGATCAGCGTACTAAGTGACTTAAGTCAGAAAGACAAATACCATACGGTACCGCTTTTATGTGAGATCTAAAATATGACACAAATTAATTTATCTACAAAACAGAAGACTCCCAGACACAGAGAACAGAACTGCTTTTGCCAAGGTGGGGACAGAGGGGTGGATTGAGAATTTGGGATTAGGAGATGAAAGCAATGGTATACAGAATGAATAACAGCAAAGCCCTGTGATAAACCATCATGGAAAAGAATATGAAAAAGAATATACACATATCATTTTAATGTACAGTAGAAATTAACACAACATTGCAAATTAACTACACTTCAATAAAATAATTTGCCAACAAATTATCCATCTAGTCAAAGCTATGGTTTTTCCAGTAGTCATGTATGGGTGTGAGAGCTGGACTATCAAGAAACCTGAGCACTGAAGAATTGATGCTTTTGAGCTGTGGTGTTGGAGAAGACTCTTGAGAGTCCCTTGGACTGCAAGGACATCCAACCAGTCCATTCTGAAG
>NW_011494805.1:4878080-4882274 GCF_000754665.1 Bison bison bison | reverse complement strand
AGGATGAGATGGTTGGATGGCATCACCAACTCCATGGACATGAGTTTGGGTGAACTCCGGGAGTTGGTGATGGACAGGGAGGCCTGGTGTGCTGCGATTCATGGGGTTGCAAAGAGTAGGACACGACTGAGCGACTGAACTGAACTGAAATAAAATGCTGTTTCCCTAGGAGAAAATCACCATAAAAATAAAACAGAATAAAATGAAGAAACAGGATATATTGAATTCTTTTTAGTATGCTGTCTCATTTTTTGTTTTCTTTTATATCTATTCAGTAAATAGATTTAAATAATACCATTGTTAGTCTTGAAAGATTTACTGAGACTTTCCAAGGGAAAAAAAAAATCCTTGAGAATAAGAAAAATAAGTTTAAAAGTTTACGTATCAGCTAAATAGCTCTACGAGTTTGATTTTATAATCTATATATTATGAATAAGAGCAGACATTTGAAAACTCTCCTTAAAGGGCAGAGTGGCCTTCAGATTTTAAACTCTAACTTGAGTGAATGTGACTTGTCCAGAAAAAAATGTGCCAACTGGGGAAAAGGTTGATTAGTCAGAAAAGAACAGAAAAAAGGAAAACTGCAGAGGCGCATATTAATAAAGTTTATCCAAGCATGACCCAATGTAGAGAAAATATTAGCCAGCAGACCAAAGTCCTTCTGCCAAAACTATCCGTATTTTAGAGGCAGTGCTGTGTAGACACAACCAACAAAATTCTATCATTATGGTCTCATTTTTAAAAGCACCCTTTTAGGGACTTGGATGTTTCATGCCTTTCCAGGTCTAGTCATATGAAACACTTCCTGCTTCTACTTACTCTTTGTTCTGAGTTCCATACTCACCAAGCAAACGTTTGATTCAGTTTTCTGTGTGTGGTAGCCTTCCTAGTGGAACTCGGTAAACGTCCCTTGAATGAATGACCCAGCTCAGGACCGTACTCAAGGTCCAGCTTGATTGAATATCCCAAGCTAAGGTAAGGCTCGTGTCACTCTTCCTAAATTAATAACTTGAGTTTTGTTTTATATGAGAGCCTTGCAAACTCACTTATTGTGGTGTGCACTTGAAAAAAGCATTCATTACTGTGAAGAACTGGGTTTCAGACCTTGCAGAGCTGAGCCCTGTGACTAGACCTGGAGAGTTCCGTCAAGGCAGATAAGCTCCGGAGACTTCTTAGGAAAGTATTGTGATGGCCAACACCTGGTCGCACATCGCCCTCTTGTATTGCTGCTGCCGCTGCTAAGTCGCTTCAGTAGTGTTCGACTCTGTTCGACCCCATAGACGGCAGCCCACCAGGCTCCCCCATCCCTGGGATTCTCCAGGCAAGAACACTGGAGTGGGTTGCCATTTCCTTCTCCAATGCATGAAAGTGAAAAGTGAAAGTGAAGTCACTCAGTCCTGTCCAACTCTTAGCGACCCCATGGACTGCAGCCTACCAGGCTCCTCCATCCATGGGATTTTCCAGCCAGGAGTACTGGAGTGGGTTGCCATTGCCTTCTCCCTTATATTGCTATGACCCAGCAAGAAAGTAGAATCGTAACTAACCTGCCAAGGCAGCTACTCTTTTCCAAGAGGAGAAGCAAGAACTGGAAGATAGAAGCCCTGGAGAGATAATTCCCTAAGGGTGGAAGTGAAGGAGATATGGAAAGGGGATTGTTAAATGTAAAAGACGGGGTTAGGAAAGGATGTGGTAAGGAAACTTGAAGGTCATGGTCAAAAGCATTCAGAAACATCCAATCAGAAAAAGAGAAAGGGCTGGAAAGAATTTTTCCAAACCGAGTACTTAGAACAGAAGGAAGAGAAGTTTACTAGGAGGAAAAAGTCTTAGGAAAATTTCTGTTAGCAGAACCCAGGGAACTACTATATAACTTGAGTGACTACAGTAAGTAGTGTGGGCTTGAATTCAAGGAGTTAACCTAAATTTAGAAAAAATTATATTGTTCCTTCAGCACCTAAACAGAAATTGATGCAAATTTCTTGACCTTGAACTTGATGTTAGGAAGAATAAATCTAGAAGTACCTGAAATTAAGTGATTAATCCTATGTCAAATGTGAGACTATGTGACTACCATTTACCTTTTCTATGTGAGTAATGCATATATACGTGTGTACATGTGCTTCCCAGGCGGTGCTAGTGGTAAAGAACCCGCCCACCAATGCAGGAGACAAGAGCCGTGGGTTCGATCCCCAGGTCAAGAAGATCCTCTGGAGGAGGGCATGGCATCCTACTCCAGTATTTTTGCCTAGAGAATCCCATGGACAGAGGAGCCTGGTGGGCCACACACAGTCCATCGGACATAACTGAAGCGACTTAGCACCCACGCATGCACATGTATGACTACTAATACTATTTACATACTATTTACAGTCACAACCCTGATGCTAAGAAACCAGCAGTTTTAAATGTCATTGCTTTTGCATTAGCGTTGCAAGTGTCCAGAAGTGAAAAAAGCAGATAGCTTCCTGGGACAATTAGGCAATAGTTTTCTTTTTCTTTGGGTTTTTGTTGTTGTTGTTCATTTGTTTGTTTGTTGTTTATTGAATTTGTTACAATATTGCTTCCTTTTTTTTTTCTTTAATGCTTTGGTTTTTTGGCTGTGAAGCACATGGGATCTTAGTTCCCTGGCCAGGGATCAAACCCTCTGCCTTGGAAGGTGACATCTTAACCACTGGTCTCCAGGGAAGTCCTTGTTTTGTTTGGTTTATTTGGCTGTGCTAGGATCTTCCATATTTTTGGTGGTACATGGGATCTTCCGTTGTGGCATGTGGGATTTACTCCCCTGACCTAGGACTGAAGCCAGGATCCTGATGTGGGGAGCCTAGAGTCCTAGTCACTGGACCACCAGGGAAATCCAGAAAATAGTTTTGACTTCATTGACCCCTTGAAACTGTCTCAGAACCCTCAGGGGTCTTCAGACCAGACTGAGTGCCGTTGGTCTGCAGCATGTGCTGTGGAAGGCAATTCTCTAGTTGTCCAGCTGAGGGCAGTAGAAGGTTTTACTTGGAGGAGAGGTATGAGAACCTTGGCTTTGGCGAGAACCTTGGCTTTGGCAAGAACCTGTCTGGAGACCGTCCTGGGGACGCTGGTGGCTCAGATGGTAAAGAATCCGCCTGCGGTGTGAAAGACCTGGATACAAAGAGTTGGACACGACTGAGCGACAAGGCACAGCACATTCTGGGGAGAGGGTGTCCCGTTTAGTTACAACACAACGATATAACCTATAGCCCCTACACATTTCACAACTGGTGAAGTAACATTCCCTTTACAGAACAAATTGCTTGGATTTTTAGCTTCCCTGGTGGTTCAGACAGTAAAGAATCTTCCTGCAATAGGGGACACCCGGGTTCGATCCCTGGGTCAGGAAGATCCCCTGGAGGAGGGCATGTCAACCCCCTCCAGTATCCTTGCCTGGAGGATTCCACAGACAGAGGAGCCTGGCGGGCTACAGTCCATGAGGTCACAAAGGGTTGGACATGACTGAGCAACTCACACACAGAGTACAGATCAGTAACTTACAGGCACTTGCCATTTTATTGAGGAAGGACACACTTCAGGATGTGCGAAGTTTACACAGAGTCAGAGCAGTTATCCATTCGTGTGTTGACTGGTTAATTCTTTCAACAAATGCTTCTTGAGCCATCCATAAATACATGGCCCTGTGACCAGTAGGCATCATCACTCCACACTGGTTGATGGACAAATCCGAAGGAGGCTGAAAGAGGTGAGGACAAGATCTAACTGAGACACCTTGCTTCCCGGGAACCTGAGAGCTCAACAGGAGACAGAGCACAGTGGTCAGAAGCCGATGTCTACACACGGAAGACCCGCTGATCCAGTGGACAAGCGTCTCTCTCCTGCACAGGCCAGGTTTCCCGGCTCCACTTTGGGTACCACATCTGCCGACCTCTGTTCTTCCTTCTCCCTGGGGGAAAGGACCCATTTATCACTTCATGAGAGTTGGACTATAAAGAAAGCTGACTGCAGAAGAATTGATGCTTTTGAACTGTGGTGTTGGAGAAGACTCTTGAGAGTCCTTTGGACTGCAAGGAGATCCAACCAGTCCATTCTAAAGGAAATCAGTCCTGAGTGTTCATTGGAAGGACTGATGTTGAAGCTGAAACTGCAATCCTTTGGCCACCTGATGTGAAGAGCTGACTCATTGGAAAAGACCCTGATGCTGGGAAAGATTGAAGG
>NW_011494805.1:4877208-4877980 GCF_000754665.1 Bison bison bison | reverse complement strand
TGGGAGTTGGACTATAAAGAAAGCTGAGTGCAGAAGAATTGATGTTTTTGAACTGTGGTGTTGGAGAAGACTCTTGAGAGTCCTTTGGACTGCAAGGAGATCCAACCAGTCCATTCTAAAGGAAATCAGTCCTGAGTGTTCATTGGAAGGACTGATGTTGAAGCTGAAACTGCAATCCTTTGGCCACCTGATGTGAAGAGCTGACTCATTGGAAAAGACCCTGATGCTGGGAAAGATTGAAGGTGGGAGGATAAGGGGATTGCAGAGGATGAGATGGTTGGATGGCATCACCAACTCCATGGACATGAGTTTGGGTGAACTCCGGGAGTTGGTGATGGACAGGGAGGCCTGGCGTGCTGCAGTCCATGGGGTCGCAAAGAGTCAGACATGACTGAGTGACTGAACTGAACTGAAATGATTGAGTTACTTTCAAATGGCATAGGCAGTGATAAAAAAGCAAGGTTAACCTCATGGAACTGACTCATTGGAAAAGACTCTAATGGTAGGAAAGATTGAAGGCAGGAGGAGAAGGGGACAACAGAGGATGAGATGGTTGGATGGTTGGATGGCATTACCAACTCAATGGACACGAGTTTGAGCAAGCTCCAGGAGTTAGCAATGGACAGGGAAACCTGGTATGATACAGTCCATGAGGTTGCACAGAGCCGGACACAACTGAGCAACTGAACTGAACTGAATCTCATAGCTATTTTAGCCATACTATGGTTCACGACCCAGATAATCATGATGGTGTGATCACTGACCTAGAGCC
>NW_011494805.1:4876413-4876914 GCF_000754665.1 Bison bison bison | reverse complement strand
CCAGACCACCTGACCTGCCTCTTGAGAAATCTGTATGCAGGTCAGGAAGCAACAGTTAGAACTGGACATGGAACAACAGACTGGTTCCAAATAGGAAAAGGAGTACGTCAAGGCTGTATATTGTCACCCTGTTTATTTAACTTCTATGCAGAGTACATCATGAGAAACGCTGGACTGGAAGAAACACAAGCTGGAATCAAGATTGCCAGGACAAATATCAATAACCTCAGATATGCAGATGACACCACCCTTATGGCAGAAAGTGAAGAGGAACTCAAAAGCCTCTTGATGAAAGTGAGAGAGGAGAGTTGAAAAAGTTGGCTTAAAGCTCAATACTTAGAAAACTAAGATCATGGCATTTGGTCCCATCACTTCATGGCAAATAGATGGGGAAACAGTGACAGACTTTATTTTGGGGCGGGGGGGGGGCTCCAAAATCACTGCAGATGGTGACTGCAGCCATGAAATTAAAAGATGCTTACTCCTTGGATGGAAAGTTAT
>NW_011494805.1:4871341-4876313 GCF_000754665.1 Bison bison bison | reverse complement strand
GCTATGGCTTTTCCTGTGGTCATGTATGGATGTGAGAGTTGGACTGTGAAGAAGGCTGAGCACCCAAGAACTGATGCTTTTGAACTGTGGTGTTGGAGAAGACTCTTGAGAGTCCCTTGGACTGCAAGGAGATCCAACCAGTCCATGCTGAAGGAGATCAGCCCTGGGATTTCTTTGGAAGGAATGATGCTGAAGCTGAAACTGCAATCCTTTGGCCACCTGATGTGAAGAGCTGACTCATTGGAAAAGACCCTGATGCTGGGAAAGATTGAAGGTGGGAGGATAAGGGGATTGCAGAGGATGAGATGGTTGGATGGCATCACCAACTCCATGGACATGAGTCTGAGTGAACTCCGGGAGTTGGTGATGGACAGGGAGGCCTGTCGTGCTGCGATTCATGGGGTCGCAAAGAGTCGGACACGACTGAACTGACTGGACTGAACTGACTGAACTCAACTGATGGTTGTGTAGGGTTTCCCAGGTGATGCAATGCTAAGATTCTGCTTGCCAATACAGGAGACATAAGACACACAGGTTTCATCCCTGGGTTGGGAAGATTCCCTGGAGGAGGGCATGGCAACCCACTCCAGTATTCTTGCCTGGAGAATCCCATGGACAGAGGAACCTGGCAGGCTATATTCCATAGGATTGCAAAGAGCTGGGCATGACTGAGTGACTGAGCACACACACGCACACACACACACACACACACACACACACACACAGTTCTGTAGGATAATGTCCTAACTTGTGAAAATATACACTACAGTTTCTGAGATGATGCAGTAACCTGTTGGTAAGTTTCCTCTCAAATCCAGAGGGAAAAACAAAGGTGTTTACAATTTTTCTGTGGATTTGAAATTGCCTTCTAAATACAGAGTGTAAAAGTGTAATTTCATTCTGTATCTTGCATAAACAAGTTCAAAGTTTGTCTCATTATCTTTATTACGATTGAATCCAATTTAAGTTAAAATACAAAATGCTTAACAAATATAAATCCAATCTAGGTGGGAAACAAAATATTAGTATTTACAACTCTTTAATCTTTCCACAAGATAACAATTTTGGATAACACTTAGACCTTTTGCCTCTGAGCGATAAATTATCAGACAATCTTCAAGGAAATCAGTGCTGTGCAGACTTTTTCAGTCTACTAAAGTCCAATTTGTAGCATAGAACTGGTGGAATACTGTGGCAGGAACCGTGACTTACAAAGTGGTAACGCTCATACACAGTAATTAGAATCCCTGTCTTGCATGCTAGTTACTTTCTCTGAGAAAATAGACTTCTTTGACTCACTAGAGTACTAGTGAGGGAGACAACATGTCTTTCCAAACTAAAGAAATTCATTCAACACCGGTCTTTCTAAAGCCATTAGAACTTCTGGATACACAGGTAGATTTAATAAGTATTCCTTTAAGAAGAAAATAATTTTCAAGAGATAAATTGCACTTTACTTGTTACATGAATTAACAGTGCATTTGGTTGCAAGCAGCAAGATAATTACCAAACATACAAAATAAAAGTTTTTAAATATTCAATTAATTATGTATTTATTATATGTCAATCTCCTACAAGGCCTCAAGCTAGAAAATGTAAAGTGAAAAAGAAAATCAATGGAGCTTTCGTCTTAGGAACTCATCTTAATGCAAATATATATGTCTTTATTACACAATTTACTGGATACTTTCAATTATGAAAATCTATATCCAGAGGAAGACGGGTGTCTGAAACAAATCATCACAATTAAGGAAACTCAATTAACTCCTTTCAGAAGGTGGCAGAGTGGAGTATGTGTTCATTTTAAATTTGATTATTAAGTTAATGCTGAGAGTCACTCTGTTTGAACCAGAAAGAGCAGAAGGACCTCTCCGTTTCTTCTTCACCAAAACCAGGCAAAGATATGTGAGATAACAGGTTAAGGTGAATGTCAAGAGCCAGCTTACAAAACTGCTTAAGAGATGGAGGGACACGTGTGTCAGGGGAGACAGGTGTTGCTATGGAAATGGGTCGATGGGACTGTGGACTGAGCAAATATTTGAGACTCAAGTAATTTTCCCCATTAGTTGATAAAACAATGATCTTCACAGGACTGCTGTCTGCTCTGCTGCCAAAACACAGGTCAAAATTAGGCAGTCTGTCCCTCGAGCCCATGGGCAGCTCTGCCTGCCCTCATCAGTGGCACCTCATCAGTTTCAAACCACACCATAAACACCGCTTATGCCATATTCTGACAATCACTGTGTCTGATCAATTATTAGCCAGTTTATTATTAGCATCACCAAGTGAATGAGATAGGTGGTGTAAGTCATTAAAGTTTAAAAGCTACTTATATCCCGGGGAAGTCCTCTCCAAAATTGGATGGGCTCTTCTTGAGCTGTGGAATAGATGCTTTAATTCACTATATCCCATGTCTCCATAGCTCTCATTCTGTTTGTTTTATTAGAAGTACTCTGCAATGAAAACCAGCAACATAATCCAAATGAAAATTCACTTGAAAAGGAAATAGTATCTACTTTTATGAATTGGAATGATATCAAGATATCCATCAGAATCACTTGTTTAGAAAAAGGTACCACAATCCTATTATTCTGGGAATGAATTTAGGTATATCACCAACACCACTGAGAGATGTGACTGATCAGCCTCTAGGGCAAGAGACGATTCCTAACACATTCTGAGGTTTACGATGCCCGCCATGCGGTCACACAGGTGGAAACAGATGTATTCCACAGGCTTTAATACACATCAAACAGTGTCTGCTGCTTATAAACCTAAGAGTGCGAATCTGAGACAGGTGACTTAAGTCAGTTTGATTCAAAAGATCTGATTTTCTTTGGGCACAAGCTGATAGCAAAACGGCTATGTCACCCCATAAACGTCACCCCATAAATTACAATTCTAGGAAAGTCGGGAGTTTTGTGTTTGTTTTCTTTTCTCTCCACAGGCGTGTCTGGGGTGGTCTCTTGGCCACGACTTTTAACGGAAAGAGGCTCTCACTTTTCGGCCCTTCAAAGGCTGTGGTGGACGGTGATTGCTCAATAGAAAAGCCGCCGTTTCACCCTCCCTGCTGCACAGGAGGGTGCGGAATGCGGCCAGCTGTTGAAGAAAAGAGGAGAATTATTAGCAGAGAAAGTCACACCAGCGTTAATGAACCGCCCTGACTGGAAAGTTAAGAAGCTTATAAGCTTTCTCCTACTAGGAATTAAATGTATTTCAATGAAAATTTTCTAAGTTATGGCTCATATATCATAAAGCAACTCTTCTGCTAGAGTCTTCAGTTCAGTTCAGTTCAGTCGCTCAGTCATGTCTGACTCTTTATGACCCCATGAATTGCAGCACGCCAGGCCTCCCTGTCCATCACCAACTCCAGGAGTTCACCCAAACATGTCCATCATACAAATTCCTATGGCTTCAAAAATAAGTATAGAAGCATTCTTCATTTGAAGATCAAATAAGGGAGAAAAAACAGTCAGGATGTGGTTTAAAGACAACATATGTAGAAATCAGAAAATGTGACCTCCAGTGGCAGAATGAGAGTGGAAGAGTTTTCCAGGAGGGGTCCCACTCCTAGTTCTGCCACGAGCGCGAGCTGTGTGACCTCGGAAATTCACTTACTGTCTTTAGTCTTCAGTTTCCTCTGCTATAAAGTGAAGCATTGGATTAGATTACCTCAACAGGGGCCATCGGTTCTTAGAATTTACACTCAACATTTAAAACACTCCAATATAATGGAAACCACGTGCTGTTCATCCTATAGAATGTTCACCTTTTATGAACTTTATAAAAGTGATCTATCCCTCACCATAACTGTGCCTTATAAGCAACTAACTAGGGGAAAAGCCCAGTCCTTCAACTGCTGACAATATTTCAATACAATTTAAGTGATACAGGCATATTTCTCAACACAAAGGTTTACTTTTTCTTATCACACACGCAACAAAATGCTTACTTACCTTATAAATTTCATATAGTACACAAGTGTCAAGAAGAAAATAGAAATTACTAGTAATCATGTCACAAAATTTAACCACTGTTCACATTATGGAGTATACCCTTCCAGAAGTTTCTCTGTGTATAAACACTATGCACTGGTGTTCGCATTTGAAAGTTTTCGTGCAAAATAAGCTCAATATATTTACTCGTCTGAAACCTTAGTTTTTCACTTAATATATATCCTTTGCATGTCAATAGATATTATTCTATGTCACTTTTTTTAATTGTTGAAAAGTTTATGTTATAAGCATGTTTATGAGTTATTCAGCAATTCCTTGGTGATTTAACACTACTAAGATTAAGGACAGGTTTATAGTAGTAAAATGAAAGTTGGGTAAAGTATCTGAATAATTCTGCTGTCTCAAAAACATTCACGAAAAACATATTTCCACATGAGCAAGTTTTTGCTGTTTTGCTGTTTGTGTGTGCACAGCTTTATTAAACTGTTGAAAACAGCTTCTATTCGCTAAGCTTTGATAGTCATCTAATCAAAGAGTCACAGAAATTCAGACCAGGACACGTCACTTAGGTTTCCATCCTTACCATTTATCTAAAGCCTAAAATAGTTCTCTTACAATACTAGCCAGGACAGGAGACAGAGGTGATAGCTGTCCTTCATAATAAATAGGCAACAGTTTATAACCACGCTCTATGGAGATAAGTTCAAGTATCATATACAAGCAGTCATGTGTTTCCACAGTGATATTTTGAGGTGTCTTTTCAAAGAGTAGAGATATGAGGAGTATTTACAACTTGGCATTACTCATGTTTCATTAGACCACATCACTATGGCAAAAGCAAGATGAGACATAAGTAATTATCTGGTAAAGTCAAGCTGGAATCAAGATTGCTGGGAGAAATATCAATAACCCCAGATATGCAGATGACACCACCCTTATGGCAGAAAGTGAAGAGGAACTAAAGAGCCTCTTGATGAAAGTGAAAGAGGAGAGTTGAAAAAGTTGGACTTAAAGCT
>NW_011494805.1:4868440-4871047 GCF_000754665.1 Bison bison bison | reverse complement strand
AGATCCAACCAGTCCATCCTAAAGGAAGTCATTCCTGGGTGTTCATTGGAAGGACTAATGCTGAAGCTGAAACTCCAATACTTTGGCCACCTGATGTGAAGAGCTGACTCATTTGAAAAGACCCTGATGCTTCAAAACATTGAAGGCGGGAGTAGAAGGGGACCACAGAGGATGAGCTGGTTGGATGGCATCACCAACTCAGTGGATATGAGTTGGGTGGACTCCAGGAGTTGGTGATGGACAGGGAGGCCTGGCGTGCTACGGATCATGGGGTCGCAAAGAGTCAGACATGACTGAGCGAATGAACTGAAGTGAACTGAAAGTCAAGTTGTTGTTGAGTTGCTATGTTGTATCTAAATCTTTGCAACCCCATGGACGGTAGCCCACCAGGCTCCTCTGCCCATGGGATTTCCCAGGCAAGAATACTGGAGTGGGTTGCATTTCCTTTTCCAGGGGATCTTCCCGACCCCGGGATCAAACGCTCATCTCCTGTATTGCAGGAGGATTCTTTACTGCTGAGCTGCCAGGGAAGCCCAATATATACCCTTAGCCCTCTTCAATGCCTCTGCATACTGATAGTGGCTCCCTACCTCTGCAGCGTTTTAGCCTCATCAGTTTAGAACTGGAACTTAACTCTGGATCTTTCTCTGACCAGTTGCTCATTTTGCTGAAAGTCTCTGAGCCCATCCTGATGTCTCATCAAGCTCCTTCCCTTTCTGGCTCTGGCTCGCCCTCCCAGTCACTTAGTCCAGCTCGGTAGACCCTGCATCTCCCAGGCCCTGCTTACACTGGTTTCTCTTGGCTGTGGGGTTCTCCACTGCCGCACTGGCTGCAAAATGCAGCCCCTTGACTGGCCGCTACCGGCCCCCTGCCCTCCCCAGGCCTCTGGCTTCATTCCAGCAGAAAAGCTGTCCCTCTGTTCCTAAGGCTGACACAGCGTCTTCACAGCTCCTGCAAGAACCTCCACAGCTCAGTCGGAAGGCTGAGGAAGGTCTGACCAGTCTTACTGTTTTCTTGGGCTCTAATACCGAAAGCTTACATTTCTTCTGTAGTAACCCCAGTAACCAGAAACAGCTTTTCTAATGCTTTGGAAACAGTTTTGATTAGTCACTCTCGGGCTCAAATGTTTTTAATAGCTGTCCATTGCCTGCCAAAGTTGAGTAATAATAAAAATAAGCTCTCTTATAAAATATGATGGGCCAGGTACTATGCTAAGTGTTTCACATTACAGATTGCATTTAATCCCCTGAACAACCCTATCAATAATATACTATTATCCTATTCTAAAGGTGAGGAACTTACAAATGAACCATCTGGTAAATAAGACATGCGCTAAGCACAGCACTACTCTGCATCTCTAAGTGCTTTTCTTGTTTTTTTGTGTTTTTTCACCATTTTATTCTGATCTCTTCTTGTTTACTTTTTATTATGGAAACTTTCGGACATACGCAAAGGTGGACAGGGCAACATAATAAACCATCACCCAGCTTTAGCAGTCATCAACACATGGCCGATTCTGCTTCATCCAGACTCTCACCCACTCTCTCTCTCCATCTCTGAATCCTGCCCACATTGTATTATTTTGAAGCCAATTTCAACTATCATTTCAGGTAGAAACATTTCAAAATATATCTCTAACATATATGACATTTTGAACTTTATTCAGGCCCCAAAACAAACTTGTGAGCACGGCTGCTAAGCCTCTTGGCCACCTGGTTCCAAATCATCTCTCTAAATCCTCTCCTGTTATTCCACACACAGGTCCCAGTCTAAGGCAGTCTTGTGAAGAGGGTGGGGAGGGGGACCCAGAGAATCCGAATAAAAAGACTTTGGGGTTATTCTTAAAACTTTAGATTCCCGGACCTCATCTCAGACCACTAAATCAGTTTTCTAATAAGGCTCAAGGACCCACATGGCTTTCTCAGGTGACTCTTTACATATATAAATAACTTTATTTATGTATCTGGTTTTGGCTGCGCTGGGTCTTCGTTGCTGTGAGCCTTTCTCTATTGCAGTGGCCAGCGGGCTGCTCTCCACTTACAGTGCACGGGCCTCTCATTGCGCAGCCTCTCTCATGGCAGGGCAGGGCTCTGGGGCGCGCGGGCTCCACAGCTGCAGCTCGCAGGCCCTAGAGCGCAGGCTCTGCAGTTGCAGCTCACAGGCCCTAGAGCACAGGCTCAGTAGTCGCGGTAAACGGACTTAGTTGCTCCGAGGCATGTGGGATCTTCCCGGATCAGGGCTGAGCCCGTGTCTCCTGCGCTGGTGGGCGGATTCTTCACTGAGCCACCAGGGAAGCCCTGTCAGGTGATTCTTTCATACCCCAAACTTTGAGAACCACAGGTGCAAAGATACCCACATGGTTTTTGCATTCCTTCTTGGCTGATGGAATTCCAGTTGAGCAATTCCAAATCCTGAAAGATGATGCTGTGAAAGTGCTGCACTCAATATGCCAGCAAATATGGAAAACTCAGCAGTGGCCCCAGGACTGGAAAAGGTCAGTTTTCATTTCAATCCCAAAGAAAGGCAATGCCAAAGAATGCTCAAACTACCACACAATTGCACTCATCTCACATGCTAGTCAAGTAATGCTCAAAATTCTCCAAGCCA
>NW_011494805.1:4867550-4868151 GCF_000754665.1 Bison bison bison | reverse complement strand
GCAGGTGAAGAGGAACTCAAAAGCCTCTTGATGAAAGTGAAAGAGGAGAGTGAAAAAGTTGGCTTAAAGCTCAACATTCAGAAAACGAAGATCATGTCATCCAGTCCCATCACTTCATGGCAAATAGATGGGGAAACAGTGGAAACAGTGTCAGACTTTATTTTTCTGGGCTCCAAAATCACTGCAGATGGTGACTGCAGCCATGAAATTAAAAGACGCTTACTCCTTGGAAGGAAAGTTATGACCAACCTAGATAGCATATTCAAAAGCAGAGACATTACTTTGCCAACAAAGGTCCATCTAGTCAAGGCTATGGTTTTTCCTGTGGTCATGTGTGGAATGTGAGAGTTGGACTGTGAAGAAGTCTGAGTGCCAAAGAATTGATGCTTTTGAACTGTGGTGTTGGAGAAGACTCTTAAGAGTCCTTTGGACTGCAAGGAGATCCAACCAGTCCATTCTGAAGGAGATCAGCCCTGAGATTTCTTTGGAAGGAATGATGCTAAAGCTGAAACACTAGTACTTTGGCCACCTCATGTGAAGAGTTGACTCATTGGAAAAGACTCTGATGCTGGGAGGGATTGGGGGCAAGAACAGAAGGGGA
>NW_011494805.1:4866746-4867404 GCF_000754665.1 Bison bison bison | reverse complement strand
ACTCGATGGACGTGAGTCTGAGTGAACTCTGGGATTTGGTGATGGACAGGGAGGCCTGGCGTGCTGTGATTCATGGGGTCGCAAAGAGTCGGACACGACTGAGTGACTGAACTGAACTGAATCCAAAGGAAACAGTAGTCATCAGAGAAAAACAACAGATTCAGAATCTCCACAACTTAATGTTCATAACATCTAGGTTGCAATACAAAGTTACTCAACATACAAAGAATCAAGAAAATGTAAACATGATCAAAGAAAGAAAAATCAGTGAAGTCAGACTCAGTTCAGTTCAGTTCAGTTCAGTGGCTCAGTCGTGTCCGACTCTTTGCGACCCCATGAATTGCAGCATGCCAGGCCTCCCTGTCCATCACCAACTCCCGGAGTTCACTCAGACTCACGTCCATGAAGTTGGTGATGCTATCCATCCATCTCATCCTGTGTCCTCCCTTTCTCCTCCTGCCTTCAATCTTTCCCAGCATCAGGGTCTTTTCTAGTGAGTCAGTTGTTCGCATCAGGTGGCCAAAGTATTGGAGTTTCAGCTTCAACATCAGTCCTTCTAATGAATATTCAGGACTGATTTCCTTTAGGATGGACTGGTTGGATCTCCTTGCGGTCCAAGGGATTCTCAAGAGTCTTCTCCAACACCACAGTTCAAAAG
>NW_011494805.1:4855209-4866646 GCF_000754665.1 Bison bison bison | reverse complement strand
AAGCATCAATTCTTCTGTACTCAGCTTTCTTTATGGTCCAGCTCTCACATCCATACATGACTACTGGAAAAACCATAGCTTTGACTAGACAGATCTTTGTTGGCAAAGTAATGTCTCTGCTTTTGAATATGCTGTCTAGGTTGGTCATAACTTTCCTTCCAAGGAGTAAGCATTTTTTAATTTCATGGCTGCAGTCACCATCTGCAGTGATTTTGGAGCCCAAGAAAATAAAGTCTCTCACTGTTTCCACTGTTTCCCCATCTATTTCCTATGAAGTGATGGGACCAGATGCCATGATCTTAGTTTTCTGAATGTTGAGCTTTAAGCCAACTTTTTCACTCTCCTCTTTCAGTTTCATCAGAGGTTGTTTAGTTCCTCTTCACTTTTTGCCATAAGGGTGGTGTCATCTGAATATCTGAGGTTATTAATATTTCTCCTGGCAATCTTGATTCCAGCTTGTGCTTCAACCAGCCCGGCATCCATTGTGAAGAGCAGAAATTAAAAAAAAAAAAATTGAAACTAATAGAGTCTTGGAGGATCTGTTTTGAACAGGTCAAATGTATGCATAATTAGAATATCACATATGGAAGCAATCTATAAGTCCATCAAGAGATGAATGGATAAAGGTGTGGGGTATATTATATATGGTACATATATACATATGGTGTGTATGTGTGTGTGTGTGTGTGTGTATACACACATACACAATAGTATATTACTTGGTCATTAAAAATGAAAATGCCATTTACAGCAATAGGAATAGACCTGGAGAGTATCATGTTTAGAAAAATAAGTCAGAGAAAGACAAATATTGTATGTTTACACTCATATTTGTATCTACAAAATAAATGAATGAATATAAGAAAACAGAAACAAATTTACAGATACAGAGAAAAAACTAGTGGTTATGGAAGGTAGAAGGGTGGGGGAGAGGTGATACTGGTGAAGGTGATCAGATGTACAAACCATCAGGTAGCACAGAATAAAGAAGTTACAAGGGTATAAGGTACAGCGCGGGGAATATAGCCAACACTTCACAGCAACTTCACACAGAACACAAACAAATATTAAATAATTACACTGTACACCTGGAACTGACACAATATTGTAAGCAAACTATACTTCAATGTAAAAAAGAATATCAGAAGGAGAGGAAAGAGAATGGAGCATAGCATACACAAAAATTGACTCATAAATAATACAAGACTTAAAGGTAAGAGCTAAAACTATTACTTAAAGTAGGCAAAATATTTTGTGGCATATAGCTCGGCAAAGATTTCTTAAATAGGACACCAAAGCACACACTATAAAAGGTATTTTGATAAAATGAACTTCATCAAGATTAAGAGGTTTTCTTTAACTTTGGCTCTTCAAAAGACACGTTGGGGGCAAAAAAGACAAGTTTTGTAAAGCATATGTTGAAAACAGGGCTTTTATCCAGATTGTATTAAAAAAAAAAAAACCCTTGCAACTCCATAATGAGAAGACAAACAGTCCAATTTTAAAGTGGACAAATTATCTGAACAAATATTTCACAAAAGAAGATATAAGCATAATCAATAATTATATGAAAAAGTGCTCACCATCATTAGTCATCAGATAAATACAAATCAAAAATCACACACGTGATACATACCCACTAGAATGGCTAAAAGTTAAAATTACTTACAGAACCAAGTGTAACAAGGATGTAGAAAAACTAGAAATCTTTTGCATTGCTGGTGCAAATGGAAGATGGAAGAGTCACGTTGGAAAACAGCAAGGCAGTCCCTTATAAAAGTAGACGTGACCCAGTAACCCAGTGCTAGAAATCGCCACAGGAAGTGAAAATATGGGTCCACATGGAAGTGTATATGCCAATTATTCCTAACAGCTAAATATGGGTAGTTGCTATTTATAATGGTCCCAAACTGGAAGCAACCCAATGGCTAATTAGTTAGTGAACAGATTTAAAAAGAATGCTGTATCCATACCATAAATACTGCATGCATGCGTGCTAAGTTGCTTCAGTCCTATCTGACTCTTTGTGACCCCATGGACTGCGGTCCATCAGGCTCCTCTGTCCATGGGGTTCTCCAGGAAAGAATACTGGAGTGGGCTGCCATGCCCTCCTCCAGGGGATCTTCCCAACCCAGGGATCAAATCCGCATCTCTTTATTATCTAACCTGCTTTGGCAGGCTGGTTCTTTACCACGATCGCCACCTGGAAGGCCCATAAATATTACTCAATAACAAAGGGGAAAGCAATATATCTTAAAAATATTATGTGAAGTTGCTCAGTCATGTCCAACTCTTTGCGACCCCGTGGACTGTAGCCCGCCAGGCTCCTCTGTCCATCCGCAGGCAAGAGCACTGGAGTGGGGTGCCATCTGTGAAATGAAGTCCAACACAAAAGTCCATGTACTGTGTGTGTGTGAGCACGCTCAGCCTCTGTCACGCCTCTCTTTGAGACCCCACGGACTGTAGCCCACCAGGCTCCTCTGTCCATGGGATGTTCCAGGCAAGAATACTGGAGTGGGTTGTCCTTTCCTTCTCCAGAGGATCTTCCTGACGTAGGGATGGAATCCGCATCTCCTGCACGGGCACGTGGATTCTTTACCTCTGTGTACTATATGATTCCATTTTAATAAAATTCTAAAAAAGACAAAATTCTTGTGACATCTCAGCCATTGCCTGGGGCATGCGTGAGGAAGAAGGTGGAATATAAAGGAGCACAAGCAAACTTTTTCAGCCAAGGGATCTATTCCATACTTGGATGGCAGTTGTAGTTGTTGCAATAATCAAAATCCCCACCTGCATACTAAAATGTATGAATCTTACTGGATGCAAATATCATAATAAACAACAAAGATCATTTTTTTTCAAAAAAAGGAGCTCAGAACTAAATTCTGCACATCAAATTTCAGCAGATGAGGAAGCCAATTTAGATAATCTGGGATAAACCACAGAGATGTGGCAAGAGAGGTCAGCCTTCCAAAGGATGACAGATCTGTTATCAGAAGTATCAAAAACAGCGTATCTTTCTACTGGCCTGGCAGTTAAATCAAGCATTTCAGTAAATGACTCTAGGGAGAAAAATGGACTTGAATCAAGAAAAAGGAAATGGAAACCATCTGATTTGCCCTTTAGGTCAAACAGTGACTTGGCAAGAAATAGAATCAGGAAAAAAACGTTGAAAAAATCGGCACCAACTTACTAAAAAGAGGATTTAATCTTCACAACTAGTGACGTTATATGGTGGAATTGGAAATGAAATAAAAACAATATTTTCCAGATTCTTCTAAAATAAGGACCGCTAAAATTGATATTAAAAATTACCTTTAGTAAAGTAACTTTCAAGTCAGTGGTGTACACAAAAAGGACCTTCATTTTACTTTATACAAAAGAGCTGAGCAACTAAATAATCTTATCAACCCTCTCATGTGTTGGAATATTTTAAAATCTGCTTTTTTATTTTAGAACCGATTTAGATTTACCGAATTACTTCAAAGATAGAATAATTCTTGTACATCCCACAATTCAGTTTCCCGTTTGTTTTTTTCTCCCTTCTTTCACTCTTAAAGGATTCACACAGAAGTGCCCCCTGTCATTGACATTCTGCATTACTATGGTACATTTTTAACAATTAGTGAACCAGTACAAATATTATTAACTGAAATCCACCCTTTATTTCAATTTCTTCTGTTTTTCCTAATATCATTTTCTGTTCCAGGATCCTATCAGGAAATACATTCATACTTGTTGTCTTGTCTGCTTGAGTATTTCATGATTATGACAGTCTTTTGTGTTTTTCACAACCTTGTCAGTTTTGAGGATTATTGATCAGATATTTTGAGAACTGGGCACTGCCTGATGCTTTTCTCATGGTTAACATGGTACTGAACTTTTAAAATATCTTTTACTTCATTCTTTAAATCTTAAAATCACCATAATAATTTGGATTACTAAGCTATTATAGTCATCATAATAATTGTGATTACTACTCAAATAATCATTTCAATCTGACTGAAAATGTCTGTCAGTGTTCCTGCCACAGCAGATTTCAGTGAAGGCCTCAGAATAAGTTATCACTCACACTAAACCTCTAAAGTGCAGCTATTAGTTTATAAACTCTAACGGAATAAAAACCACATTAATAATTAATCTTAACAAATGGAACCTCAAAATGAATTGTTGCTCACACTAAAGTTCTAACATACAGCTATTATTTTATAAACTGCATAAGAACTACATTAATAATTAATGTTAATGATTAAAGTGAGATACAATAGTGAATTCACATCTAGGCAGTCATTCCTACATTTGCAGGGTGTTATTTTTGATTAGGTAGGGACGGGGGAGCCTGGTGGGCTGCAGTCACTGGGGTCGCACAGAGTCGGACACGACTGAAGTGACTTAGCATAGCATAGCATGTATTGTATATGACTAAATAATATTTTGATATTTTCTTTTCCAAATCACAGGTGGGTTAAAAATATATATTTTCCAAATGGTTTTAATGGATAAATTAATTCTTAAAATGTGAGAAAAAACACGATTCCTTTATTATTACTACCTTGTTAACTCTTACTATTAACCTGTTCAAATTTAATAAAGAAAAGTAAAAGCAAACCACTTAGTGCATGAAGGGGAGAAAAGTGAGCTGCATTAACAAGGCCGCTGAGTCCATGAAGGCCACTTTTCTCATGGTGCAACTCACGTTATAATTTATGATGGAAAAAACCCACAGGAATTTCCATGTCAGTCAAGCTCTGGCTATCTACCCAGATTTTTATAAAATATTTTAATAAGTATGAGCCAGATTATTATCTGGCTTTCATCCTAAACACGAGGTCAACAGAAGTTGGATGATTCAACACCACAAGGAGAAATGTTACCTGATGCAACCTTCGTAAAGGTGAACCAACTCTAGTCTTTGCTTAGGGGAAAGATGAATCAGTTAGGTGTGTGCGCCAGCCCAGAACGGGAGTACATCATTAGCTGCAAAAATTACCAGGCTGTGTTCTTGCCAAGATTTCTCAGCATATAATTCGAAAAAGAAAACAATAACAAAACCAAAACCAAATCCATTAGGCAAACAGCATCACCCAGCAGATTGGTCAGTCCCATGGTGGGCTTCCCCGGAAGATGCAGATTTGACCCTTGGGTCGGGAAGATCCTCAGAGTTGTGTCCGACTCTGTGCCCCTCTGGAGGAGGGCATGGCAATCCACTCCAGTATTCTTGCCTGGAGGACCCCAGGGACAGAGGAGACCCGCAGGCTACAGTCCATGGGGTCTCGAAGAGTGGTTCACGACTGAGTGACTAAACCACCACGATGGGGGATCACAGCTCTATCTGGAGTCTTTAAGCAACAAAGACACACTGAACCTGCAGACTGTTGGGCCCACCGACCCCGGGAGCCTGATCAGAGGAAATGTGTTCCCATGAAGAGCACAGGCGGCCACCCACAGCTTCTAGGCAAATGCTTTAAAGCCCCTCAGCCAGCTTCACAATAGCTTTGTCAACAAAAGCCAAAAGATCAGACGGATTTCCTCAATCTAGCAAGGGCAGAGTGCTGGGCCCAGGCTGTTCTCACTGTTCCCTTTCTGAACGTGAAATCTGCAGGAGGAGCAGGTCCAGACACCGAGGTCAAAAAGGAGAATGTCGCCCTTTGAAGGAAGACTCGCTCCTGATTTTCCCTTTTGTTTCGAAGACCTTTAATACCTCAGACCACACAAGAGAACAAAGAGCAGAGTCCGTAAGGGGGCATGTCACGTCCATCCATGCCTGTCTGCACATTACATTTCTAGGAAATGGGAAAGAAATAATCTAATCATAGAAGGTCAAATAAGAAAAGAGAAACCTCACTGGGTTCAACCACTCATCTGACTAATGAAGGGAAAACACAGGCTTCGTAACAGCAGAAATGAAGGGCAGGGTTTGAAACACAAACACACACACACACACACACACACACGATTCAGCCCCTCTAGAGAATCAGGGTCAACGTGGAGGAAGCGATGTACCTGTTGAGAGCTGATGTTTATGGGCTGCTTTAAAATGATCCAAGTGACGCTCTCCAGAAGAGGTGGGACCGTAAGAGAGCCAGGATATGTCCAATAATCCCGGCATGGAGGAAGTAGACATACCGGGTCGAAATTCGTAAACCGAGTTTGTTTACCCTGAGGAAGAAAAGAGAATTCTCATAAATGACAGTGGGAAAGCTTTACACAGACCTCAAAAAAATAAATACCCGTGAAATGCTATTTCACTGGAATTCTGTAATTCATGGAACGATTTAGTATCTGCTGTTAGGTCTTTAAAAAACTATCTGCCTTACTCTAAAAATTGAAGATGAAGTAGCACCTCACTTAGATTTATTTAAGCAGCCCTGGATTTCTTTTTAATGTAAGTGGCCTGACATTATTTGTTTTAGATAATTTTAGAAATTTTAGATAATTTACATAAAATTTAATGTAAATTTTAATAATTTACATTATTGTTTTAGATAATTTAAGATCCCGTCATAATTTTCAAGAGATAAGTGGCAATGTTACTTCCGCTCTATTGGTCAAGGATGTTTCAAACCCACTTCCAAGCCAGCAGCATATGCTACGTCAAAGTCTAACAGAAGATAAGAGAATTCAGGAGAAAACAGGGAACATATTAGTCACTGGTAAACAGTAATTAACTTTACCTTTTCTTTAATGGAATCCAAAATGTCAGTAATCTTTTGCAGTTGGGGATTATGTTCACCAATCTGAAAACATGAAATTGCAAAAGAAATGGTTACTGTCTGACTCACTCCATTTCAGTCCCTGTTTTTTGTTTTTTTTTTAAACCCTAAGTCAGCTTAGAACAAGCAGTGATTGTTCTATAATGAGGCTCTCTTTCACCTGCCAGCCGTATCACACCAGAAAAATCTAAACTACAAGATAATATTACAGGGCTCCTTGGCTGAACTATACCTTGGATTCCAAAGCTGGAAGTAATGGCTTCATATTCTTCCAGCTTTATGAACGTTTAGCGTACAGGTTCTCTCGAGAGAAACTTTGCTTAGGAAACTCCTCCATAACACCTGCACTGTTCAACTAGATGTGACTTTCAGACCCTGATTCTTGGTGACATCAAACATTAGAGGAAAACATCTCCCACTTTCCTTTAAGATGACTTGAGGTTCTGAATCAACAGACTACGTCATCATGGGGAGAAGCCTTCAGAAAATATATATGTACTTATTTTCCTTTGTTTGGGGTGTCCTGAATTATCTGAAGGTTTTAGGTCATTCAGCGTTCAAGTATAATGCCTTTCCCCACTTGGCCTTCACAGCCACCACCAGACCTGGGGACCCAAAGAAGGAGCTGCTGCTGTGCACGCTGGTCTCCTCTCTGCCCCCGGCTTCCCCCAGCCCCCGTGCAATGAGTTATACCACACACAGAGCTGCTGGCATCACGAAAGGGCACACCCTAAAGAATCTGGCACAGTGGGGGTTGAGCCGCCCAGCCCTTGCACAGGTATCAGGACACTGACACTTGTCTAGCCTCATATGAATACCAGACAAAGGAAAACACAACGAAATCTTTAAAATCGATCAGTGCGTTTGGGATAATAAACCATAATAAACTAGTGGTCAAACTAGTGCTTCAAGAATCAGGAACTTGAACTTTACCCTAAGCTGTATCTCCGAATATTGAGCAATCAGGAAGAGCCTATCATAAAGATTGCCTTCTCAAGGTATCAGTGTAACACTTCTGCTATTAGGTAATACTTCTGATATTATTGTTATTGCAGCTACATAAAACTGATCCGTGGACAATAAGATGAATCATAAGACAACCCTCCTAGGGTAGTTCTGGGCCCTTAGATGGACCATAAACTAACATAAAATGTGAATATTCACTTCAAAAGGAAAACAGTAAGCCTAGAACAAGTTTACTATTATTGAATAAAAAGTGGTAGACTATCTACTCCACAATGAAACTCTTTATCCAACACGACTGACTAGTTATTCAAAACGAAATCAATGGATTTTTTTCACCTGTAAAAATATTCCCAAGACAGCTAGTCCATCTGGCTCATGAGCTGCCTCAACAAAGCTGGGGTATTTGTCTGAATTCCAGTGAACAACGTGGAGCTGAAAGGGAGGAACAGGACATAATTCAAACACTATTTTTTAGACACCTTTAAAAACATAAATGCAAATAAAACATTTATATATATCTTCCTGTCCTATGCACGAGAACCTTGGACAGAATCCTCCTATTTACTTTGGTCTGAAAACTACACAAGGGAAGGACCCTGTCGCTTAGCTGGTCTGTGGTGTCCTGTGCTGAGGTCTACATCATAGAAGGTTCTGGAGCATCCTGCCAAGCCTCTCTAGCCCCCAAAATCTCCAACCATTGCTTCCAAAAGACTTGGGGCTCCCCCACGTCCACAGTTCTGTCCAGTCGCTCAGTCATGTCTGACTCTTTGCGACCCCATGAATTGCAGCACGCCAGGCCTCCCTGTCCATCACCAACTCCTGGAGTTCACCCAAACCCATGTCCGTCGAGTCGATGAGGCCATCCGACCATCTCATCCTCTGTCATCCCCTTCTCCTCCTTCCCTCAATCTTTCCCAGCATCAGGGTCTTTTCCAAAGAGTCAGTTCTTCACATCAGGTGGCCAAAGTATTGGAGTTTCAGCTTCAGCATCAGTCCCTCCAATGAACACCCAGGGCTGATCTCCTTTAGGATGGACTGGTTGGATCTCCTTGCAGTCCAAGGGACTCTCAAGAGTCTTCTCCAACACCACAGTTCAAAACACCCACGTCCACAGATGGAACTACAATTGTGCAGCCTTCCGTCAGACCCCCGCTGGTGGCTGAGTCCAGCACACAAGTTCACACTCACAGATGGGTGGGGAAGTCAACCCTGTAAAGAAGGTGATCGGGCACAATCCTGCTACTAAGGGCAGTGCTCAGTTGTCCATGAAAAGTTTTAAGTCTTAAAAGTTTAAGACTATTTATGGCTTGAAAATGCAAATTCACCTTAATAATTGTTTTCAGCAATAGTTACATATATTCTACTTTCTATGAATGTTCAAATTCTTTGCTGAGAGGAAGTTTTAACAGGAAAAAGAGGCCTCAGGGTGTTCCAAACAGAGGCATCTCAGGAAGAAAATGAGAGGCAGCTGCTGCCACTGACAAGGGGAAAAGGAAAATCGGGGAGACAAGCAGGTGGAGGGCCTGGCACTCTAGAAGACAGGCTTCACCCACTTCCAGCTCCACCGCAGCAGCGGCTGACTGCAAACTCCAGAGTTGTGTTCCGTGTCCCACCGTGGGGCACAGTGCAGAATCCCCAACTCACAAACAAGTGTGAAGGGTTGTAGAGTGACAGCAAGGTGGAAAACCCTTCCTGGAGGATCTTCATTCCTGGCTAAGCAAAGGACAAACTGAGGCAGAAGCCAGAGGGCCGCGAGACACCCACCTGACTCGGCCACGGTCACAGCTCAGCCCTGCTCAGCAGGGACCCTCCCTGAAGCATGGCTTCAGGTAAGACCTCCGTCAAAGGAGCCCTTCTGGCGCTCAGGGAGCAAACGCCTGTGAAGGGTTTCTTGCACAGATCACCCTTCTAGCTGTTACAGAGAGGATTTAGTACCCTCAAGGGAATGGTTTTATCCGTTCTTTTAACCATAACTTCCCATCTTACAGGCAACTAATACGGGAGTATTGTAAGATAAATAAGAATTCTCCTAAACTGTGAACTATAGCAACTTAAAATAGTGCACCGCCCAGAAACAATCAAGGCAGACTGGAATATCCAGACAGAAAACACAAGCGCGGATTCTCGCGGTGCCGTGCTCCTCGCTGACTTGAGGTAGTCGGGGGAAGCGCAAAGCGCCTCAAAGCATCGGATGATGAAGCAAAGTCCATCGGCATCGGATGATGAAGCAAAGTCCATCGGCTCACAGGCGACCAGCGCTGTGCCACACTGAGGGAGCGGCAGGCAGGCACGCTGGAGCTGTTTGAGCCGGCGCCAAGGCAGCACAGCAGTTCACTTGGTAAGAGATGAGAGCAGAGGCAGACAGATGTGAAAAGCCCTCTTGAGGTTCACAACCCCAGAGGACTAGAAAAGGAATGTGCCGCTGAGGAGACATGAATCCGTCTATCATCTTTCCACTGGTTAAAAAGCAACAAGTGTTTGAAATGCTATGGGAAACTAAAGCAAGAGAAATCTTTTGTTCTTTCAAACGAGTCCTTCTCGCTCCCACACACCTTGCTTAACTGCAAGTGTCACCTAAGGGGAACTGACACAACTTTTACTAGCATTCATAGATGAACTGAACCTCAAACAAATAACAAACGCACATTTCCGAACAGTGACAGCCACAGTGATTTGAACTGAATGACAAAAAGTCATTGCAGCCGATGTATAAATGGGAATAAGATTCTCCCCTAATGAAAAGCAGTTTCTAAATAACAGCATTATTCAACTTTAGTGTTTTTAAATTGCATACGGATACATAAAATGAGCTCATGATGATGAAAGTCCCCATTAATGTTGAAATCATAATTTTACTATCAACTACATAATCTGCTTATCATATATTTGGTATAAATTATAATCAGATAAAGTTCTAAATATGCAATGGACTATTAGCCTACTTTTTTTTATTAATAGATATGCAACTCGAGATAAAGTCTTCCATGATTTAGATTATTTTAATCTCTGTAATGTCACAAATCATTAGATTAGGCTCCAAATTAAACTTTTTATATAGGTTACAGCCTTAAAGGGCTTCCCTTGTGACTCAGCTGGCAAAGAATCCACCTGGGTTCGATCCCTGGGTTGGGAAGATCCCCTGGAGAAGGGAAAGTCTACCCACTCCAGTATTCTGGCCTGGAGAATCCCATGGACTGTATAGTTCATGGGGTCGCAAAGAGTCGGACCCAACTGAGCGACTTTCCCTCACAGCTTTAAATGGTTTTCCCTTTCATTTGTTTCTTCATATTTTTATTTCTTAAGAGGATACAACTTGATGATAATCCTGAAGTTAGGTACAAAAGTAGCTGGAGAAACTAAGGAAATTCTTTGGAATCACTTCTATAGCCAAGCACAAAGGGATACTTCTGAACTGAAATCAAATGCAAACGGCTCCCAAATGCCTCCGTGGGCAGCTCTGACCTCCTCTTTAGACTCAGGTTTGTATCCAGCACCCTACTTGAACGCAAGCCTGGAATATCTATGTTGTCGCTGTTTAGCTGCTAAGTCACGTCCGGCTCTTTGTGACCCCACGAACTGTAGCCTGCCAGGCTCCTCTATCCACGGGATTCTCCAGGCAAGAATACTGGAGTGGCTTGCTATTTCCTTCTCCAAGGGAACTTCCCCACCCAGGGATCAAACCTCAGTCTCCTACGTCTCCTGCACTGGCAGGCGGATTCTTTACCACTGAGCCACCTGGGAAGCCAAGCCTGAGT
>NW_011494805.1:4836293-4855109 GCF_000754665.1 Bison bison bison | reverse complement strand
TTAACACATCCCAGCAGTTAATTCCTATCTCAGCCTGCTCCTCCCTGAGCTTTCCCGTCTCAGCAAAAAGCACAACCATCCTCACAGCTGCTCAAGCCATAGTCTTTTGGCTTGAGTTCTCTTTTCTTTCCTTCAGTCTGGACGCCCTTCTCCTGGACAGGTAGCAGGGATTTTACCTCCCAAACATATCCCGCACCTGTTTAACTCTCTTCACCTCCACTACCCCATGGCACAAGTCACCATCACTGCGCATGTGAACACGTTCACAGCCTTCTAGTCTGCCTCCCTGCTTCCTCCACGTTTGCCCAACCTCTTTGCCACAGAGCAGCTAGTTATAGTTTATAAAGTATAGACCAGAATATGCCATTGCCCTACTCGAAACCCTCCACTGATTGGTCCTGCTACACAGAGATAAACTGCAAACTGCCTGCTAAGCCCCCAAGCCCGATGCGGTGTGGTCCCGGTGGCCTCTCTGGGACATGACTTACAACTTCTCTCATTCGCTCCAATCCTGGAAGCCAAGGTCTCTCTTCTTGAACATGCCAACCTCGTCGTTTGCCTGAGAGCCTTTGTACCGGCTGTTCCTAGTCACTAGAAAGATCTCCCTGGATCTCCTCCAGGTGGCTTCTTCCGGCCATTCAGTCTCAAAGATGATCACGTGTCATCCCAAAGAGGCCCTCTGTAAGCACCCAGTCACTCCACCAGATCATGTGGTGTTCCTGTTAAAGACCTTACCGCATACGACTTATCTACTTGTTTACTGTCAGCCCTGAACACCCCCGACCCCGAGGTCTGACCCAGACCCGCCCCTCCCTCCAGTAGCCTTCCTGTCTCTCGACAGAAACACTGAGTCCTCCCCCGCCTCCCCCTCGCCTCCGATCAATCACCAAACCCCAAGGAAGCAGCACTTCCGCCGGCCAACGCTCCAAGGGCACCCTCTTCTATTACCTGGAACTGCCCCCAGAGCCTCCTCACTGACTCCCTTGACCCACCTCTGCTTCAACCCAATCCGTTTTCAAACTGTAGCTTAAACTGGTATTTTTAAAGCACAAAGATGACCACTTCTTGATTCAAAGACAGTCAGCGGCTTCCCGCTGCACTGAAAGTGTTTGCGATCCGTACACGATTCATCTGCGAACGATCAGGCCCCTCGGCCTCCCTGATTTCACCCCTGACAACCCCGCTTTGTTCTTCATGCTCCAACCACACCGGCCATTCTGTTCCTCAAATGTGTGATAATCGGTGATACTGTTCCCCGCCCCGAGTGCTCACGCACGATTCTCTGCAGCTCCCTCTCCGCGTTGCCTGGCCCACTCCTGCTCCTCCTTCAGGCCTGCGGTTAGAAACCTCTACCGTGAGGAAGTGCTCCTGACCACCCCTCCTCATTCCCAGTACTCCCTTCATGATGAGCGCGGGTAAGTGGGCCCTGACTGGGGACACGCTAGGATCTCAAAAGAATGAATGAATGAGCGCATGCGTGAGCAGATGAACTAAACAGCCTGAAATACACACTAAGAACAGCATGAAATTCCAGTCAAAGCTTTAGCCACGTCAAGAAGGAAAACCTAACAAGATGGTCCTTGCTCTACAAGTCAGGACTCTGAGCCGCTGGCGAACTGCAGGATCTGAGAGCCCTTTTCAGGAGGCCACTTGCCAGCTCACAGTCGGCCTCTCTCAGAGTGTGCTTTCAAGTGTAGGAGGTTAGAAGGCTTAACTATAAAGCAATGCGACCAACTTGCCTGACTTAGGAAAATTACGACAGTGATGCAAAGCCAGCTCTCAATCCCCACAAAGCTTCTGAGATTTAGAAGAAGATGTCAAATTTAGAACACAAAACTCTAGGAAGCAAACACGAAAACTATTCAGTAGGTGATATAAACTGAGACGCCATACAGATTCAGGAGTCCCACTTTCCACATTCCAGGCTTTTTTTTTTTTTTTTTTTGTCCATTTTAAACGTAGATTTTATTCCTCCAGCCCAGGGACAGGGCAGGTCACATACCCTAAGCACTCAGCCTCAAACAAAAGTGCTTTAGTAGGCAAAAAGGAAGCTTCGATTGATGGTCTCAGAGAGCAGCTGTGCACGCCAGTGGGAAAAGAAAACTGGAAAGAAGTCTGAATCTGAATCTCTGTCATCAGCAGGGCTATGAAAGCATACCTCAACTCCACAACTCAGTAATTAAGAGAAAAAATGAAGAAAAATTGAACATGGCTGGTAACATTGCTCTGTCTTGCTGAGACTACTTACAAGACGCGTTATCAGATCAGATCAGTCGCTCAGTCGTGTCCGACTCTTTGCGACCCCATGAATCGCAGCACGCCAGGCCTCCCTGTCCATCACCGACTCCCAGAGTTCACTCAGACTCACGTCCATCGAGTCAGTGATGCCATCCAGCCATCTCATCCTCTGTCGTCCCCTTCTCCTCCTGCCCCCAATCCCTCCCAGCATCAGAGTCTTTTCCAATGAGTCAACTCTTCGCACGAGGTGGCCAAAGTACTGGAGTTTCAGCTTTAGCATCATTCCCTCCAAAGAAAGGGCTGATCTCCTTCAGAATGGACTGGTTGGATCTCCTTGCAGTTCAAGGGACTCTCAAGAGTCTTCTCCAACACCACAGTTCAAAAGCATCAATTCTTCAGCGCTCAGCCTTCTTCACATTCCAACTCTCATATCCATACATGACCACAGGAAAAACCATAGCCTTGACTAGACGAACCTTTGTTGGCAAAGTAATGTCTCTGCTTTTGAATATGCTATCTAGATTGGTCATAACTTTCCTTGACGCATTATATATTTTCACTTAAGTAGCTTTGGTTGAATCATACAATGATTCACTTTCATCTCATGGTAAAACTAGGTGTTAGCAATATTTAACTATAAACGTGAAGAATATTTAATTAAAACTTAAAGAATAGTATGCTTTATCCTTTAACCAGAGGATTAGAAAAAGCAGAATATAATTAATGAATATCAGGTATAAGGAAAGGAAGTAACTCCCCAATGGAAAAAAACAAGTCAATGAACACTTCATACCAAGGACTTGAAGAATTAACAGAGACTGCATTTTAATACTTGAGGTTGTAGAGGTAAGGTAGAGTTCAGGAGAGTTTGTGACTTTACTTTTTGTCGCTAAAGGAATTTTGCCATTTACAATTAACTCTATAATATGGACTTTGCATGTGTGTACACAGTTGGGCCTGAAACAAATGTTTCTTTCCCTTCCTTCCACTTAATCTGTCTGCAGTTTATTCATTTCTAAAAAGGGCACAATAACCCTGAGCTTTAAGGCCCAGAAGGGGCAAATTTGTGGCTCTCGTGTTGATAAACTCTCATGCTGACACAATAAAGCAATTTCAGCCACTGAGATAAACGAATCTGGTGTAAGGAGAGCTGTCTCGTGCGTCCCTTAAATCCCATCACATAGACAAGCTCCGTGAATATGTATAACTGAACCACCCGAAA
Organism: Bison bison bison; assembly: GCF_000754665.1. Classification (NCBI taxonomy): domain Eukaryota; kingdom Metazoa; phylum Chordata; class Mammalia; order Artiodactyla; family Bovidae; genus Bison; species Bison bison. The sequence continues at coordinate 4,851,649 of NW_011494805.1, read as the reverse complement.
CTAACAGCATCCTGAAACAACTGTACTCCCGTACTCCAATCAAATTTTTAAATGATAAGGACCTACTGTACAGCACAAGGAACTCTACTCAATGCTGTGCAATAACCTACTTGGGAAAAGAATCTGGGAAAGAACAGATATATGCTCGTGCATCACTGAATCACTTTGCTGTATGCCTGAAAGTTGCATGACATTGTGAATTAACTATATTCCAATAGGAAATAAAAATCAAACTAAAACAGAAGGGAACAACTCTGGGCCACGAATACAGGGCTGCTGACTCACCTCTGCAGCGTACCTCACGCCGTCCACCACGTGTTCAGAGCCGTGATCATCAGTGGACCCCCAGTGAAGGTGAAACTGCCGTAACCTGTAGCTTCCAGTGAGGGGGCCCCCACGCAGAACTACACATCAATACAGTTCAAATTGTTAGCAGGAAAGAAAAACATGTGAATGTCCACAAGCCACAGCATCGTCCTGGATCATTCAACATCTCCATGTCCTCCAAGGGATTTTTTTATAAATGTGTCATTCAGTTTGCTGACAAGAATACAACTTTTAGGTATGCAAGGAATAAAACCAAGTGTTTTAAAAGGTTAGAGAATCCACAATAGATTTTTACAGAATATCTGGGAAATCAGATGCCTGGGAGACAGAATATCTGGGAAACAGACATGCTGGTTAGAAAGTAGAAAAACTGGGAGTTCATCGAGATAAAGAATTGCTCTGTGAAATGGAGGCTGTCAGCCTCTTTAAATAAGAATGTGAAGTGTAAAGAGGCCCACCTTGAACTCGGTAGACCAGCCCAGCATTCCAGTCTGAGAACAGGCCTCAGTGTTAGAAGACCTGGGCTCACACTCTATTTACTGGGTCGTCTTGCACACATCCTCTAGTTTTGAAACCTCAGCTTTTATGTCTATAACTTCAAGAAGAGTATACCTCCTCCTAATGCTGCTGTGAAAACAGAACAAAAACTGGAGGCAAAGCATTTATCACTGCCTGGCAGAGAGGCAGCAAGCCAGACACGTTAGCTGTGGCTGCTTTTTCACTGTGGTTACGATCACTACAGAAACTGGCAGAGTAAACACATCTTCTATACTCGAATCCCATCCTCTTGGAGAAACATGAAATACAAAACAAAATTAACTCTTTTAAATTAATCCATCACATCTTTGTCACTTTGGCAGAGTATATTTTAGTCCTTTGCCTCAACACATATGATCTCTAAAACCATGCCAACAGAATCATATCTTAAGTCTAAGCTTCTTAGTAGAAAACAGTCCTAAACTGTCTCCTCCCAATTAATGTTTATTGGGCAAATCTTCAAAGGATATGTGAGGATAAGAAAGCAGGGTAGGCTGATTACATCAAAAGCACAACTAATCTTTCATCAACACCAATAGGCTTGAGTGTGGATCCGTGAGGTGCAGCCTTAAACGGTAGCTAATTTAAATGACCCTCCTCTTCAGAAGAAATATATATACATATATATCTCAAAACTCATCAAGAATGAGCCACCTCATATAAGCAGCAAAAGATGTTAAGCAGCATCATGAAGTTTTCTACAAACAACAATAAATAAAAGACAAAACAATTATACAGAGTGAAGTGAGTCAGAAAGAGAAAGACAAATACTGTATATTAACACATACATCGGAGACGGCGATGGCACCCCACTCCAGTGTTCTTGCCTGGAGAATCCCAGGGACGGGGGAGCCTGGTGGGCTGCTGTCTATGGGGTCGCACAGAGTCGGACACGACTAAAGCGACTTAGCAGCAGCAGCAGCAACTAAACTGTGCCATCTTTCAAAACTCACTTAAGCGTGCGTCTATAGGCTTCAGCTCTTGTCTATGTTTGTAATTGTTTGCTTATTTTTAATTAGGAGATTGGACTGAATGTTCTTTAACTTCTACGATCCCCAAAACTGCCTAAGGAAAAACAAATTGGGGGCATATGTAATAAAATCTTTTGTAAGACTGAATGGTTGGGACTTCCTTTAGATTCATTTATGTCCAGATTTCTTTAAGATAGATAAAGATCGTTGTGTTTCGAGCCATCTGAAAAACAGAAGGGAAGAGAGAACCACTTACACCACTCTAGAGCTCACTCTTCTGTTACTCTGACACAAAGAGCAAATTGTAGTTTCACCTCCCACTGGACAGGAGGACAGAGGCTGTCTGCTGGGGTCCCTGCCACACCCTCACCCAGCGGGGTAACCATCACAGGGGAGATGAGTGGTAAATATTTGACAAAGGAATGAATAAAATATTTTATTTGTATGTAGACAAACAGTTTCAAGGATGATTCACAGATAAATTAGTTTAAAAGGCACATTTCCCTAAGTGACTCCATACAGCATGGATGTAGCGGCATTTCAAACAAAAAGAAATCAACACTCCTATTGTCTCTTTTTCCCTTGCTGTTGCATAAGACCTGAGCCGAACCATGAAGTCTTTCCTTCACATATAAAAAGCGGATGAGAGAGCCTGAGGGATCAACGCAGAATTAACTTTGGAAGAAGATACAAACAAGCTGGCTCAGGAAACGACAGTGATATAAAAATCACACACACGCTATCAGGGAATGTCCAAGAACACTGGGTGATCTCTTGAAAGCTTGCTCTGAATCCAGGGTCTAAAAGCCAGATTAGCACAACTCTGCTTAGTTACGCAATGGAGACCGCCTTACTCTATATGTATCTGGACTTTGTTTCGATTAAAATGTCCAACCTGGGACTATGGTCAGCAAATGTCTAATCACGAAGACCATGCTCGAGGAGCAGTGCTCTACCGAAGAAACACAGAGTGGGAAAAAATGAGTCCAAATACCAAGGCTCATCACAAGTGTTGAGATGGTTTATAAGAAAACAGCTACACAATGCTATAAGATAAATAATGGTGACAAAAATTATTTTTAATGAGGCTGATTTAGTGTTTGCAGAAGTCAAATTATTCATCTTACTTTTCAACCTAGATGAATAAATATATTATTGTTGCCGTCTTAAATTTTAAAATTAGCAATTATTTCACCCAAATCATATATATATATGATCTCCAGGGGATCTTCCAGACCCAGGGATCAAACCCAGGTCTCCCACATTACAGATTCTTTACCATCTGTGCTACCAGGGCAGCCTCATACATGTATATATGCCTCCAATAAGATTTTAAAAAGCTATTTCAAGTAAAACTCATATAAGAGGTCTATACTGATTAAGAAAGCAGGGTTAATTTTAAAGTTTGGGAAATTGTAATAACTTAGTAGATAGATATCAGTCATTTGCTATATGCTGCAAAGACCAACGAGAAACGTACACATTATTCAGTTGAACTTAACTTTTTTAAATTGTTAGCACACAGTAGTCAGTTGCCCAAAATGACAAGCAAGGCTGGCAAAACAAAATTAAAAAAAAAAATTTTTTTAATCAAAACACTTATCTGTTAACGCATTTACGGTCTATCTCGCTAGAATACAACTCCCCTGAGGGCAGCACTGACCTCCTTCTCCTGGATAACCAGTGTGGATGACAGTACCCGGGTCAGTGAACCTTATAAAGTAAGAAAGAGAAGCACTCCTTCACAACCTTCAGTCCGTAAGGATGCTACTGAATCAGCCGGCGCACCGCTAAAGAGCAAAGTCTTAGGACCCGGAGAATCTAATGAACGTCGTGGCCTGGTCGTGGTGGGGCGAACAGCTCCCTGAAGTAAAAGTAAATGAACAGCATGCTTATGTTTTGGTTGGAATCTAGGAAAAGAGGAAACAGAGAGCACAAATCCACCAGGATTATAGCAAGAGAGAGAGAGAGAGAGAGGAGACAGGAATGGTCCCAGCTGCTGGGGCTTGAATTCTTTCTGGATCCAGGAAGTCTTCACAAGTCTGGCTTCCTCTGCTCTGAGCACATGCACGTCAACTTACTCTCCACTCACTCATTCATACAGCAACCCTTAAGAGCTTACAGTGGGCCAGCAACTGTGTTTCGGGTAGGAACACATGAGCAGCGCCATCTCTGTATCTTGGCTGGGAAGGGGTGGGAGAGCATGACTAAGGTGTGCTCACACGCCCCATAACTGCTCCTGCTTCTTCTTCCTTTTTAATGTGTAATTTGAGATCCTGTACACTTGGTCGACTTTGGGCAGTTACCTAGAACTAGATAACAGGATTATAACTGAGACACTGACAATTTTTAGAGTTGAAAAATCAAACTACAACCACTGAATCCACCAAGTGACTGGTGTTCCTTTGTTGTTCAGTCGCTCAGTCGTGTCCGACTCTTTGCGACCCCATGAATCACAGCACACCAGGCCTCCCTGTCCATCACCAACTCCCGGAGCATACTCAAACTCATGTCCATGGAGTTGGTGATGCCATCCAACCATCTCATCCTCTGTCATCCCTTTCTCCTCCTGCCTTCAATCTTTCCCAGCATCAGGGTCTTTTCCAATGAGTCAGTTCTTCGCATCAGGTGGCCAAAGTACTGGAGCTTCAGCTTCAGCATCAGTCCCTCCAATGAGTATTCAGGACTAACCTCCTTTAGGATGGACTGGTTGGATCTCCTTGCAGTCCAAGGGACTCTCAAGAGTCTTCTCCAACACCACAGTTCAAAAACATCAACTCTTCGGCACTCAGCTTTCTTTATAGTCCAACTCTCACATCCATACATGACCACTGGAAAACCATAGCTTTGCCTAGATGGACTTATGTCAGGAAGTAATGTCTCTGCTTTTTAATATACTGTCTAGGTTGGTCATAGCTTTCCTTCCAAGGAACGACTGTCTCTTAATTTCATGGTTGCAGTCACTGACTGCAGTGATTTTGGAGTCCAAGAAAACAAAATCTGTCACTGCTTCCACTTTTCCCCCTTCTATTTTCCATGAGGTGATGGGACTGGATGCCATGATCTTAGTTTTTTGAGTTTCAAGTCTCCTTTTTCACTTTCCTCTTTCACCTTCATCAAGAGGCTCTTTAGTTCCTCTTCCCTTTCTGCTATTAGAGTGGTGTCATCTGCGTTTCTGAGGTTGTTGATATTTCTCACGTCAGTCATCAATCGTAATACCAGCTGTGATTCATCCAGCCCAGCGTTTTGCAGGATGTGCTTTACCTATAGGGCTTCCCAGGTGGTGCTAGTGGTAAAGAACCCACCTGCCAGCACAGGAGATGTGGGTTCGATCCCTGGTTCAGGAAGATCCCCAGGAGGAGGGCATGGCAACCCTCTGTCCATGGGCAGAAGAGCTTCACAGGCTACAGTCCATACTGTAGCAAAGAGTTGGACATGACTGAAGCGACTTAGCACAGCACTGAGTCACTTTGCATATAAGTTAAATAAGCAGAGCAACAATATACAGCCTTGACGTACTCCTTTCCCAGTTTGGAACCAGTCTGTTGTTCCATGTCTGGTTCTAACCGCTGCTTCTTGACCTGCACACAGGTTTCTTAGGAGATAAGCAAGATGGTCTGGTGTTCCCATCTCTTTAAGAATTTTCCACAGTTTGTTGTGATCCACACAGTCAAAGTCTTTAGCGTAGTTAATGAAGCAGAAGTAGCTGTTTTTCTGGAACTCCCTTGCTTTTTCGATGGTCCAATGAATGCTGACAATTTGATCTCTGGTTCCTCTGCCTTTTCTAAATCCTTTTGTACATCTGGAAGTTCACAGTTCACATACTGCTGAAGCCTAACTTGAAAGATTTTGAGCATAACTTTGCTAATATGTGAAGTAAGTGCAACTGTATGGTAGTTTGAACATTCTTTGGCATTGCCTTTCTTTCGGACTGGAATGAAAACTGACCTTTTCCAGTCCTGTGGCCACTGCTGAGTTTTCCAAATTTGCTGACATATTGAGTGCAGCACTTTCACAGCATCATCTTTAGGATTTGAAATAGCTCAGTTGGAATTCCATCACCTCCACTAGCTTTGTTCATAGCAATGCTTCCTAAGGCCCACTTGACTTCACACTTCAGGATGTCCTGCTCTAGGTGAGTGACCACACCATCATGGTTATCCGGGTCATTAAGACTTTTTTGTATAGTTCTTCTGTGTATTCTTGCCACCTCTTTTTAATCTCTTCTGTTTACCATTTCTATTCTTTATCGTGCCCATCTTTGCACAAAATGTTCCCTTGATGTTTCCAGGTATTTTTAAGAGATCACTAATTTTTCCCATTGTATCGTTTTCCTCTATTTGTTTGCGTTGTTCATTTAAGAAAGCCTTCGTATCTCTCTTTCTATTCTCAGGAGCTCTGCCTTCAGTTGGGTCGGTCTTCTCCTTTCCCCCTTGCTTTTTGTTTCTCTTCTTTCCTCAGCTTTTTGTAAAGCCCCCTCAGACAACCTCTTGGCCGTCTTGTATCTCTCTTCCTTTGGGATGGTTTTGGTTGCTGCCTCCTGTACAATGTTACAAACCTCTGTCCATAGTTCTTCAGGCACTCTAACAGATCTAATCCCTTGAATCTATCCATCACCTCCGTTGTATAATCATAAGGGACTTGATATAGGTCATACCTGAATGACCTAGTCGTTTTCCTTACTTTCTTCGACTTAAGTCGTATTTGGCAATAAGGAGCTCATGACCTCAGCCACTGTCAGCTCAAGGTCTCTTTTTCTTGCTGACTGTATAGAGCTTCTCCATCTTTGGCTGCAAAGAATATAATCAACCTAAGTTTGGTGTTGACCATCTGGTGATATCCATGCGTAGAGTCATCTCATGTGTTGTTGGAAAAGGGCATTTGGCATGTGCTATGACCAGCATGTTCTCTTGACAAAACTGTTAGCCTTTGCTCTGCTTCAAGGCCAAACTTGCCTGTTATGCTGGGTATCTCTTGACTTCCTACTTTTGCATTCCAGTCCCCTATGATGAAGACATCTTTTTTGGTGTTAGATCTAGAAGGTTTTGTAAGTCTACATAAAACTGGTCAACTTCAGTTTCTTCAGCATCAGTGAGTGGGGCATAGACTTGGATACTGTGATTCTGAATGGTTTGCCTTGGAAGTTAACCGAGATCATTCTGTTGTTTTTGAGACTGCACCCAAGTACTGCTTTTCAGATTCATCTGTTGACTATGATGGCTACTCCATTTCTTCTAAGGGATTCTTGCCCACAGCAGTAGATATAATGGCCATCTGAATTAAGTTTTCCATTTCCCATTCATTTCAGTTCACTGATTCCTAACATATCTATGTTCACTCTTGCCATCTCCTACCTGACCACTTCCAGTTTACCCTGATTCACAGATCTAACATTCCAGGTTCCAGTGCAGTACTGTTCTTTACAGCATCAGACTTTACTTTCACCCCCAGACACATCCATGACTGAGCATCATTTCCCCTTGGGCCAGCCGCCTCATTCTTTCTGGAGCTGTTAGTAATTGCCCTCCACTCTTCCCAGTAGCATACTGAACACTTCCCAACCTGGGCGGCTCATCTTCGGTGTCCTATCTTTTTGCCTTTTCAGACTGTCCATAAGGTTCTCGTGGCAAGAATGCCAGAATGAGCTGCCCTTCCCTTCTCCAGTGGACCACGTTTTGTCAGAACTCTTCACTACGAGCCATCTGTCTTGGGTGGCCCTGCACGGCACGGCTCACAGCTTCACTGAGTTACATGAGCCCCTTTGTCATGACAGGGCTGTTATTTACTATATTCTAAGAGCTATTTCACCTTTTAAAATTTCAAAATTAGTACCACAGCCTATAAAAAATTCAATGTTTGAACAATGAATAATCCACCAATGTTTAACCTATTTATGTATCAAATGGTAAATATTAATTGATTGCTGGTGGTTTATAATTTTATTGAGATTTTGCCTATATAGGGCTTCTCTGGCAGCTCAGACAGTAAAGAATCCGCCTGCAATGAAGAAGACCTGGGTTCAACCCCTGGGTTGGGAAGTTCCCCTGGAGAAGAAAAAGGCAACCCACTCCAGTTTTCTTGCCTGGAGAATCCCCACGGACAGCGGAGCTGGCGGGCCACAGTCCATGGGGTCACAAAGAGTCGGACACAACTGAGCAACTAAGCCCACCACCTTCGCCTACATATAGCATAATGCCGTATCACAGTATTTTCCATATCCTCCAAAAAAATCATCCCCCAAAAATATGGTTTTAACTGAAACTTCCCTGGTGGCTCAGATGGTTAAGCATCTGCCTACAATGTGGGAGACCTGGGTTTGATCCCCTGGGTTGGGAAGATCCCCTGGAGAAGGAAATGGCAACCACTCCGGTACTCTTGCCTGGAAAATCCCATGGACAGAGGAGCCTGGTAGGCTATAGTCCACGGAGTCGCAAAGAGTCGGACATGACTGAGCGACTTCATTTCACTTCAATTTAACTGAAACATACGTTTATTGGTTACTTTCTGTGCTAGGTGCCATGCTAGGTAGATGAGTAAGACACAGCTGTTGCTCATTTTAGCTGAGTGGAAAGAAACAGCTGGCAGTCACAATGCAGTGTGGGAAGTTCTATAGGAAGGAGGTCGGGGATGTTCCAGGACCTGACTGGAGGAGCCAGCCAGGTGAGATTCCCAGAGAGACGGGATCCTGTCTGGTTTCAGAAAAACCAGACGCTCCGGTGAGAGCACTCTTGTCTTTCCTCATCTGATTACTATTTCCCTTACTATGGCCGATAGGAGTTCTTCCTCTGAAATTCCTTCCTGGGTGAATTTCGTGTCCACCTGTCCCCCTTTTATAGGACCATTAAAATTCTGAAAGGCAGCTCCCCCAGGTTAACCTTGGTTGTGCAGCAGCCCAACCAAAGAAGCCCCGCCAGGACTGTGCAGAAAGCTTTCTGCCTGTGGTTCTGTGACTGGTGGGATTCAGAGTTAGCTTGGGGAAGAACTGCTTCTTTACAAAATGGAAACTGCTTTATTCAAATTAAAGTGACCTGCTACAGAAGTATCTGTGTTTTTTATTGCTTGTATTAGCTATGGTGGTCTCCACCTTTTAAATAATTTAACCCCTCAAATCACCATGAAACATCCCCCTCATTTATCGTGAGAAAAAAAGAATGAGAATCATGACCTATATTTATGCAGCTTCTGGATCAGAGGAATACAAAGGCCCTTATGGTGATTTCCAATTAACCCTGGTAATCTCATTAGATAGCAGTGAGACCCTCGCTTAATGGGTGAAGGCACATGCTACCCATCACAGACCCAGTGTCAAAGGTGGAAACAGACAAACTGATTCCACTGATTAACCCAAGGTAGAGGGAAAATGAGAGAGGAAGAGAGAGGGGAAGAGAGGGAGTGAGAAGACCCAGATCATCACTGCACAAATTAGAGGAAGAATTTTTCATAACTAAGGTTTTTATGATGAAGTACAAGCTAATCAGTTCTTACTCTAAAAGTCGGAATGGATAGCCTCAGTTTTTTGCTTGAGATATCATAAACAGTATCAAACTACTATAGGGGGTATAAACTTTGTACTTAGAAACCTTGGACTACTATAGTGTACCTACCACATCAATCATGTCTGTTAATATGGGTTCATAAAGTTGAGGGCTTGAAATACAATTTAATAAATGTAAAAAGTGACGTTGCTTCTCCCCTCTCTTACGCATTTACTAAAATGTTCTGATGAAAATGAATCACTTTTATGAAGTTAAGAAAGATGAGGAAGAAATGGAATGGGCGTTTCATTTTTGCTAACAACGTAACATTATATAAACACATGAAGACCTTATTACTTATCTAAATCTAAGCTTAATGACTAAATGGGGGATTCCCCGGTAGTCCAGTAGTTAGGACTCCAGGCTTCCACTGAAGAGGGCCTGGGTGTGATCCCTGGTTGGGGAACTAAGATTCCTCAAGTCAAGTGGCAAGGCCAAAATAACGAATGCATGAAGACTTCTAAATAAGGATTTTTATAATCTAACTGTATTTTTCATTAATAAATACAGCATCATCCTAACGTTAGACTAAAAATAAAATTAAAAAATTATCAGAAACCTTTAAAGGTATTCCAAAATATGATTCTCTCTAATTTTCTCTTTCATCTATTTTTAAACTTGGTATCATCTATTCTTTGGGCAAGAAGTATACTTGAAGGAGGATTAAATGTTCGTTTTCAGGAAATGCTCTTTTCTACTTCATTCAGTTAACAAATATACTAGTTTTTGTTTTTTTTTCCGGTTGGCCCATTATTTATTCACAGTGTGAATAAATAAGACCTTATCCTGTGAACTAATCAAACACAACTTTATTACAAGTTCTAGCAGAACACTAACAAGGAACACACAAGTGTTTCAAATGTGGAAGATAAGAATGAGCCATCCACTGATTCATGCTGATGTTTGGCAAAAACCAACACAATCCTGTAAAGCAATTATCCTTCAATTAAAAATAAAGAAATTTTTTAAAAGAGAAGAAGAACGCACCATCCAATCATTCAAACTCCTCACCCCCAAGCAAGAAAAAAAAAAGGTAACGCCAACCTGATTTGTCGTCCGTGTCGTCAAAGTCAACGTTGAAGGAGTGGCCACTGTTACTGATGATTTTAGCTGAGCTGGCATCGTACTTGATACCAAGAGGTCGGAGGGAAGAATCATATCTCACTTCTTTGGTTTTAATCTCAATCGGAGATTGTTGATCCCCATCAGCAATAGGGAAAAATTCATTCCAATGAACAGGACCTTCAACACACAGGACCAAGCAAAAAGGAAGCAGTAAGTTATTTCGTTCAACCAAAGGCTTGTTGAGTACCACATGCTGTACATGTGGTACATGTACCACATGACTTTGACGAAAACACACAGATGAGTAAAAAACGACCTTTACCTTCAGGACTTTAACATCTAACTGTTTTGCTTCATTTTACAAGATCAAGTATTTGGTCTTGCATACTTTATTGCATACTTTATTGCATACTTTATTATAAGTATGCAAACCTCTTGGTTTGCCTGAATTCATCTTCAGAGTTAAACTCACCCTTGTTGACAAAAGAGTATGTAAGTTTCATAAAGTACTTTGCAAATGCCTTCTATCAAACTAAAAACAACAGCACAGTTCATCACTGAAAACAGCCAGACTCAGTCTCAGCTCCAGGAACGAACTGTGACCATGCCACAGGCCAGGCTCATGAGCTAAAAGAACTAACGTCGCGGAGAAAGCGGTCTAGTGAAGAAAGGGTGTCGTTCTTTCAAATGTTCTTCCCACTTCTCTTCATTCACTGTATCCCTGGGTATCACCAAGGCCTCAATTTAATTTCCTGTAAATAATGTGCAACAGACAAACTAAGGAAATATATAAATTTTTCACATAGTATAATCCATATAAAATGACTCCACCATATCAGGAAATATAATATGGTTGGTTTTCTGCAATAGAGTCAAGTAACAATTTATTTCTCTTTCTATATTCCAGAAGGTCCTTCCACGGTTGTTTTGCCAATACTACATTTGAGTTCCCACCCAAGGAACAACTGTCATCCCAGTTCTGCATTTATAGTCAAAATTGCATTAAGTTCCCAAATTAAGCATGTTTGGTAAATTGAGGTGAACCAAAATCAACAGCAAGACGCAACTTCAAATAAGCTCCAGGCTAGCCTCCAGACTTTACAGGTTAGAGGTTCTTCTCACCTTCTCTCCTCTGCCTGCAATTCGCACAACCTCTACCAGGCCAGTAGAAAAGGCTGCTGACTAAGCTTTTCCCTGCTCACTAAGCAACTTACTTGATTTTTCTAAAACTCAAGTACTTACTAAAATGACACAGCATGACAATGAATTAAGCATTTGCTACTGACAACACGAAATATTTTTTTAAAGATAAGATTTAGAATGAAATTTCAAGAAGTGCAAATATATCAGAGTTATCAACAGCTTCAGTCTAAATCAAATGTTCCTTCTTATTCATCTTCTTTGCAAAGGAGATAGTATAAATTCTTTACTTCATACACGCATCAGGTATAAAAAGTCAGAACACGAATACAGAACCACACACATAACTTAGACGTTGTTCTCTTATGAATCATACACTTTGGACTTGGAAGCAACTTGAAAACCAAAATTCTGTGGTTACATCTTATTACAGGAAGGTGCTGCTGCTGCTGCTAAGTCACTTCAATCGTGTCCAACTCTGTGTGACCCCATAGACGGCAGCCCACCAGGCTCCTCTGTTCCTGGGATTCTCCAGGCAAGAACACTGGAGTGGGTCGCCATTTCCTTCTCCAATGCATGAAAGTAAAAAGTTAAAGTGAAGTCTCCCAGTCGTGTCCCACTCTTAGCGACCCCATGGACTGCAGCCTACCAGGCTCCTCCATCCATGGATTTTCCAGGCAAGAGTACTGGAGTGGGGTGCCATCGCCTTTTCTGAGGAAAGGTACTACACTTCCTTATTTACTAGGTACTGTCATTCACCTTTCTAGCACTCTTTTTATAAACAAGCCAGTCCTTTTCCAATGTGAAAAAAAAAAAAATGTTCTATTTCACTGCCCTCAAGTATGCATTAACCTATTGAGAATCAGACTTCAAATATACGTGTGTGTCATAGTATGTTGTTACTATTTTTCTAATTAGGAAAGAGTTTCTTTCTACTCTTAATCCCTTTATGCTTCTATTTCCAGTTCTTTACAGCCAGAACTACTTTTTAAAACAGAGGCAAACCAAAATAAAACAAAAATAATATCATTTTGCATCAGTCAATATTATCTATTAAACACGATGGTATGTTCATTTCCCTGCCTCTTAAAAACGCCCCTTCCTCTTTTATAAATTCTCCATAACGTGCAACTTTGAAACTCATCTAAACACAGGTGTAGAGATACATGGTAGTTCTTTCATTGATTCAGGAACTTTTGAAGACCCTTGGAGATGTGTAGTTTTCCATGACTGTCATGTTTCCTAAACCAAACTAATAAAATTGTCAAAGGTTCCTGGAAGAAGTTCTCAGTCGTCTGTGAAGGTGGTGGCATCTTCTGATGCCTCCCCTTCTGATGTTCCATTTATCATTGCTACTATTTCCAGTTTGCTTCCTTTAATCTCTGCATTCACTGCTTTTGCCAGTCTAAACTGAAAACAAGCAACAGAACTTGCCCAGTCAGGAAACAATATATGAATGGGATTTTGCCAAAGTTGATCTACTTAAAGGCGTGGTCCTCAGAAAGCTACTGAATTTAAAATCAGGGAGTGTTAGTAGTATCCAGCTCTTTGCAAATCCAGGGACTGTGGCCCAACAGGTTTGTTTGTCCGTGGGATCTCCCAGGCAAGAATCCTGGAGTTTCATTTCCTTCTCCAGAGGATCTTACTGACCCAGGGATGGAACCTGGGTCTCCTGCATTGCAGGTGGATTCTTCACTGTCTAAGCCACTGGGAAGTCAAAAGCAGAGAACAGCCCTACAATTCTTAGCGGAAATATAAAATAATTCCTTGTTAATGGCTTTTCTACAAAGGATCTTTCTTTTATGCTTTCAATTTTTAATTTTTTCCTCCAGTTTTATTGAGATGCTATTGACATACAGCACTATGTAAGTTTAGGGTGTACAGCATAACAATTTGACTTACAATACATAACCCATGATATGATTACCACGAGTTTAGTGAAAATCAATCACCTCATATGGATACAGAATTAAAGAGCAGACAAAATATGTCTTCATTGTGATGAGAACTAAGACTCACTCTCTTAACTTTTATACATAACATACAGCAATGTTAACTATATGTATCATGTTGTCCATTAAATCCTTAGTACTCAGTTATTTTATAACTGGAGTGATCACCTTCATCCAGTTCCCCCCTCCCACTCAATCTGGTAACAACCATAAATCTGGCCTCTTTCTCTATACGCCTGTTTGTTTCTGAGGCATAATTTATCTACAACACGACGTTAGTACCTAGTACACAACATAGCGATTTGATATTTTTATACACTTCAAAATGACCACCGTAAGTCTAATTACCATCTCTCAGCACACAAAAACATGACATGATGTTTCACCACATTCCCCACTCTGTACATCTCATCCTCATGAGTCATTTATTTTGTAACTGGAACTCTGTACCTCTTAATCTCCCTCACACATTTCTAAGATGGATTTTTAAAACTTCAGATGCACTTCACTGGAACCAATATTTTCTAACCTATTAAAGAGTAATCAATATTCATTGATTGAAAATACCCTTCCCTTCCTAATCATAGTGAGGGTATTGTTAACACCTAGCAACTATTAAACAGGGAAGATCCCCTGAAGTAGGAAATGGCAACCCACTCCAGTATTGTTGCCTGGAAAATCCCATGGACAGAGGAGCCTGGTGGGCTACAGTCCCTGGAGTTGCAAAGAGTTGGACAGGACTGAGCATGCAGCCACCCAACTATTAAATAACAAGAAAAATTATTCCAGCAGAGGGAAATTAAAAGAAATTTCAATTTTCCCAAACATAAATTGAAGATTAGCAAAATGTAAGACTATAATTGTAGTCTCACTCAAAGAGAAATCCACCTAAATATATTTTTCATTATTAAAACTCTCACTTGCTGCCATTTTTCAACTGGCAAGTTTATCATAGTCTCAAAAATGCTACAATTAGAAATGAAACTCTTCTGTTTCTTTGTGAAAGTAAGCTTTCTATAAAACTAAGTGTACACTACTGCTCAATAATATGCATGTTGATCCAAGGAAAGTATTATTACTATTATTATTCACAGATCTAATATTGAGAGTAAGACTTTCTTGGTGTCACTTTGCACATAATGGCCATTTGAAATAATCAGTTTAATATAAAAATAAGAAAAAATAGTTTACTTTTGATAACTTAGAATATACAAGAAGAAAAGTATACATATTATTAACTGTTGCTCCCAGCAATAAACATGTTTTGACCAACGCTTTAAAATATCAATGATCCGTTGCTAACCGCCAGTCTCTGCAAGAATGAGTGGAAGGAGAAAGAAAAAGCGTGGAAAAGTAGTTTAAAATATAACTTCACTTCTCAAAAAGAACCTAAAATCTTGCTAAAATCAGCAGTTCCAGACAACCACCTGCAGGCTGCTGGGGGAACAGTTAATAGTAACAGCTATTAAGAAACCTGCGGGGCATTGGTGGCCAGGAAGACAACTTAAATCTCAGTGCTGCGATTCAAGTCATTAAAATTTCTTAAGTATATTGTCACATCTTGGCCATGATTTGCCTCCCCTAAATGAATAACGAGTTTAAAGGAGCAAAAAAGCAAGCTTGTCCTCAGCTCATAGAAGTCTGCCGTCAGATCTGTTGTGAACTGCGAGCCTTTGCCGGGTCGCTGGTTACTGCTGGGGGCAGCTCTCGGCTGGTCGAACGCCAGGGAGCGGACGCGTCTGAAGGTGGGGGGCCGGGGTGTGTGGACCGGGGTCACCCCCGGCGCTGTCCGCGTCTACACGGCGTCCAGACTCCCGCAGCGCCCGGCC
>NW_011494805.1:4810805-4836179 GCF_000754665.1 Bison bison bison | reverse complement strand
GTCGGGGTTCAGCTGGGGGCGCCCTGGAGCCGCGGCCGGGCGCGGGGCGCGGGGCCCGTCCGGTCGGTTTGATCCAGGGGGAGAGACTGTGCTCGGCGGGGAGGCGGGGGCAGCAGACGGAGAGACGGAGAGGGAGGAGGGGCAGGCTGCCCGGTGGGCTGCTTCTGAGCAGGGGTCCTGCTGGAAGGGAAGGGCTGCCCCAGGGCCGTCGGGGACCCGGGAACCCCCCGGGCTGTTTAATGCAGTTTCACTTAATGTTCAAATGCAGTGTAGTTTATGAACAGATTTATGCAAAGAGCTTCGTAATTGGCATGAACCCCAAGGCGATGGCACCCCACTCCAGTACTTTTGCCCATGGACGGAGGAGCCTGCTAGGCTGCAGTTCATGGGGTCGCGAAGAGTGGGACACGACTGAGCGACTTCACTTTCACTTTCATCCATTGGAGAAGGAAATGGCAAGCCACTCCAGTGTTCTTGCCTTGAGAATCCCAGGGATGGGGGAGCCTGGTGAGCTGCCGTCTGTGGGGTTGCACAGAGTCAGACACGACTGAGGCGACTTAGCAGCAGCAGTAGCAGTGAAGTTTCTCAGTCGTGTCCGACTCTTTGTGACCCCATAGTCTGTAGCCCGCCAGGCTCCTCCGTCCATGGAATTCTCCAGGCCAGAATACTGGAGTGGGTAGCCTTCCTTTCTCCAGGGGATCTTCCCGACCCAGGGATCGAACCCAGTCTCCCCAACTGCAAGCTGACGCTTTACCATCTGAGCCACCAAGGAATCCCCTAATTGGCATGACCCTTGGGTAAACCCTGATAGTTCAGTTGGTAAAGAATCTGCCTGCAATGCAGGAAACATTGGTTTGATTCCTGGGTCAGGAAGATCCACTGGAGAAGGGATAAGCTACCCACTCCAGTATTCTTGGAATTCCCTTGTGGCTCAGCTGGTAAAGAATCCGCCTGCAATATGGGAGATCTGGGTTCCATCCCTGAGTTGGGATGATCCCCTGGAAAAAGGAAAGGCTACCCACGCCAGTATTCTGGCCTGAAGAATTCCATGGACTGTGTAGTCCATGGGGTCACAAAGAGGTGGACACGACTGAGCGACTTTCACTCACTCACTGCATAAAAGAATGTTTGAAAATCTTTCATTTTCTCTTGCCATCCACGTGGCTGCTGCATAAAGTGGTAATTGCAGGTCCCCGGAGGTCCAGCTTTAGGAAACTGCTCATTGTTCAGGGACCACTAACTAAGGATCAGTTTGAAGTGTTCTTTGGACTTGAGGTAAATGCTCTGTGGTCAGCCAGTGGCTCCTTCTGCTTGTACAGATCTTAATGAGGCTAGAATGCAGCAGCATAGAAGAGAATGCGACGAAATACAATAAACGATGCTTCTTCTGCACCTAGGAGAAGGCCAAGGCTTTCGTATTCCATATTCTGTGGCATAACTGGATTCATTTATGCCAATAATATAATAGGAACCAGACTTTCAAGAATAAGGTCTAATCGATATTCATTTTTCACCACAGAAGACAATATTCACACATATATGGGTACATACAGGGACTTCCCTGGTGGCTCAGACGGTAAAGCGTCTGCCTACAATGCGGGAGACCCAGGTTTAATCCCTGGGCCAGGAAGATCTCCTGGAGAAGGAAATGGCAACCCAGTCCAGTGTTCTTGCCTGGAGAATCCCATGGACGGAGGAGTCTGGTAGGTTACAGACCATGGGGTTTCAAGAATGAGACACGACTGAGCAACTTCACTTTCACTTTTCACTCCCCAGGTGGTGCTGGTGGTAAAGAACCTGCCTGCCAGTGCAGGAGATGCAAGAGATGTGCATTCAGTCCCTGGGCCAGGAAGATCCCCTGGAGGAGGGGATGACAACCCACTCCAGTCTTCTTGCCTGGAGAATCCCATGGACAGAGGAGCCTGGTGGGCTACAGTCCACAGGGTCGCACAGAGTCAGACCCAACTGAAGTGACTTAGGACGCATACATGGGTGTATATTAGATATAAAAGTATTTATAACATATACATGTGTAAGATACATATAAGTATCTTAAACTTATTTAAGAATGTTGTCTTGAAAAGTTAAGTCTGGGTTACTCAGCTAAGTGCCCTAAGTCTACTATAGATATAGTTGGGGATATTATGAATGTTGTGAAGAAGATTGTGAAAGCTCAAAACTCCATAAGCCACCTTCTCATGGTGCCTTTGTCTCAGATCAACTGTCTCGTATTTTACAAACTCAAGGATCCTCTCTGTAAGGAGCTTGGTGTCCCCGTTTCCAGCAACTCAGATGACTTGGCACTTCAAGGTTAATGATGGTCTATCTGGTCAGTTCCTAGTGCTCAAGAATAATCCTTGGATGAATGAATAAATGAATGAATGGACCAAAATTGTTAAAGAAGTTCCAATTAGTGGGCTTAAAATCCTTCCCAAATTGTTCATTTCACTGCTTAGGTTCACAGTGTCCTCTGGCTTGAATTTATTGTGTACTCTATCCAGTTTTCCAAAAGAGCAAGCTAACCATTGGAATCAGACTGCCGTTTACAGATATTGGTTAGATAATCCGTAGAACATCCGCACAATCAGCTACTGTCAATATTTGAAAAGAATGAAGAAGATCTCCATGAACAGAGACAGGGTGAGTCCTGGGACAGATCCAATGGGGGGAAAAAAAGAAGAGAAAAAATAAGCAAAGGTGCAAAAGAATGTATGTAGTATGCTACATTTTCTGATCTTTAAAAAAAGAATTTCAGACTATCTGGGTTAGGTTGGGTAGTTACACTGAAAGGAAGTGATGGGAAAGAGTAGGTCACGGAGCACGTTGATCTTTCTGTCGACCATTCATAGGTCATGCGTGGGACTGGCCGTGTCTTGCCACGCCGTCAACCTTAGATTTGTGTGGGGTGACACCGCTGTTTATGGGCCGGTCTAAAAGCCCTGTCAAGACCAGGAAAGTACTATCAGCAGAACTTCTGGGTGAGGACACGTTACGTGTAAATGACAGTTGACCTGCCTTTTGTCATTAAAAAATATCAGTGGTTGATTGCATCTTCAAGCCTCCTCTTTCATTCTGGATCACTATCAAGTGGAAAATAAGGGGCTTATCACACTCATAAGCTCATACCTTGGTTATCTGTAGCTTCAGTTCAGTTCAGATCAGTCACTCAGTCGTGTCCGACTCTTTGCAACCCCATGGACTGCATGCAGCATGCCAGGCCTCCCTGTGCATCACCAACTCCCAGAGCTTACTCAAACTCGTGTCCATTGAGTCGGTGATGCTATCCAACCATTTCATCTGTAGCTTAGGGAATGGTATTCTCACAACCATCTGCTGGATGATAGAGGCTGACCTTCTAAAGATTTTAGCTTTAACTACTTTACCAACTGAGCTATCAGGGCTTCCATGGGTTGGGAAGATCCCCTGGAGAAGGGATAGGCTACCTACTCCAGTATTCTTGGGCTTCCCTGGTGGCTCAGCTGGTAAAGAATCTGCCTGCAGTGCAGGAGGCCAGGATTTGATTCCTGGGTTGGGAAGATCCTCTGGAGAAGGGAAAGGCTACCCACTCCAGTATTCTGGCCTGGAGAATTCCATGGACTATATAATCCATGGGGTCGCAAAGAGTTGGACATGACTGAGTGACTTTCACTTTAACACAAACATATATAAAACTATTGTATTTTCCTTCTTTAGTAAATGATACTAAAATAATCATGGGCTTCCCAGGTGGCTCAATGTTATAGAATCCATCTGCCAGTGCAGGAGACTCAGGAGACATGGGTTCAATCCCTGGGTCAGGAAGATCCCCTGGAGAAGGAAATGGCAACTTGCTCCAGTATTCCTGCCTGGGAAATTCCAGGGACAGAGGAACCTGGTGAGCTACAGTCCATGGGGTTGCAAAGAGTCCTATAGGATGGACAGACTGAGCATGCACCCACACATACATATTTGCAAATTTTCTAAAAAAAAAAAAAAAGTATAAACCACAAATTACCAAAAACAGTTCCCTATAGTGGATGGCTGAGGATGGGGTGTAGGTATAGAGATGAGAGTGAGATTTCTCAGTACATCTTTTTAACTTTCTGGTCATACATGTTTTATATTTTCAGAAAAATTAAAGATAAAAAGCAAAACCTAAAATTGAATTTTGGAAGAAACTAATGAACTTAACTGTATATTAATGTGATAATGTAATGACACAGAAAAAAAAGTATGTTTTGAATAGAGTACTCTGGTTGTATATCCTTAGTAGAATATATTACATACTAAGAAGAACAACAAAACAGTCTTGAACTTTACTGCCAGATTTAATTTTGATCATACTGTTAGTGTTGTAATTGAGAAATCATTTTTGTGTACACTTCTTATGTTAAGACCAATAAATAAATATATTGTTTTCCACATTGATTTTCATTCTGGCTAATACAAATATGAAATGCAAAAGCTAAGATGAACACTGTGGTACTGGATTTGAATATTCTGTTCACTGATGCCGAAAGCAATAATACCACAATGACAGGGAAGCTAAGAAAACAAACTTTATAGCTCATAGTTTATGGACCTCTTGTAAGGCTGAATGCCTGATTTCATATTTGCAACTTTGCATTCCTCTTTTTAAAAAAGACAGGTTCCAAAATTATTGGGTTGGCCAAAAGTTTCATTCACTTTTTTTGTAAGATGGCTGTAGTAGCACTTAGTTGTCTTTGACTTCATTTACAGCACTTCATACAGTACCATTTGGTTGTCTTTAACTTAATTTGAAACAATTTTGTAAGTTGAATTGTGTCAACATACATTTTAAAAATTATCAAAATTGGTGAGTGTTTGTGTAGCCATTAATATTGAAGATGGAAGAAAAAAGTAACATTTTCAGCATATTATGCTTCATTATTTCAAGAAAGATAAAAATGCAACCAAAATTTTTAAGAAAGATTTCTGCTGTGTATGGAGAAGGTGCTATGACTGATCAAACATGTCAAAAGTGGTTTGTGAAGTTTCATGCTGAAGATGTCTCACTGGCAGGTCAGATAGTCCTGTTGAAGTTGATAGCGATCAAAATCAGACATTAGTTGAGAACAATCAACATTGTGCTATGCAGGAGATAGCCAACATACTCAAAATATCCAAATCAAGTGTTGAATATCATTTGCACCAGCTTGGTTATATTTATCACTGTGATGTTTGCATTCCACATAAATTAAGCAGAAAAGAACCTTCTTAACTCCTATTTCTCTATGTAAACATAAAGAAAACATTCCATTTTTATGGATTAAAGATCTAAATGTAAGACCGGAAACTATAAAACTCCTAGAGAAAAACACAGGCAGAACACTCTCTGACATAAATCACAGCAAGGTCTTCTATGACCCACCTCCCAGAGTAATGGAAACAAAAGCAAAAATAAACAAATGAGACCTAATTAAACTTAAAAGCTTTTGCACAATGAAGGAAACTATAAGCAAGGTGAAATGGCAGCCTTCAGAATGGGAGAAAATGATAGCAAATGAAGCAACTGACAAAGAATTAATCTCCAAAATATACAAGCAGCTCATGCAGCTCAATTCCAGAAAAATAAATGACCCAATCAAAAAATGGGCCAAAGAACTAAACAGACATTTCTCCAAAGAAGACATAAAAATGGCTAACAAACACACGAAAAGATGCTCAACATCACTCATTATCGGTTCAGTTCAGTTCATTTCCGTCATTCAGTCGTGTCCAACTCTGTGGCCCCATGAACTGCAGCACGCCAGGCCTCCCTGTCCATCACCAACTCCCGGAGTTTACCCAAACTCGTGTCCCTTGAGTCAATGATGCCATCCAACCATCTCATCCTCTGTAGTCCCCTTCTCCTCCTGCCCTCAATCTTTCCTAGCATCAGGGTCTTTTCAAATGAGTCAGCTCTTCACATCAGAGAAATGCAAATCAAAACCACAATAAGGTATCATCTCACACCGGTCAGAATGGCAGTCATCAAAAAGTCTACAAACAATAAATGCTGGAGAGGGTGTGGAGAAAGGGGAACGCTCTTGCATTGTTGGCAGGAATGCAAACTAGTACAGCCACTATGGAGAACTGTGGGGAGCGAGCTCCGCCCGTGGCAAAGGTCAGGAGGAAGGAGGCTTGGCATACGCAAAGGCGGGATCAAGCCTCAGGAGTCTCCCTGGAAATTCTCGAGCATCTACCCCCAAACCAGAGTCTGCCTACTTTCTGCTTTGTGCTCTCACCTACACCTCTGACTTCACAGGGGGGCTGTCCCCCACTACCTCTCTCTGAAAAAAGAGTTAGCGACAGTGTTTAACCTACAAACTCCTTTGGAAATCCTCTAGCCTGAGTGAATAGGTTTTTCCGGCCACATGTGATTGTTCAGAGCCTCCCAACTGTGAGAGGCAGGAGATGTTCTAAACTGTCTAAACACAGATTCTTTTGAGTAGTTAAAAGATTAATTAGAAATTGTATTGGTGAAGGGTTTTTCACTTATTGAGCCAATGTTTCCTGCTAAGTCTCCATACTCCTTACCTACTGTGTCCTTGGCAGTGTATCGATTGATATAATGGGTGTATAGAAATGTAAGTAGTAGCCTCAATGTTTGTAACCTTGGACTCTTGAGTTAATTCTTTTCTTGATTGAGCCCACCTCACCTTTGCCCTATAGGAATGCAGCTTTGTCCAATGCTATTTTGGAGGCTGGTGCCTGACTTTGGAATAATCACATTTAGAGAAAAATAAGTTTCTTAAAATGTTAACAGGCCTTCTGGCCAGAAGATGATGTAAATCACCTGAACTTTTGCATATGATAAGTTTGAAAGCCTGGCTTTGATTAGAACCAGGAACTGCTGTCCTTGCATGACTCCACCCCTTCCCCCATTATCCTCTATGCATAACTTAAGGTATAAAAACTACTTTGGAAAATAAAGTGCGGGCCTTGTTCACCGAAACTTGATCTCACCATGTCATTCTTTCTCTTACCTTCTGGCTGAATTATTCAGACTCTTTTCTCCACTGAATTTCCTCACTGAGCTATCCTCATTCTATTACTCTTTATATCTTTGATAAATATTTAAATAAATAGGTCGCCTATGCCATCTCTCCTTCGAATACCCTGGATCAGCCGGGGCTGGACCCCAGCAGAGAACAGTGTGGAGATCCCTTAAAAAACTGGTAACAGAACTGCCATGCGACCCAGCAATCCCACTGCTGGGTATACACACTGAGGAAACCAGAATTGAAAGAGACACGTGTACCCCAATGTTCATCACATCACTGTTTACAATAGCCAGGACATGGAAGCAACCTAGATGTCCATTGGCAGATGAATGGATAAAGAAGCTGTGGTACATATACACAATGGAGTATTACTCCGCTATAAAAAAGAGAATATTTGAGTCAGTTCTAATGAGGTGGGTGAAACTGGAGCCAATTATACAGAGGGAAGTAAGTCAGAAAGAAAAATACCAATACAGTATATTAATGCATATATATGGAATTTAGAAAGATGGTAACAATGACCCTATATGTAAGACAGCAAAAGAGACACAGATGTAAAGAACAGACTTTTGGGCTCTGTGGGAGAAGGCGAGGGTGGGATGATTTGAGAGAACAGCATTGAAACATGTGTATTATCATATGTGAAATAGATGACCAGTCCAGGTCTGATGCATGAGACAGGGTGCTCGGGGCTGGTGCACTGGGATGACCCAGAGGGATGGGATGGGATCGGGAGGGAGGTGGGAGGGGGGTTCAGGATGGGGAACACATGTACACCCGTGGTGGATTCATGTCCATGTATGGCAAAACACCACCACAATATTGTAAAGTAATTAGACTCCAATTAAAATAAATTAATTTTAAAAATAAATAAAATAAAATTATATGACAAAAGAAAGAAAACATTCCATTTTTAAAACAAATTGTGATGGGTGATGAAAAGTGGATACTGTACAATAATGTGAAAAGGAAAAGATCTAAATGAACCACCACCAACCACACCAAAAGCCAGTTTTCATCCAAAGAAGGTAATGTTGTGTATATAGTGGGATTGGAAGGGGGTCTTCTATTATAAGCTCCTTCTGGAAAACCAAGTGATTAATTCCAGCACGTACTGCTCCCAATTAGACCAATTGAAAGCTGCTCTCAATGAAAAGTGTCTGGAATTAGTTAACAGAGAAAGCACAATCCCCCATCCAGATAATAAAATACTCCGTGTTTCTTTGACGACCAGCTTGGCTGGGAAGTTCTGATTCATCTGCCATATCCACCAGACACTGTACTTTCAGATGTCTATTTATTTCAGTATTTGCAAAATTCTTTTAATGAAAAAGTGTCAGTTCCCTGGAAGACTGCAGAAAGCACTGGAACAACTATTTGCTCAAAAAGATAAGTTTTGGGAAGATGGAATTATGAGGTTGCCTGAAAAATGGCAGAAGGTCATGGAACAAAATGATGAATACATTGTTCAATAAAGTTCTTGGTGAAAATGAAAAATGTGTCTTTCATTTTGGCTTTAAAAAAAAAAGGCAGGAAACTTTCGGCCAACTCAGTATATTAGCTTCAGACTCCGCAAATCTGCACCTCCCTCTTGCTGTGGAGCACCGGGTACCCAGATTGCTCTTTACAAGGACTCAGAGTCCCTTGGAGAAGTGGCTGCTTTCAGAAACAGAACAAGGAAAGATTGAGGTGAGCCTAGAACCTATTATTATGCCAGAAACCTAGAAAGTGTTTAAAAACTGAATCAAGAGAATGAGACAAGCCACAGAACTGGAGAAAAGGCTTTCAAAGGGCTGCTGTCCAAGACAGACACAATACTCTTAAAACTTAACAGGAAGAAAATCACTTGATTTTTCAAATGTGCTAAAGAGCTTAACAGGCACCTCACCAAAGAAGATATACAGATGGCATACTGGCTAAGCCACGTCTGACGTCTGACTCTTTACGAGCCTATGGACTCTAGCCCTGCAGGCTCCTCTGTCCACGGGATTGTCTAAGGTTCTTCACCACTAACACCATCTGGGAGCCCTGTATGGATGGCAAATAGGCACATAAAAGAGGCTGCACATCAACACGTCATCAGGGAAATGCAGATGAAAACAAGATACCACCTATTAGAACTGGTGAAAACCCAGAACACTGACAAGACCAAACGCTGGCCACAATGTAGAGCAAAAGGAACTCTCATTCATTGCTGGTGGGGATGCAAAATGTACAGCCATTTCAGGACACAGTTTGGCAGTTTCTTACAAAACTAAGCATTCTCTTACTGTACAATCCAGCTACTACACTACTTGTTTGGGATTTACCTGAATGAGTGGAAATGTGTGTCTTCACAGAAGTCTACACATGGATGTTTATAGTGGCTTGATTGATAATTACCAGGACGTGGAAGCACCCAAGATGTCCTTTAGTAGGTGAGCAGATAATATTTAGGAGTAAGAAGAGATAAGCTGTCGTCATGAAAAGACAGAGAGGCACCTGAACTGCATACTGCTAAGTGGACGAGGCCAATCTGAAATGTCTACATACTGTATGATTCCAACTATATGATGTTCTGAAAATGAAAAAACTATGGAGACAGTAAAAAGGTTCCGAAGGGGCGCCAAGATGAACAGGCAGAGCACAGACCATTTTCAGGGCAGTGAAATCATCTGGAACAGTGCAATATCCATGCAGTATCACCACCAGTGAAACAGTGTGTGATACTGCTATGATGAACACATGTTATTACGAACTTGTTCAAATCCACAGAACATGACACCAAGAATGAGCCCTAACATAAGCGGTGGTCCTCAGGTGATGACGCTGTGGCAAGGTAGGCTCACCAAAGATACCCTCTGGTGGGAGACCGTTGAAAATGGTTGAGGTTATGCACATGTAGGGGTAAAAGGTGTTTGGAAACTCTCTGCACCTTCCTCTCAATTTTGCTGTGACCTAAAACTGCCACCCCAAAATAAATCATTATAAAATGGACCCATAAAAAACTAATAGGGTCATGTAAAACACATACGCCTCCCCCACCCCACCCCCAGCATATGGTCTAGCTTGCAGGAGGTCCAAATTTGGGACAATTTGGCCATCAGAAAGAAAAATACTAATATATTAAACCTCTCCTTCACATGTCCAGGGGTCCATAGTGATACAGAACCAGAGAGACAGTGAGAGAGCACGAACTTCCTTATGAGAGAATAGCAACTCCTACAGATGAAATGATAGAATTTTAAGCAACCATTTTTGGAAGGCCAATGTTATGCCTATTTCTGGCAAGGATCAGTAGCGGGTGCTAAAACTTCTGGGTGGAAGATTTCATTACTGGTGAATAAGATATTCACACTATCTAGGATTAAGAGACAAAAGGTACATATCAACAAAACACAATGTGTAAATGCTTAAAAAACCCACAATGTGTGACCTCAGTTACATTGTAGACTCGGAGGAAAGCTGTAACAGATGCTTTGGGGACGAATGGAGAAATATAAGCACAGATGCTGTGTGATATTATTGAAATGACGTTAATTTTCATAGGTGAGATGGTGGTACTAGGAGCACTTTAGGAAATGAATGTTCATAAGGCTGAACCACCTGATGCTACCTCAGTTATTAACTGAGTCTCAGTCAATAACTGGGACATTCATTGAGAGATGTTTGGATGCTAGTGATGCCATCCTTGCCATTTTTCTGTGGGTTTTAGCTTTCCAAAAGAATCTGTGGGGACAAAAACCTTCTACTTCCTCAAAGCAATGAACCTGTTAACTTGCTAAGTAATTGTATAACTCTGTGTGGACTTTCATTAACAAGAAGCCTCTGTCTGAGATCACAATCCTCAAGTATAGTGAGGTTTGCACTCGCCAGAGAAGCCAGAAATCCTGACCAAGGACATGCTCGTGCCCTCTACTTCACCCTTGAATGAGTTAATCCAATACACGCTTCCTTTGCAGAAAAGTACGCTCAACTCACCTCTCCTCATTGAATCAGATACTGTACGCATGTGAGGCACTCCTACCTAAGTTACCACCCTAGCTATGCAAATATTTGATTAAACATAGCAGCATATTAAAGAAATATCAAAGTATGAATTAAAATTCTTTTGTTAGGGGACATACACAGACTCTTTCTTTGAAATACACATTTTTCTTCAGGGATTCTTTTTAGAAAGTCTAAATGTCAACTGAAGTGGCTATTTCCATCTGACTTTTGGCGGCAGTTTAGTCACTAAGTCGTGTCCAACTCTTGTGACCCCAAGGACTGAAGCCCACCAGGCTCCTCTGTCCAGGGGATTCTCCAGGCAAGAATACTGGAGTGGGTTGCCATGCCCTCCTCCAGGGGATCTTCCCGACCCAGGGATTGAATCCAAGTCTCCTGCACTGCAGGCAGATTCTTTACCAGGTGAGCTAGGAGTTACTGATCAGGAAACAGGCACAAGCAAGGTTCCCTATTCCTCGCTTACCTAGAGGGGCAAGCCCCACAGGCAGGAACACTGCCTCAGTCTGCAGAGTCCCAAGTCCAAGGTGCTCTCACTTTGCACCCATTTCCTTTAGTCACCAAGTCCTGTGATTTGCGCCACTGAGACTGATTAACCGAGAGACTGTCTTATCATTTGCTTTGTTTGATGTCTTGCATAAAGTGTTGATTTTATGGAGCTGATACGGTATGCCAGTTTCGCTGTCTTTAATTTTCTATTCCTAAGGTCATCCTGAGGTTAGAATTGCGTAAGGCAGGCTCTCCAGGAGATTACACTGAGGCCCAAAGGGCCTAAAGGTCTTGTTCAAGGGACTGAGATTTCACACCTGGATGAGAACTCTCAGACCAGAACTGGAAAGGTGTCTATCAAGAGTCAGCTCTTAAATCACTTCCCAGATTACAACTTTCAGAAGCTAAACTTTGTCCCTTAGGATCAGAGAAGAGCACATTGCTAAAACCCTGCCTTCTACATTTTTAGTCTTTTCTTTAATCTCACATTGCTTTGTAAAGCAGTAGAAATATGTATCCATACCCTATTTTATAGTATTTTGTGTCTTATTTGAACGTAGTATAAAAGCAGATAAAGTGTGACAAAGGAGAGCCAAGATTACTTAAAAGAAAAGGAAGTTGTGTAAACATCAGAATGGTGTTGAAAAGTCCAGATAATTGACGCCAAAATAATTCAAGTGCCAAAGAATTTAGTTATTCCCTGACTTGGAATGAGTAAGTCAATGTCACTCTATTCCTGCCAACATTTTGAAACATAATGCCAGAGATAAATTCAGGTGCTAACAGACATTCTGTCATCAGCTCTTCTAAAGCTTATTTATCCTGTTCTGTCCTCTAGGAAAGGGCAGTCTATTCTATCAAGAACGGTACCCATGTCTCTGTCTCAGTACCAAGCAAGGCTTGATGCAGCCTCACGTGGATCCCACCATTCCACTACTGAAGGTCTGATGCACCACCCTTGCACACCTAACTAAACCTCCCACTCCACATACCATTATCTCCTTTATAACCGACGTTACCAACCCCCTGCCATCATTGCCATCAGCATACTAAGAATGTGTTCTAGAATTTTCTCTCTTAGGGGGAAGTTTCTCCCAGTACATTCCTACAGCTCCCATTGGCTACCCACCCATCGTCTCTGGTGTTTCTTGGGTTTTTCTCTCCATGTGTATTCAGTCACTCAGTCGTGTCTGACTCAGTCGTGTCTGACTCCCACCAGGCTCCTCCATCCTTGGAATTTTCCAGTCAAGAACACTAGAGTGGGTTGACATTTCCTTCTCCAGAGGATCTTCCTGATCCAGCGATCAGGAAGAGATCAAAACTGTATCTCTTGCATCTCCTGTATTGGCAGGCAGATTCTTTACTGCGGTACCACCTGGGAAGCCCTTTTCTCTCTCTATTCAACTATATTAGTAAGTTTTATCCAGAGATACAGGCGCACGCAGTGTGGGCTGTCTGTGTTGTAAAGACGTTTATTATAAGGAACTGGTTCACACGTTTATTATAAGGAACTGGTTCACACAATTATGGAAGCTGACAAGTCCCCAGATCTGCAGGATGAACCAGCAAGCTGAGGACCCTGAAGAGTCAATGGTGCAGACCCAGTCTGAAGGCTGGCAGGCAGTGACCCAGGAAGAGCCAGTGTTTCAGTCCCAGTCCGAGGGACGCGAAAAGCTTCTGTCCTGGTTCATAGGTGGTCAGGCAGGAGGAAGTTTGCCTTACTTGGGAAAGACTCAGTCTTTTTGTTTCAGTCAGGCCTTCAGTTGAAGGGGAAGAGCCACACACATTAAGGAGGACAATTTGCTTCACTCCATCCACTGATTCCAATGCCAATTTCATGCAAAAACAGCCCCACAGAAACACCCAGGGTAGTGCTTGACCAAACATCCTGGCAACCCAGTCAGGTTGACAGAAGAAACTAACCATCACACAAACCTTTAAATTTGGGGGGACTGGGCCTCCCCCTAGATCTCTCCTCTCTCTGTATGCTCTTCTAAGTCCCTCTATCAATTTCTAGGATATAATTTCCAGAGATCAGATATCCACTTTTGCTGGATATCCACATTTTACATTCTCAACTGTTTGCATTTTTTTTAGAAAAGTGAAAATAAAAGTGATATTTGTTTAAGTAATGTGTCTTATTTAACCTGATATATCCAAAACCTTATTGTTTCAACATGAATAGAAAAAATATTGAGCGTGCCAATTATCAGTTTATTATTAGATTGATTAATATTAGATTAAATGTCATTATGAAATTCAGCATTGAACTACCTGCTCTGTGATAACAGAGCTTTAAGAATCTCTTTGCAGCAAGCACAAGGATGTTTTCTCCGTGGAGGGACTCTGTAAGGGGGGAGGCTGTCTTCCTGGTTCTGGCGTGCTGTGTTTTCTTCTGTTTTCTTCTTGCTCCTCTTGGGTCCCTGGTGTGAGTGCGCTTGCAGGGGCGCCTTGCCGCAGCCTCACACCAAGCGTGTGCAGTCACTCGGCAAGTTCACAGCCTCAGCCCCACCCCAGCGATTGTCTCTCTGCCCCTCCTAGGGTGGACCCCACATGGCCCAGCTGCCATGCCACCCTGTTGGCACAGAAACACCCCCACTCGCTGTGCCCAGCTGCTCACCAGCCTCAGGCGGTCTGCCCCACGGACAGCATCCACCACGGTCCTCGTGACCAGGACCCGTACCGTACACTCTAGGCTGTGTATCGCCCTGCCCAGAGCTGATTTCCCATCC
Source organism: Bison bison bison (assembly GCF_000754665.1). Lineage (NCBI taxonomy): Eukaryota > Metazoa > Chordata > Mammalia > Artiodactyla > Bovidae > Bison > Bison bison. The sequence goes on along the minus strand of NW_011494805.1, from coordinate 4,821,988 downwards.
CTGAGTCCCTTTTGCAACCTGCACGCCAGATGTATTCCTTTGTACCCTGGAAGGGTGTTTCTGCTTGCCTGGCAACCATGGACCAGCTCCGATCTGGGCCACCCTTGAAACTTCTCTTCCGTCCAATGGGCTGCAACCAGGCTTCTCCATTGATCTGAGTCCTAACTTCGGAAAGGAGGCCAACTGCCAAGCTTGTCCTTCCTTGGAAACTCTCCCTTAGCCAAAGGGTGTTCCTGAGTGTTCTCTGACTTTTAGAGTGTTCTTACTCCCTTTTAGAGTTAATACTTCTTTACAGTAAACGTTTCCTGTTCAAGTTATTGTGTGATTTCTGTCTCCTGGTTGGATCTTAAGTGAAACAATATATCTTCTACATTCTCTTTTCTTAGGAAGTCTTCTAAATCAGTTTTGTATTTTACTCTTACGGACTGTCTGTTCACCCCACCTTATTGTAAGTGACTGATGGCCGTAGGCGTCAGTGGCTACTATACTGGGCAGCACAGTTCTAGATCCCCTGGACTGTACTCAACTGCTGCAAGTTCAGGGGTCCAGAAAGGAGTGACTTCTCCCCCTCCTCCGCCCCATTCTCCTTCTCACAAATTTCTCTCTGTCATTAAGTGGCACTACCACACACTCAGCTGCACAAGTCAGAATCTTGCTACTCATATTTCCAACTTGGCTCTCTCCCCTCACCTCTAAATTTTATCAATTTTCACTCCTAAACAACCTGTTGATATAACAAAAACAGAAAAGAAAGAAAACTGCACTTTAAACATATAATGAAGTTCAAAAGACATATAATTCTATAAAGGTCTTTATGCTCTTTCTTCCTAACCAAAACTTCAGTTTCTTAAAAGGCATCAACATTCCATATTCATGAGGATGCAATGAAATAGGCATGTTCATACACTGTTGGTAGAAACATAAAATATATGTTTCTATTTCTGGAAACAATTTGGTAACTTAAGTATCTTAAGTATTTATAATCTTAGATCTTATTCCTTGTCATGCCCTCCAAGAAAGTTAGATTGCTCAAAGGTTTATGTAGAAGCGTGTTCATTACAACATATTCATAACAAGAAATCTAGAAACAATGGAAATGATAAGATGATTGAAATAATATCAAACATCAACAAGATGTAACTTTAGAAAGATACTAAGTATATTTTTAAATATGCTTAGTAAGTATGTATGTTTATATTTATCAATTATAAATTATCTAAAGAAAAATTCCAATTTTTGAGAAACAACATAGTTTATCTGTTTAGAAAAAAAGGCTGCAAAGAAATATATTTTTAGAAAGTTAAGTGGTGGAATTTATTCATTGTTCAAAAATATCTGTTGGGCTCCCTTTGCGTGCCAGGCACTGCTATAGGCGCAGGGGATACAGCTGCTGCACTAACCGGCTTCCAAGACAGTCTTCAATGATCCTCACCTAGTGTTCGGCTCCTTTTGTAGTCTCCTCCACCCAATAGGGCCAGCAGGTGTAACTGTAAAAATTCAGTGGAAGCAAAGGTGTACAACTTTTGAGTCTAGGGCATAAAAGATATTGCAGTTTCTCCTTTGCTTTCTTGGGTCATTCAGTCTGGGACCAGCCCGCTTCCACAGCAGAGGACACTCAAGTAGTCCAGCAGAGAAGTTCAGGAGGGGATTTGGGGCAACCTGGCAATAGCTGGCATCAGCTTGCAGCCATGTGAGTTGCTTTGCAAGAAAACCCTCCAGTCTCAGCCAAGCCCTCAGATGCCTGCAGCCTCGGCCAATATCTAACTGAATCTCGTGAAAGACCCTGGGCCAGAACCATCAAGCCAAGCCTCTCACAAATTCCAAGCCCACTGAAATCATGAGAAAATAAATGAAGACTCTTATTTTGAGAAACTCAATTTTGGAGTGATTCATTATGCATTAGAGAACTAATACAGCAGCACACAAAACCAGATAAAATGCTTTGCCTTTACGGAGCTCACATTCTAGCAGGAGGAGACAGGTAATAGGCAAAGTAAATAAATACATGGGATGCTATGTGGTGATAATAGATGGTGGAGAAGGAGGGCAGGGATGTGGGAGGCCTTGGGATTTTACAGAGGTAGTCGTGAAGCCCTCACTGAAAACAAGGGTGTATGAGAGAAGACAGGAAAGAGGTTCCCAGGTGGCACAGAGGCAAAAAATCCGCCTGCCAATCCAGGAGACACAGGATTTGGGTGGGAGTTGCGGCGGGGGGGTGGGGGGTGCGTGTTTCGCTCTCTGGGTCAGGAAGATCCCTTGGAGGAGGAAATAGGAACCAACTCCAGTATTCTTGCTTGGAAAATCCCATGCACAGAGGAGCTTGGTGGGCTACAGTCCCCGGGGTCACAAGGGGTTAGACACGACTGAGCGACTGAACACACACTCAAAGAGGAGAGGGAGGAGCTTTGCAGATATTTAGTGGGCGAGCACTCCAGGCAGAAAAGTAAGAAAGCATTCAGGGTTCAGGGATGGGGTGAGAAGGTTTGGGGAGGAAGGTTGTCAAATAGGGCTTCACAGGCTATTGTAAGGACTTTGGCCTTTATCCCGAGTGATGTGGGAAATACTGGAACTTCTGAGCTGAGGAATGACATGATCTGATTAATATCTTAGTGGGATTCCTCCTGGGGTGGGTAGAGATTACAGCAGGGGAACCAGTTAGGAAGCTATTACAGTAATCGAAATGAGAGAAAGACTGTGGTGAGTTAAGCAGAATGCAGTAACTTCTGGCTGTTCACTTCCTTCTTTATGTTTTTCTGAACTTCCCTAATTTCTACAAGCACTCTTCATGACTTTTCTAATCCAAAAGGATAAAAAGATGTTCATGAAATCTTTATAGTCCTCAGTAATTTCTATCTTATTTAACAAAATATAGACAATTACGTAATTCTTAGTAGGATTTCAGAACAACATAGTTCTGAACAAACACCACACAAAAAGAGAGTCAGAAACTGTCAACTTTAGATATAATCTTGGGTGGCCTGGGCCTGCAGCGCCTTGGAGCAGGGCTGGGGTTCCCAACCAGAGATGGAGGCTGGGTCACAACAGCAAAAGCACCAGATCCCAGCGACTAGACTGGCAGTTAGTGACAAGGGCCCTGGCCCTTTGGCGCTGCAGAAAAGAACTTCCACAAAGACAGGAGTGGTGAAGCAAGTACAGTATTTATTAGGAGGAAAAGTACAGTACATATGAATAGACACATGGGCAGACTCAGAGACAGAGGCCCCGAGTTGCGCCCTGGTGGCAGTTTAAATCACTTATGTGGGGCATTTCTTCCAGATTTCCTCTGGCTGCTCATTTTGACTTGCCTGGGCTTACAGTCCATATTCTGTATATCTCAGGATCTTCCCGTGTGTGCACGCATCTTAGCCAAGATGAATTCCACCGAAAAGGCATCTGGGTAGAACAGCAAAGGAGCCTCTTTTGTGCATATGCGGCCAGGGAGGGTCTCCTGACTTTGGGACGAGAAATATGTGGTCTGTGCAGGGTCCAATCTCTTCCCTTTGGTCGCTTTACCCTGGGGGGCCCATCTGCTTCCTGCCTCATATAGACGCTGAACAGAACAATATCAACAGAAAAAAAATCTCAAAATCATTGCTGAGCTTTAGACAACTTGAGTGTTTACATTATCAACTAAACATGGTAATTACAAATCACAGCAGCCTTTAATTTTGCTTTAAAGACTGTTGAAATTTGGAGTGCCAAATGATAATAGCTCACTGCCTCCTTTGCAGTTACCAATTTTCTGTTTTAAACATGCATTTGCTAAGTATTTCCCAATTCCTATAAGTTTTAACCATTGCTTGCATTTTAACCTAGCATCACAAAAAATGTGAAAGGACTTCATGTACTCTTTGAATATCTTTATTGTCTTTGTGATAGGGATTTCACTGTTCCTCACCTTCAGGTATTTCATACGCAAGCCATCCTTTGCGACTGTAATTAGTTCAGGCTCAGGATTTCCTGGTGGGCTGCGGTCGCACAGAGTCGGACATGACTGAAGCGACTTAGCAGTAGCAGCAGTAGCAGGATTTCTAGGCATTTGGCCAGGAGATTACTCTGAATAAAATCTGCTTAATTAAATTAAAAACATATTTGTCAAACACCTATCACTTCCAAGGAATAGTACTACAAGAAGCTAAAAAGAAGTGTTCTGGGTATTTTTCAGTCTTGCTAAAGTTGATAGAGCTTTAAAGTTATTTTTAGTGTGTTGGCTACAATCTCTTCTCTGCTTCTTATACTTAAGGAAATTTTATTTCATTTATGCCACACCTTCCATGCACTGGAAATATGGAATCTTGGATGGAAATATAAAGGTGAGTAGTGAACCTGGCCCCTGAAGAGTACATGGACTAGTTGAGAAACAAACATACATACCAGTAATACGATATTTAAGTTATAGAAAATAAATAATAACAATATAAAGTCTGTGATCCACCTCCGACAGCTTTAGAATATCCTGAGAAAGTGTCGTTTTTCCTTCACTGCAGTGTTACTTATTCTTATTCTACAGATATTTCCAGGAATCTGACCTAGCCAAAAAGATGGAAGGTCCTGTCTGCCCTACTTTATTATACAGAATATGTTATAAATGTTTCTTCTTAGTCTGAAAATAAATTCTTCTGTCACTGAGGGGTTAAAGGAAGAAAAGACTCTGCACTCCTATAATAAATCATGAAACTTTTCACGATAATTGGCTCCTCACAAGAAACGCATATTTCATTGAAGGGTAGCTTTCAGTACTGGAGAGGGAAATACCCACTCCAGTGTTCCGGCCTGGAGAATCCCACGGACACGACGGGGCGGCTCTCACTTCATTCTTGCTGCGCGGCTTGTTTACTTTGCTGTGCGTCTGCCGCGCTGTCAGAAGTTCTCATCTGACTGAGGAAAGCACTTCAGCTCCGTCTCATTACAGTCCTCCCCTAGAAGTCCCAGCGCTAGCCCTGGATCCGCTCAGCCCCTAGGCGCTCTGCGCCGCCCAGCGAGCCTGGGGCGCCCCCAGCGGCGCGCGGCGCCGCGTCCCGGGAGCGCGTCCCGGCCAGCCCGCAGGACGCGGCCGAGGGGCGACCGCTGTGAGACGGCCCGCGCGGTGACCAAGACGCGCCACCTGGCTTCTGTAAGCGAGCCCGCGCGAGGAGCTCGAGGCGCTCCCGTCTTCGGCGTCTCCCCCAAGTAGAGCGCCTCAAGGTAGCACCGGGCCAGACGCGCTAACGTGCGGGACTCCGCGCTGCGAGCGGGGCTGCGCAGCGTTCAGGGGCGGGAGCTCCGCGGCGGAGACGGCCCTGTGGGCGGCCCTACGTCGAGTGGCTGGGAACCAGCGTGGGCGGAAAGGGCGGGGCTTATAGCCGTCTACGGACCGAGCTCTGGGACGGGACCGCGCTCTGTGGGCGGGGCTTACTTCTGCCCACCCACCGAGCTCTGGGATGGGATTACGCTCTGTGGGCGGGGCTTACCCTTGTCCAGCCACCGAGCTCCTGGGCCGGACCGCGCCCTAGGGGCGGGGCTCACCTGTGTCCAGCCCCCGAGCTCCTGGACGGAACCACGCTCTGTGGGCGGGGCTTACCCCTTTTCCCGCCCCCAAGCTCTGGGTCGGGACCACGCTCTGCGGGCGGGGCTTCGCTCGGGGGCGGAACCGCGGCCCTGAGGAGGCCCTTTGACAGGCCCTCTCATCCCGGAACTTCCGGGTCTCGCGCGTGCAGATGGCATTACTTGGAACCTGAGAGGCTCTACGAGGGTGTCGGAGGCCTGGTGAGAGGTTAGTAAAGGACACTTCCCTGGCGCTAGCGCGAAGCTTCGCGGGGCGGGGGCGGGCCTTGCGGGCCGCTGCCGTCCGGAGGTCGGCTCGGTCGCTCGCTGCCTTGGGCGGCTGTCCTCGGCCGCCGGCCCGCGGGCTCAGGCCGGAAGGCCGAGTCCTGGGCCCTCAGCCCGGGGCGGGGGACCAGTGTACAGTCTTTGTTTTGTCATTCGTTTCCACGGGGTCGTCACGGGCGACCCCTGTCCCCGCCCTGTACCCCGCTAGCTGTCACCTTCTGCACGAGCCTTCCTCGAGTCCCCAGGCCCGTTGGATCTTTCCGTCTGCTCACTCCGCTTTATGCTGCCAGTCTCAGCCCCTGTCTATGTGTCTTGTGTTTGTATATGTTTCATATGATGCATATGAGTTCTGTACCGCACTTGGCACGTAGTAATTGGTTAATGAATGATCGGATTCTGGTTACTTATTGGAAGGACTTTAATTTGGGGTGACTTTCTATGTGTATTTTCTGCTTCTATAATACGTATTTTCTACTGTGTTCTTTTTTTTTTTTTTATTAGGAGTACTATTAGGATTCAGGAAGCTTTGCCATTTCTGTTGTTTCCTAAAGTTTGACATTGAAAGAGATACGATGTGAGCAAAGGGAAGAAAGGAAGAATGTGCAGAGTCTTCAGAGATTAATTAGTATTCTAAGGTGGCTACAGAGATATAGCAGATGATACCTTTGACACATTTATGCTAGAATGAGGTTTCCTGCAACATGTCAGGACGGAGAATATTGCTTTTTGTGGGCTGGAGAAGCCATTGAAGGATTTTAACATTGGGACTGTTCATTGTGTACCACCGTGCAGGATAGACTTGAATGCATATGGTTTAAGCCAGGGCTTGACAGTCTTTTCTTTAAAGGGCCAAATAGTAAGGATTTTTGGCTTTGCAAGCCACAGTCGTAGCAGGAAAGCAGCCACAGACAATACATACATAATTAAGTGGACAGAGCTGCTTTCTAATAAAGTCATTTACAAAGGCAGGTGCCTGACCTGATTTGGTCTGTGAGTAAAGTTTGTCCAACCTAGAGTCTAACCAAATAGTCCCAGGGACTAAAGCAATAACCTAGTCCTGAACTAGGCAGTATTAAATCATGGTTTTGTGTTGCATTTTTATGTATATGTGAGGCCATATCACATAACGAGAGCTCAGGATCTAGTCTTCCTGGCTTTGAATCGTGGCATCCCCTGACTACTAACAGTGTGACAATGGGTAGATTAACTTCTCTTTGCATCAGTTTTTTTATCCATAAAATGAGGATGAAATAGTACCTCCCACAAAGTATTTTTGTAAGAAGTAAAGCACATAAAATGTTAGCATAGTGCTTGTACATGTAGTCAAAGCTTAATAAATCTTAACTGTTAATATTTTTGAAATTGTTCCTCATGTGCATTGTTAAAGACAGGTTTGAGAGATGTTTCTCAACATCAAAAGTAGAATTTATAGGCTTAGTGTGTTTAGCTGTAGAACAAAGATAACATCTAAAGTTTTTAGGCAAGAACCATTCACACAGAAGTGATATGGAAGTCATGAAAGTAAGGCTGGGATTTGGATGTGCAAGATTAAGTACTGATTTTGAGGAGCTGGGGCTTCCCTGGTAATTCAGAGGTAAATAATCTTCCTGCAATGCAGGGGACCAGAGTTCAGTTTCTGGGTTGGGAAGATCCCCTGGAGGAGGGCATGGCAACCAACTCCAGTATTCTTGCCTGGAGCATCCCATGGATAGAGGAGTCTGGAGGGCTGCAGTCCATGGGGTTGCAAAGACATGACTAGCTACTAACTTTGAGGAGGTGCACACAGGAGTGAAAATGGGGCAAGTAAAAAGGAATGAAAGAAGAAGAAAGGAGCCAGTCTTAGAGTATGAAAGGAACCCCAGTGGAATATCAATATGTAAACTAGCAGAAGGATGGGTTGTAATGGTTAGCATTGTCAGATGCCACAGAAAGTTGAAAAAAAAACCATTGTTGTGTTGGTAATATTACTTAATGTATCTAACTGGCAGAAATTAATGTGGAACCTCTTACAGTCCAGGTGCCAGAGATGCAGAAAAGAATTAGATACTCTCTGCACTCAAACAGGAAAATCTGTAGGACCAAAAGACATGGAATTTAATACAAGTAGCAGTTTTAAAAATAATCAGGAGCAAGGTGGATCTTCTTAATCGGTACCTTCCTAAATTTTAATTGATCTACAGTTCATAAGTGTGGGCAACTTAATTGAGCTCTTTCTTTTTTTCCTAGACAATGGCCAAGAACAAACTAAGAGGGCAGAAGTCCAGGAATGTATTCCACATAGCCAGCCAAAAAAGCTTTAAGGTTAAAAATAAAGCAAAACCAGTTACCACTAATCTTAAGAAGGTGAGTATCACTTAAGCACTCTGACTTTACTGTTTACAAGCAAAGCATAATTGTAAAGCTACTGAAAAGCTGAATGTTAATATTTAAAACAGGTTCTTAGCCTTTCCTACAAAAAAGCAAGATGATTTTAAGTATTTGTTTTAAAAAGAAAAATGATGAAGAAAAATAACCTCCCTTTCTTGAATCCAAATGTGCAAAAGGAAAACATTTTAACTGCAAATGTATGAGGCTCCAAGTAACAGTTAATTCTCAGAGCCTGGAAATCATAAAAAAAAAAAAAAAGTTATGGAAAAGTTCTCTGTAAATTTATATATATTCAAGAAGCTCTTAACACAGCCAAGACATGGAATGTCAGTCAGCACCCATTCTTTTTCTCCTCAGTTAATTCTTATTTCTCTGGAGATACCTAGAGCTCAAATAAAAACCTGAAAATAGGAGATAAAATATTTTGTTTCTTAAAATACAAAATGAAAAGAGTTGCTTTATCTTCTTTTCAAAATATTTGGGGAATGAGAAATTTCAAGTAGACACCTTAAGAAAATGATTCAAGGAAATGTTTTCAAGCTTAAGTACTAGATGGAGTCAGCTCTCAAGGACTTACTAATTATCATAATGGGCCATAGAAATGTAACATTTTATCTTTCAGTCTTCATGAACTAGCTGAATTAAACTTTTTGGTGGAGCAGTTTCTTGTCTTTGGAAATGCTAAAAGGGAAATAAAGCTGAATGATATGACTGGAGTTTGGGGTGACAACTGTAGATAGAATTGACTTCAAGGTTGATGCTGAAGCCAAGACCTGAGTGACAGGAGCTAGTGACGCCAAGAGCAGTGAAGCATTGGGAGCAGCAGCATGTTTTAGGCAGGGAGAATAGTGAGTGCAAAGGCCTCCAGTTGGGGAAGAGCTTGGTGTATTTGGGAAAGATTACTTTGTTTAGACAGGAAGTCCCAGAAGCTTCGTGGACGCTACTGGAAAAGACCTGTGGGTAGGCAGCCTGGTTGGAGAAAGTATCAAATAATTTTCTCAGAAAGTAGCCTAACTTATTAGGGTAAGATTGCCAGGCAGCACGTAAAAAAGGTAAATTGAAGTTGGTGGAAATGAACTTAAGTGAAGCCAGGCAGCCAGTTGTGACTTGCTACAGCTTCCGTTTCAGGCTCAGAAAAGGCTGATGGTTGAGTTTAACCAAGTTGCCACACAAGTCTGATCAAGGGAAAGGCGGGCAGTTAAGAGGGTGTAAGGAGTGACTGACGAGTGGCCATGGGATCTGTGTAGGCTGAAGAAGTGGGGGTGGGACATGTGAGCAGTAGTGAGCTTAGCAAAGGTTTCAGTGAGACTTAGAATTACTAATAAACTAAGTGAACTAGAGGGACAGGAGGTGGTGCAGCCTAAGGTACCACATGGCAGTGATGGCAAGGTTAAGTCGTGGGAAAGATCCCTGGAGTCGAGGACCTGAAAAGATTAAGTGGCCATCGGGTAGGTTCTTGTTGAAGCCACTAAGCAGTGATGCCAGGCATGTGGGGGGTCAGTGAGCCAACGTTTGAGATCTTTCACAGAGGAGTAAGTAATCATGGTTTAGGTAGGTGACAGTAGTGAGAAGGATGTCAGAATGTCCTGGCGCGTAAGGTGCAGAGCAGCTGGGAGTTTGAAGGAGAAACGGTTGGGGCGCAGCAGTGAACAGAATGCCCACCCCCCCCCGCCCCCAGCCTTGTAGACTCAAGCACGGAGGGCTGCACGGGCCACTGTTCTCAGGAGACGGCCAGGTGCTGCCTTCAGGGAGGATTTGGAGAGGTGCTGTTGGGACTCTTGAAGGGTTCTATCCAGGGTCCTCGTTTCACAGATAAGAGATGGTAGCGTCATAGCCTGGAAAGATTATAGGCACATGTTTTGGCCTGCTTATACCAGGAAAAGTCAAGGTAGAAGGTATAGCTACATAATTCTTTTTTTTTTTTTAAAACAGAACCTTTTTGTCTAAAGTGTCTCAATAAGACTAAAAATTTTAGTGTGAATTATCTGCACAAATTGGTAGGATGGACAAGAGTTTATAGATTTGGGGGTTTAATAAGATTAAAGTTGCCTATATTTTATCTGTAATGGATTTAAGATCATGAATTACTGCTCTTTTCTTTTTTTAAAAGATAAACATTGTGAATGATGAAAAAGTTAACAGAGTGAATAAAGCTTTTATAGATATACAGAAGGAACTGGCAAACTTCTCAAAAGGCCTTTCCCTTGAACCTCTGCAGAAACAACTGGTGAGTAGAAATCACTTGCTTTTGTTCTGGCTAATAAATTAAATTCCAAATTTTCAAAGCCCATATTGATTGTAATTTTTAGTACTTGGCTCTGTAGTATGTATAGCACATTCAGACTTTAAAACATTGAGTCTAAATATGGGAATTTACTGTTCTACTTCCAAAAGTACAACTGGAAGACATTATATTGGAATATATGTCAGTAGACTGTCATTTTTGTTTACAGTTGTTATCTAAATTTTAAAATGTAATTTCTTCTCTCTAGATACCTCAGCAGTGTCATGAAAATGTACCAGTTAATGTTGATGAAGCTACCAGATTAATGGCTCAGTTGTAATATACCAATGATGCATCAAATTCCCCAAAAAGACCAATAAATTTAATCTTTCATACAATTTTATTTAAAAAATCTTGTTAATGTACAGGCATTGGCACATTTCAAAAACAAACTACATAAACAGATCTTTCCTATAACCTAGGAAAGTGGAATGTCAGAAGTCAACAAAATGTGATAAACTTAAAGTGCTAAAACAGAAGGCACTTCACAAACTCTGTTCACTGAAACAGTTAATATATCCTAGTTTACACCCTTCACGTTATAAGTGGCAGTGAATGTCTGGATTGGAGGACACAAAGGAACACGGACGGTCTTGTGGCAGTACAAATGGAAGACAGAACAAGTGATGAGCCCTTGGCCAACTTTCTTGTTTCTCATGACCTGAAGTCTACTTTAACTTTCTTCTCATATAAGGGGAAGAAAACAGAAGGGTTCAGAATGGGA
>NW_011494805.1:4792155-4809838 GCF_000754665.1 Bison bison bison | reverse complement strand
GGTCGCACAGAGTCGGACACGACTGAAGCAACTTAGCAGCAGCAGCAGCAGCAGCAGCAGCAGAATGCTTGCTAATTTAACAGCTGCCGTGGGTATGTGTTAGGAATCCAAGAACTTACAGGAAGCAGAGGCCCAGAGAGTTACTGTTAAAAGTAACTACAATTTTAAAATTAGCTGATTTTTAGGAATTATTTCTGGTTAGATGATGTGGCTAACACAGAAATTGGCCATGATGGGCATATTTACAAAACTAAGTTTTCAGATTTCTTGTTGACTCAGATATATTGTTTTACTCTTCTTGGCCAGATTCTTCAGGTGTGAAAAGGGCTAGTATGCCAACAGTATAGAAGTTTATTCTGTAAACGTGATTAAGTATCCCCTTATGAGTTATTTTTCATAAAAATGCAGGCAAAGAAATGCTTCATGATGTCTATAACTTAACTATAACTTTCATGAACCATCACAGTACATTAAGCAGTTAAAAAATACAGGTTCTTCATGTCTTTTAAATCATAAGGCCACTCATAAATTCTAGAAAAGCATTATTAATATGTAAGTTTAGTTATTTTTTTTAAACTACTTACCATCAGAAGACATTAACTCATCAATGATATCTCCACTAATAGATCCTGCTGGAAACAAATGTGATAAAAGTTTTTTTACATTTCTTTTTATATATTTTGACAGCAAAAAGAACAAATATGGTTTAATTCCAAAATGGAATCCTAAGGAAAACTGTAAATACATATATATTTACACAGTCTATGAAACAAGTAGTAGTAATACAATTAAATGGAGAGGGAACGGGCAACCCACTCCAGTATTCTTGCCTGGAAAATCCCATGGACAGAGGAACTTGGCGGCTACAGTCCATGGGGTAGCAAGGCGTCTCGGACACGACTTATCGACTAAACAACAGAATATAATTAAAGACAGGATCTGTTTTTAAATTTTCCTCATAATACATATTCCAGTGCTGGCCACATAGGAGACACAAAATTATGACTTGTTGATTAGGTTTACTGCTTTGTCTCCTATACTAGACAAGAGAATAACATCACAACTGAGAGATTCAAAAATGCTCTCTAACTTGTCCAATGCAGTCTTCATATTTTCTTCTCTGCTTTTGAAAACAATGGCTGTGAACTCACCTGAAGACAAGGCTGTGGCTGGCGTGTGCTGGAGAGGCTGGCTTCGTTCAGAGACAGGTGGCTCAGGCAGGCTCTGGACGGCTGAGCTGGGCTTGTGTGGAGGCACTGGGGTAGGAGGCTGAGAGGGAGGCTGCGCGAGGTCGTCTGGGGGGGGCACTGGGAAAACCACGGGCTTAGATGAGCTGGACTCTTTATTTATAAGCAGCACGTGGATAGGTCCTGAATGACTCTTTAGATTGATCTGGTATTTCTTTTGTCCATTCTGACCCTTTGAAGTTATTGGGCATAAACAAATGAACAAAGGTTAACACCTCTAACCAACGTGAAACATTAAAAATGAGACAGGCAACTACGTATCCTTCTACTTCTCTGTGTATGCATTCTATTCTTGAGAGTTTCATGTTGAAATTCCAACTAAAAATCTTTATCTACTTAAAAAAATAACTAATGGAACATCCATACATGAGGGAACTCTCTGTAACCTTGTTCTGTTTTTTCCAAGTCTACTATAAATGTGTTACCATATTTTCATTTAAAGAAAGGCAAAGCTATAGGGACTAACTAAATACAACAAAAGTAAGTCATTAAATCAAAATAGTGTAGCGACCAGGAGTAGAATGGGATATTGAGGATTACAAAGCTCTTGACCCTAGAAAGTAAGCTTTTCTCAAATACTGGTCATCAAGAACTCCCAGCTGTAGAATGCTGGAAGGCACCTATTTTTGCTGTAATGACCCACTCCGTGCTGAGCAGTGCTCAGAGCGTTTCCCTCGGCTGTGGAATGCTCTCTCTCTGGCGGCGGCAGCCATGCTTATGGTGGTCATCTCAACATGTGGTCTTAAACAGCAAGTTTCACAAGGCAAAACTTTTTTCCATTCAGCAAAGCACAAAGACCACTGATTTTTCCTACAGAGATATAAATGTAAATCCCCTCCATTTCAAAAAGGTAATTTGTATCCTGAGGCTTCAGGAGCTATAAATGCCTAAATAGGAACTTCTAGGATGGCTGGGAGAAGCAAAGGAGGTAATAGGAAGTAACAGTAATTTTTTTCCACCTTTTTAAATTGTTAGTTTTCAAATCTGTTTTAGGAAATTTGAAAATGAAAATCGTGAAATTTATATTAGCATAGAGTCAACAGATATCTTTGACTCAATAAGCCAGAAAATGTTTTTTAAAAGACTTAATTTAAAGCAGTATATTATTGTTGATATTTAAAGTGAACTTTTTCCTCAGGATTGTTATATTGGCTGTAGATTGGTCAAACTGATTTTTTAAGGTTACTGACTGTATCATCACTCATTCCTTGATGTCTTCTAGCTCAAATAAGATTTTTCAAAAACTAATATGTTAAATGATCAGTCACATCCATAATTTTGCAAAAGTACTGAAGACATCTAACTTCAGATATGAATACTTACAGACAACTTAAAAGCAGTAACTTGAAAGTGTTTACAATTAGCTCATGTTCAGCTCCAGAAAATGTTTGTCCCTCGTGAAACAGCAGATCCATTTTAACAAAAGCTATCCTACATACGTACCATTTCTGGAATAGGTACCTCCAGTTGTGTACCAGAAGGTGCTTGAATGGCCAAAAGTGTATCACCTGGTCAAAAAAAATTAAGAAATAAAGATTTTTACATTTTAGGAACACTACTGATCTTGCAATACAGCGGCCAAGAGAGTGGGCTGTGGAGTCAGAATGCTGGGACTTGGTGACCTTGGGCTCTGGTTCTTATTCTGTAAAATGGAGGTGACATAACTTACCGCACAGGGTTTTTGAGGATTAAATGAGGTAATATATCTATCAGTTTTATATACAGAGATACAGATACCGCACAGGGTTTTTGAGGATTAAATGAGGTAATATATCTATCAGTTTTATATACAGAGATACAGATATATATAACATCATTTAATCCTCAAGGGCTTTCCTGGTGGCTTAGATGGTCAAGAATCTGCCTGCAATGCAGGAGACCTGGTTTCACTCCTGGGTCAAGAAGACCCCTTAAAGAAGGGAATGGCAACCCACTCCAGTATTCTTGCCTGGAGAATTACATGCACAGAGGAGCCTGGTGGACTACAGTCCATAGGGCCACAGAGAGTCAGACGCGAGTGAGCAACTAAACACGTGTGTTAGTAGATCTTACAACAGGGTAAATGTATTCACTCTATTCTCATTAACAAATTCTGCTCAAGTTAACTTTGCTTTCATTCAGGCTCATATCATGTCTGAGACTCTCAGAACTTCCTTTTAGCCTTAGTTAAATAACACTGTTTAGTTAAGTATTTATACTGCTTAAATAGGTATGATACAGTGAAATCTTAAGCTTACATGAACTTTTGAAGCCAGCATCTACAGTAATATCTGCTGGGCTGAACATTAAGAATATTTCCCCAAACTTTTTTTGAAAGCTTGGGAAATACGGTGACAAAATAGAGCAGTAAGGCCACGTATAAAACCAGCATAGTCTTAAGAGTCAGATTCTACTTGGCAAAGCGTTTGGCAAACTTTTTTTTTTGGTATGTGCATGATACAAGACTGTCCTTTTAATAGCCCATGCATATTTTACTTGTGTTATATATATTATGGGAATTCAGCCCCCACCTCCATTTTAGTTATTCATAGTGGCAAAGATCCTGCCTGCCGACGCAAGAGATGCAGGTTCGATGCCTGGGTCAGAAGATCCTCTGCAGTAGGAAGTGGCAACCCACTCCAGTATTCTTGCCTGAAAATTTCCATGGACAGAGGAGCCTGGCGGGCTACAGTCCACGGGCTGCAAAGAGCTGGACACGACTGAGCAACTGAGCATATCATCTTAAAGGGAAAACATGGAAGCCGGGGATGGAATAAGGTGAGGAATAATTTTCCAGATTTAACAGCACATCTGCTGCTGCTAAGTCGCTTCAGTCATGTCTAACTCTGTGTGACCCATGACCCTGGTGACGGCAGCCCACCAGGCTCCCCCGTCCCTAGGATTCTCCAGGCAAGAACACTGGAGTGGGTTGCCATTTCCTTCTCCAATGCGTGAAAGTGAAGACACTCAATCGTGTCTGACTGTAGCGACGCCATGAACTGCAGCCTACTAGGCTCCTCCGTCCATGGGATTTTCCAGGCAAGAGTACTGGAGTGGGGTGCCATTGCCTTCTCCGGCACATCAATGATAACCATGTTCTAGCTCAAGTTTAGTCATTGACTCTGTGATTCTCTGACTCTGAGACTGTTATTTAATTCCTCTCTGTCTTCGCTGCCTCTCCCACACAGAATTTATACCTACCAGGGCAGGAAATGAAGTGAAACCTGGGAAAAGCAGTTATTGTCATGAGAACAGAAATGAAAGCAGCCTATCAACACATAGCACTATAGAGGGAGACCAAAAAATGTCCACAAATACAGAAAATAATGACTTGAGGTGACTGCATGGGGAATTTTAAATCACATTACACTAAATACGTTGATCAAAGGAAGAACATAAGAAAAAATTTACTAACAGTACTTACCATTAAAACAATTACAGATGTCTTCATGAGTTACATAGGAAAATGTACTGTCAGAGAGTTAAGGAACAACATTTATATCAAGGCCTGGATATATAAATTAAGATAATAAATCTGAAGGCCAAAGTGACCAAATGCATGAAGGGACTGTCACACATGGTCAGATCAAAAAGAACACAAGTCTTGTCTGAAAAGGCAATCAAAGGTCCGTGAGAGAAGTATCCATCCTTCACTCTAAGAAGGAGCCACTCTGTGTTTCTGTGTCATCTGAGGACTCTAGGGAGAGGGAAGGAAGCGCATTCCATGCAGACAGGAGCTTCTGGGCAAGGACACTGATGGGGGAAGGATGCTGTCGGTGGGAGTGAAGAGTCAACTACAGAAGTCGCTGCATCGAGACTCTTCTTGGGTCATGGTTTAGGGAACTAGGCGTGCCCGCGATCTTGGCAAGCAGTGCAGCAAAGTGCGTGATCAACTAGTTCAATGCTTTTTTGGAATCTTGGGGCTCCACAAGGCACAGCTGAAGACCCCCATTATTATCAAACTGTTAAGGAGTTCTGATTCTAGAAAGAAAATAACAAATGACATCATGGACTTGTTCACAAAAGACAAGACAGTGAAAAATTATATACACACTCAGAAGTTCATGAGAGGTGGTACAAGATAAATGTAGTTCAAATGTTCCATATGAGTATGGGTAAGTCACAAATCAACAGTCACATATCTGAAAGAACACAGTGGTCATAAGGAACACATGGAGTATATCACTAATGCTTTTCCCCAAATATGGTAGATATCCCAACCAGCCTTGGAACCCTACCCTCTACTAAAGTACTATCTTTGGGTTAATATTAGGCAGAATGTATCCTGGACTGATTGCAGGCCTGTGATAGTTCATTTTCAAACCAAAATTACTTTTTTAAAAAACTCTGAAACACTGAATGATTTAGGTTCAGAACAATGGTTTAACAACGACTTCCACATTTGCAGACTCCCTGTAAGCACACGTTAGCTAGTGTAGTGTATCCTGTCAATGGGTAGACCACATATAGGGGAATCTGCAACAGACGAATCTGTTTGCTAATAGATGTACTATACGACTTGAAAAAGTAACCATTTTAAAATATTCATATAAATTATTAGAAGAATGTTATAATCACTTGCAAAACTGAAGTCTCTAAAAACACTGGAATAAAGTAACTGATGTTCAGACTGAAAGAATATATAAATACATATTATATCTATGTATTTAAAGATTTAAAAGGATTTCTATTCAAAAGGATATCTATTATTAATGGAGTCGTCCATCACATTTTTGATGCTTTGCTGTAGCCACAACTTCTGCTGATCAAGTTCTCTTTCCTTCAGTTCTAGATCTTCAATTTCAGCTTTGAGATATTTTAATCTATCTATGACTTCTTTAGTATTACAGCCAGCACCTACACCTCTTAAAAACATATGAAAATTAATATCCCCAGTATTAGACCCAGGTTAACATCACTTAATTTTTATAGTAAAAATTGTTAAAACTCACCAAATATATTTAAAACAAAAATCTTTACACTCTTCTAAAATCATTAACCATTAAAATCTTGAGAAAACGTAAACACCATACCATTGTCTAAACAAACACCCAAATTACAAAATTCTCAGTCTGTCCTAGTGTGCTCTTTGTCTCTAGAAGGTCGACTGGTAACTGAGGCACCAGAGGATGCCGGAGTCGAATGGTCACACTGGTCGTCTCATTATGTGGACTCGGATGCGGGTAAAACAGATTACCATCTTTTAGTCTTTTGTTGGGATTTTTGGCTAAAATAAACTGAAAAGCGAAGGATAAGGGGGGCAAATTTGTGGAAAAGAACATGTTTGTCACAGTCAAACATACAACAGTTAACAAATGACAACATGCATTTCAACCAATCATTATTTACAAAGTACATATTCTTGTATGTATGAGACTTAGTTCCTGTTTTCAAGGAGTTTATATTAGGTGAGTACATAGAACACCCGGGCAAAGAAGGATTAATGATACAGAGCAGGATGCAGTGTGCACCAAGTGAGCAGCTGGAGGGAGAAGACTTGAACTGTGAGAGTGTAACTTAAACATCGGAGTGAGCCAGGGGCCATCCCGTGTCACATAGGAGGGACACAGAAGCCCAGAGGTGTGGCAGGGACATGCGAGGGGCTGTGTGACCAGTGTAGATGGCTGGGACAGAGGACTCAGGAGACATACATAGCAGAAAGGTCAGCGTTCACAGAGCATTGAGAAGAAAAAGGTAGACTAGAGCGGTTTGTAACTTACTTCCATTGTATACTGTTTTTTGACTTTTTTTCAATTAAGTCAATTCCTTCCAAGACATTGGTGATATCATAAATTCTTCTTTTTTGCCTCACAGCCAAAGTATCTGCAGCCTGTTTAAAAAGGGGGGGAGGTGAACAAAGAAATAAATTACAATTCATATTTTAAGGCCAAAAAGGCTTTGGTTATTAAGGTCACAGCATGAGAGCCCAGTCTTAAATTTGACCTGGTCAGTTGCTTGGGAACAATAGCAGGGTATGTGCAAAGCAACCATCAAACACTGAAAATACCAAAGAAATGATTTCATTTAAAAGCCAGCAGATGTTGGAATGGAGGAAAAAAAATGAAAAGGTCATGACACAAAGCCCACAAAAATAAAAGAACACAATGAGAATATTTCATATCACTTTATGGGCTAATCCTTAAGAGGCGCTGCTAATTGTCTGCCCTTGTCACTTCCTATCTTATTTCTCTGTTCAAGAACAGTCTTGTTTAAAGACAGCCTTAGTTACTTTTTTTTTAAATTGTATCTCAGCGATTTTTAAACAATGAAGTCAAGATACTTAGTAGAAAATTCTAAATTATACACACATTGTATAATACCTTGAAATGCACAATCTGCATTTTCTAAATTCAATGAAAATAGAGGAATGAATCATGCCATCCCAAAACAAAGCATAAAATTGACAAGAAATAAAAACCTATTGCACAAGGTTGTGGTACTAGCAAATAGAGAAGTTTGGTAGTTTCACTTACATTAGGTAAGACCAACAAAAATACTTCATGCTACCATGTCATGAATGAATTGAGGAATGCTGTTATAGTTCCTCTAATTGGTTCTCACTCACATTTCTGACATTTGTTCCCCACCAGTATAAACAGAACCTCAGAGGTTACCTGAAAGCTCTTTTTTCAGAGTAGATTAGTCAAGACTATTTTGAACGTGGAGTCACATTTAAGATTCATGGTAGTAACAAAAAAATACATGTATGTCCTTACTGACAATGTTCAGTACATTATCTACAGAATTTAGTCTCAGATGATTAGTTACTGGCTACCCCAGGGTGTCACTAACTGCTTCATTCTATATATATAAAGTTCCTCCTACAAAAACCAGGGAAGCATTTTTGTTTCCTTCCACGGGGAGCAAGTGTGACCAACAACGGCTCACTCCGCAGGCCTCTGGAACCTCTAAGTGAGATCTGGTGGTTGTATCACCAGAAACACCAAGTGCCTGCTGCCAACCGCTGAGGTCTTCAGCAGGGGTTTCGTGCCTCAGACAGCGGACCAGGAGGGTGACTGGGTGTGGCAGAGAGAAAGAAGGAAGAAGCAGGGCCTAAGGCTGTTTGAATCCCCAGCTCTGACTACTTGGCTCATCTCTTCTGGAAGACAAGAAAACGAAGAGGACTCGCCACAGTTTCGCCCATACCCTCTTCACTGTACTAGGCGGTTCCCTCCCTGTCTCATCTACCAGCAGTTTCTGTTCTGAGGTGTGAGGCTGTCTTTCTCAAGAGTAATCGTCTGCCGCAAAGCTAACTGTAAGAATCTTAAGTTGTGAATTCATGTCTCATTTCCCTCTTGAGAAGTAGCCAGAGCACTCTCAGCTCTGCGTCATCCGTAGCTACGGACTCACACACCAAAGCAACAGCTCACCAGGTATGAACCAGGTCACAGAGCTACTCTCGGTCACTAGGCAAAGAGCCATGAGATCTCAAGTTTAGTTCAAAATTTGTGAAAAGTATCTCATTTACAGTTTATTTGTTGTTGTTCAGGCACTAAGTCATGTCCAACTCTTTGTGACCCCGTGGACTGTACCCTGCCAGGCTCCTCTGTCCATGGGATTTCCCAGGCAAGAAGACTGGAGTAGGTTGCCATTTCCTTCTCCATTATTATTTATCACTGCTTAACAATTACAACTCCGGGAGTTGGTAATGGACAAGGAAGCCTGGCGTGCTGCAGTCCATGGGGTTGCAAGGAGTCGGACACGACTGACTGAACAATTACAAAATTGAATCCCTGATTCCCAAAACAAAGTATCATTTCTTAAAAATCTATTAAAGCATATAAACATACAAATGACCAAACTTAAAGAGGATCTCCAGGAGGCTTTTATTTTAGCAGCTGCATCAGCTGAAGTCTGGTTCTGGAGCTGGGCACACCAGCTCCAGATGCAACCCAGCCCTGCCACTTCCTGTCTTCAACTGGCTTCAGGCTTTTTAAACCTCATTTCCTTTTCATAAAATGGGATAACATATGCTGAATTGTGGGGGCTATGCAGGATAATCTTAGCACACTGTCCTCTAGGTAATTTATACTTAAATGTTGGTAACAGCCTCATCATCAAATACAGGTTGAAACAAGGGATCAAGGGTAAGAGTTGGCGTGGATATGGACCTATCATATTTTTTATGCAGGGTTTTAAAAAGTTGCATTAAATTCTTAATTTTATTAAGTAATCCAAGACCTTTGTATTCATAAACCCATACCACGAATCATCACCAACTTCATTCATTTCTTCAGCTCCCACGGGGTGCCAGGCTTGTTCTGGGTCTTGAGGATACAGTGGTGACAGAACAACAGCCCTGCCCTCAAAAGAGGGAGGCAGTGAACATGTATTAATGTAAGTATTCTCGTAGGAGGAACGCATGTAGGCCGGTACTGCATTTGACAGACTTTTCAGAGAAGGGCTCCCTGATAAAGTAGTCTGGACTGAAGACAGTGACCCCAGGAACACCTGGAAGAGGTGCGGGGGAGGACAGGTGGAATAGTAGCGGGGGGGTGGGAGGTGGGGCCGGGAGAGAGGGGGGGAGGGGAGAGACAGGGAGAGGGAGCCAGAGATGACAAGGAAGAAAAGGCGGCAGGGGCCATGTCACTGGGCCTTCGTGCAGCCACTGTGAAGACCGGCTTTCCCCCCCACTGAAACAGAAAGCCACTGGAAAGCTCTGAGCACACGGGAACTTGACTCAATGTTTTAAAAGGTTCTCTGGTGGAAGCAAGGAAACCAGTGAGAAGGCAGCGGTGACAATCCATTCAAGAGATGGCCGTGGAGACTGAGAAATGGTGACATCCAGGATCTGTTTTGAAGGTACGGTAAGCAGGTGATACTGAGAAAGCAATTGACAGCGACTCTTCCCTTTTTGACGCAGGCAGCTGGAGACAGGAAGGCTGCAGGAGGGGCAGGTTTGGGGCGCTGGAAATCAGGAACTCTGCTCTGGCCATTTTGACACCCCAGGGGAGAAATCAAGACCACTGGATATGAGAAGTGTGTGGGTTAAGGGAGAAGTCCCAGTGGAGGTACAGTATCAGGAGTCATCAGTAAGTAAGACATTTTAGGACACAGCCTGGCACCCACTGGATTCGCCTAGGAGGTGAGCATAGACACGGGAGACGTCTGAGGGCCAACCCTTGGGTTTGGCAGTGTTAAAGATCCAGGGAATGAGGAGCAGGCTGCCACTGAAGTAAGAAAAGCAGGGAGAGTGGGGTCTTGAAAGCCAAGAGCCAAGAAACAGTGAGTGTGTTAAGGGCTGCTGGCAGGGGGAGCCAGTTCACCGAGCCTGCATCCCTGGATTTGACTATGGAGACATCGTGGTGACCTTGCAGCCAGTTTTGACAGCAGCAGAGTCAAAAGCCTTCTTGGAGAGATTAAGACAAGAGTAAAGGAAAGTTGGAGTGGACAGCTCTTCTGAGGACATTTATTGGGAAGAGGAACAGAAGGGGGCAGCGGCTGCAGGAAACTATGGGGCCTCCCCAGAAAGTTTCCACTTTCCTTCATCTCTCTTTCCTTTTAAAAAGGGAACAATTTCCACATGTGAGGATGCTGAGAGGAATGACCTGGTCAAGGGGGGAGAGGGATAATTTGTGATGCAGGAGAGAGAAGGGACAGCCACCAAAGAGACAGTGGAAGGTGGGCAGCGGGGGACGTGACCAGATGAGCAGAGGCAATCAGCCTTAGACAGTAAGAGGGCACGCTACCAACCGGAGCTCTGCAGGAGCGCGCGTGTGCAGGACGGTAGATGTGGTGAGAGGTTACAGGGAGGCAGACGCGGTGAAAGGTTACATGACAGTAAATGAGGTGAGAGATTGCACGACGGTAGATATGGTGAGAGGTTACACGACAGAAGATAGGGTGAGAGGTCACACGGCGGTAGACACGGTGAGAGGTCACACGATAGTACATACAGTGAGAAGTTATGACAGTGACATGTTGAGAGGTTACACTACAGTAGATACGGTGAGCCATTACACGACGGTAGATATGGTGAGCGGTTATATGGCAACAGATACGGTTATATGATAGTAGATATGATGAGAGGTTGTACGACGGAAGATAAGGTGAGAGGTTAGGCACCTCCTTCTGGGTGCTTTTCCTCCAGCAGAGAGAGGAGAGAAGTGGCTGAGAGGAGAAAGTGTGATCCTTGTCTAGGAGAGCCCAAGGTAGGGAAGCCTTGGAGCAGCAATGCTGGGCCCCACTAAGGCCCCATTGGGCTCAGCCACTGGCATTTCTGGGCATGTCCCTGAGGCCCTGCAGAATGCCAGGATGTTGACAGGGGCAGGCAGAGAACAAAACAGGGGCGGCTTCATCCCATGCTGCCCTGTAGCACTGAATAAACACCCATGTGTCAAACGCATTAAATTTACTTTTAAAGTTTACATTTACTATTGTAACACCTGACCGTAAGGGGAGCATAAGCCATAAAGGAAGCATCTACTAGATGCTTGAGTTTTCAGAACAGACAGATAGACAGAACCCTTTGACACAGATTTCCCCTCCAAATATGAGATCTTTTTCTAAAAATCTCACCACCAGTGAACAAAGTGATATCCATAGTTTGAACAAAATAAGAGCTGGTGATGCTTTTAAGAGGTGGACAAGTCAAACAACCCGGAGAGCTGACAGAGATCACGAGTAAGTGCTAACAGGGCTTCAGGGACGTTCTGGCCCCACCCCCTCACTTTAGCAGATGACTCCAGTAAGACCCCTGCTAACTCGGGTCGGAGAGATGGGGGCTAGCTTTATTTGGGTTAGGATTAGTTGCAGCTCATTTGCTCAAGGATGTTATCCCCATGGAGCCTGACGCTGCGTTCAGAAGGGCTGACATAAACACGGTAACTACGGAAACCTCCTGTCTCTCAGGTTCTCCATCTGCAAAGCAGGAACTTCACTCTCCAGGACCACAATTGTTACCACGCGTGCACTCAGCGTCTTGGCTGCTGTGCTTCCGAGACTAGCATTACAGCGAGGAGGTCCAGATCCAGAAACCAAAACCGTGCAGCAGGAACACTACAAAACATCAATTAGCTACACACACGCACACAAACATGCACAAGTGATGGGATCCTGAAAATAAGGTAGGAGGACCTCAAGTGATGCGTCAAGACGGCTTATAAAATATTTTAATGAGAATTTTTTAAAAACCTGAGCAAATTCATTTTCAACTGTATTCGATAGTTATTTTGCTTTATCTCATGATAAGATTACTCATTTCAAACACTGTTAAAGATAATTGAGATGTAAAATGTTTGATTTCAACCCACAGTTAAGAACCATTTATAAGCCAGTAATGGGGTAATTGTGTAATAGGATCGTTCACAGATATTATCTAATTTAATGCTGACAACTGCTTTGTAAAGTAGGTATCATTCTCCCTGTTTTTTTAGGAAGCAGATTCAGAAGGCTAATGAACAGTCAGATGAAATTTGGCATTAATTATACATTTATGAAACAAATTCGTGGCAAAATATTTTCAAATGGGCTATCATTTTAAAAGACTTTAAATACATGTGGTGGACAGTCAAAAGTTCCCAAGCTATACAGATGCACTGAATAGCAATTCATGTACCACTGATGGTTTCACTGAGAGTATAAAAATGGTCTGAAAAAGCCAAAAGATCTTCATTTCCATGTATTTATTTATTTAAAAATGATGACCAGAAAAAAAAGTGTAAACATATTCAAGACTTCGAGACCATGGCTACCACCTTCTAGAATGAGGCTGAAAAAATGAAACAGTTCTGGAAAGTGAAGTGTTATAAGAGACTGAAAAAAGAGAGATTACTGAAGGTGGGGGCAAAAAGGACAGAGTTCCTGGAGGAGGCTGCTTTTCTGCTTTCAAGGCATCTGTAGCTGTTAAATCAATAAGGAAATTAAACACCACAAAATAAGTTACTTACTTTAAGGATACAAACCGCTCCCTCCAGAACCAGCACTAAGCATCCAAGTGTTTTCAATCAGTGACCTTTTCCTGAAGGAATCTCTCCTTAAAAGTCTGCGGTGCTTTCGCTACCCCAAACTAACTGCTACTGTATATGATATTTTCAAGTGCACAAGCTTTAACTTTGTTCTAATTCTTAAAATGTTTGAACAGGCTCTGCATAAGCTTTTCAAAAGAAGCTTAATTGTACTGTCTTACGCAAGTCACCAAAGAGTTCTCAAAAGGAAAAAGAAGACAGTTGATAAAATATCTATTTAAGTAGGAAAAGCCTGCTAAGACTCAGTTCTAGAGACTGCTCGCCCGAGTCCCCAGCTGCATGCTTTGAAATTCTCATGTATGTTACGTTGTTATACCAGGAACCAAACTAGGCAGCATCTGCTATTCTACCACCCGGCTCTCCGTCTGCACATTTTTTATAACCCTGATGGTTAGTCATGTATGGATGTGACAGCTGGACTATAAAGTAAGATGAGCGCCAAAGAATTGATGCTTTTGAACTGTGGTGTTGGAGAAGACTCTTGAGAGTCCCTTGGACTGCAAGGAGATCCAACCAGTCCATCCTAAAGGAGATCAGTCCTGAGTGTTCATTGGAAGGACTGATGCTGAAGCTGAAACTCCAGTACCCTGGCCACCTGACGCGAAGAGCTGACTCATCTGAAAAGATCCTGATGCTGGGAAAGATTGAAGGCGGGAGGAGAGGGGAGGACAGAGGATGAGATGGTTGGATGGCATCACCAACTTGATGGACATGAGTTTGAGTAAGCTTTGGGAGTCGGTGATGGACAGGGAGGTCTGGCGTGCTGCAGTCCATGGGGCTGCAGAGTCGGACATGACTGAGTGACTGAACTAATGGTTAGAAGTTAGGAACCGTAGAAGTGGCAAAGAAGTCAGGGCCATGGGCTAGGCTGTGAGATAGCAGTTAAGATGTTGAGATTAAATGAGTATATCCAAAACACTGAGCAGAGTGCCTTGCACAAGTATTACATCGTGTTAGTCATTATGACTATTATTGATTCAGTTTCTCACTTATAGTAAGAAAACACCCACCTTTGAAAAATGTATTATGGAATGTAAGGACCATCTTTATTTATCTGCAACTTTAATACTTCAGAACACAGTCAAGCACAATGAAGTAGAAGAAAGGGCTTGTGGAGAAGCAAAAATAGATGCAAAAAACTATATTTTACTACTCAAAAAAAGTTCGCTCATTTGGATCCTATTTATTCCTTTTCTATGATTCCTAATGGTGGGGCTATTTAATGTCAATGTGCACAAGAAAACTGGAAGTACCATCTAGGACACTGGTGAGGAACTGCAACAACCATCAAAGGATGTGGCAGAGATTATAGGAAGGATAAAAACTCACAAAGCAGACGACACTGAGGCCACTGGACACAGCAATAATCCACCACACTTAGAAAAGCTTTGGGGTTATCACCTCAAAACCTAAGGTGATAATCCTTAGGTTATCACCTAAAGGATACAAAGAATAATGTTCATCATGACTAATCTGAGTTACACCAAAACCAAGTGCAGTCTTTTCAGCTTTAAACTGCAGACACGTAATGGATTTTGGAAATTTTTCAAACCAAAATGGTTTAAATGTTCTTCTGTAAGAAATGTTATTAATAGACACAAACCCTTAGCTAATCAGAAAACTCCTGCTATGGACAAAAATCTTATTATCTAAAGGATAAACAATGGTTTCAGAATACCTGGACTTGTCACATTCAAGGATACATTAGTCAGATTTTAAAATGAACCTAAAAATCTCAAAGGGATTACAGTGCATGTGCCCGATGGCTGAGTTACACCCCATTTCCATGTCAGTTTCCTTTGTAACTGTGACCGGCAGCCTATTCCGAAGACTGATTAACCCCCACCCCCAAATAACTGCGATCTGTCTCGCACACACACATGTATATGCATCAAAATATCAAAAATTTCCTTCACCAAAAACTTCTAAATGTCAAATCTACAGAAGAAATTAAAATGAAAAGATAAAGATTTGAGTATTTCAATAATTAAAACTCACATATAAGAAAGCATTAAAACCACAAATTAAAACAGACAAAAGACACATTTCACACCCCAAAATTCACAGCCTTAAAAAAGTTTTCAAACTTTTAAAGAGTCAACAAAAGAATAAAGAAATGCAAATTGAAACAATGAAAATACACCTCTATACAAAGACTTGTACCTGAATAAAAGCCCAAATTTGGGAGCAGCAGGTGAATGGGTAAGCAAAGTGAAGTACAGCCACAAAACGAAATACCAATCAGGGACAGAAAGAAATGAACTACTAATATAGGTAACAACAGGCGTGAGTCTCCAAAATGTCCTGCTGAGGGAAAGCAGCTCAAGCTGGAGCGCATTCTGTATGAGCACACTCCCGTGAAGCTCTGAGTTTTAATCCATGGAAAAGAAAACAGAGCGATGGTCCTCAGCGGGGTGTGGAGGTCGGGGGGTGGCTGGGAGAAGGCAAAAGGGAGCTGTTTGGGGTGATGGACATGCTCTACACTTGGCTGTGGTGGTGGTTACAGGTACAAGCCTTTGTCAGACTCACTGTATCGTACACTTAGAATGGGAGCAAAGAGTCAGACACGACGGAGTGACTGAACTGAACAAATCACACCTTTATAAAGCTGACTAAAAAAAAAAGAGATATTATTATTTATCACCTTTCAAATCTCCAGAATATGAAAACATCAGAATACCCAGTTATCTACTTGGAAACAGCACTTACAATGTGCCAGGCACTTTCAGTGTTTTAAACGTAGAACTCCCTTTAGCCATTTGTATAATAACAACCATTGTCACCAATTTTGTAAAAGCAGAAAGTAAACTCAGTAACTTGCCCAAGGCCACTTAACATGGTAAATAGAGTCAGGATGTAGGCTCCCTGGTGGCTCAGACGGTAAAGAATGTGCCTGCAGTGCAGGAGACCTGTGTTCGATCCCTGGGTCGGGAAGATTCCCTGGAGGAGGCATGGCAACCCACTGCAGTATTCTTGCCTGGAGAATCCCCATGGACAGAGGAGCCTGGTGGGCTGACCTTTTAGCCACTAGGCTGGTCCTGATGTGGTGAGGGTTCCTGGTCATGATTATATGCTTCTAGTAGACTATAAGTATCATTTTTTTTGTAAAGCAGTTTGGCAACAGCCATCAAAGTTTTTTGAATTTTTAATATCCTTTGATCTAGTCATTGTTTAGATTATCAGAAGCAGAAATCATTCAAAATGTCTAAATGCCAAAAATGTTTCCTGGACATCTGTTGCTAAATCCAACGGATACTACAAAGTCTTGTATCCTCCGAAGCACTTGACTCTGGTTCCCTCTTTCCTCAAACACTGTTCCCTGGCCTTGCTGCCACCAGTTCACAGGTTTATTTCCTACTCGGTCTCGGGCTGTTTCCAAGTCTCCTTTTTCTTTGCTGCTCCTGGGCTGTGTTTTGCAGAATTCCACTTAGTCCTCTGTCCACTCTAAACCTCATAAACCAATCATTTCCAAATCAAACTGGTAACCCTGGTCTCTTCTTGGGCTCCAGATTCATAAATCCCACAGGTTGCTAAATATTCACTCAAGGATGGCCTGCAGGCATCTCACACATATCTAGAACTGAACTTCCCTTTGCTTCAAATTCCTTTTCTCTTTTTGTAACATCTAAGTGAAAATGACCACCATCCACTCAGATGACCACGCCATTACTCGGCAATCCTTTGCCTAGACTCAGTATCCAAGTTCTGTCCCTTCTACAACTAAATATTTCTTCACTTCTTTATATTTCCACTGCCTCTAGAGCTGACTCATTTGAAAAGACCCTGATGTTGGGAAAGACTGAAGGCAGGGGGAAAAGGGGATAACAGAGGATGAGATGGTTGGATGGCATCACCGACTCAATGGACATGAGTTTGGACAAATTCCAGGAATTGGTGATGGACAGGGAGGCCTGGCGTGCTGAGGTTCAGGGGGTCGCAAAGAGTCGGACATGACTGAGCAACTGAATTTAACTGAACTACCTTAGTTCAGGCCTATAATCATATCTAAATGACAACCACATTCTCTAAATTCAATAGTCATTTGATTTATAGCTTCTTAAATGTACCATCTCTTTCTCTAGCCTCTGGCACTTGCTACCCTGCTGGGAATGCCTTTTCATCTAAGTCAAATTTGATCACATCCATTCTATTTGTTAGAAGCTGATGACAATGCCAAAGAATGCTCAAACTACCGCACAATTGTACTCATCTCACACGCTAGTAAAGCAATGCTCAAAATTCTCCAAGCCAGGCTTCAGCAATATGTGAACCGTGAACTTCCAGATGTTCAAGCTGGTTTTAGAAAAGGCAGAGGAACCAGAGATCAAATTGCCAACATCCGCTGGATCATGGAAAAAGCAAGAGAGTTCCAGAAAAACATCTATTTCTGCTTTATTGACTATGCCAAAGCCTTTGACTGTGTGGATCACAATAAACTGTGGAAAATTCTGAAAGAGATGGGAATACCAGACCACCTGATCTGTCTCTTGA
>NW_011494805.1:4784219-4792055 GCF_000754665.1 Bison bison bison | reverse complement strand
CACCCTTATGGCAGAAAGTGAAGAGGAACTCAAAAGCCTCTTGATGAAAGTGAAAGTGGAGAGTGGAAAAGTTGGCTTAAAGCTCAACATTCAGAAAACAAAGATCATGGCATCCAGTCCCATCACTTCATGGGAAATAGACGGGGAAACAGTGGAAACAGTGTCAGACTTTCTTTTTTTTGGGCTCCAAAATCACTGCAGATGGTGCCTGCAGCCATGAAATTAAAAGACGCTTACTCCTTGGAAGGAAAGTTATGACCAACCTAGATAGCATATTAAAAAGCAGAGACATTACTTTGCCAACAAAGGTTCCTCTAGTCAAGGTTATGGTTTTTCCTGTGGTCATGTATGGATGTGAGAGTTGGACTGTGAAGAAGGCTGAGCGCCGAAGAATTGATGCCTTTGAACCATGGTGTTGGAGAAGACTCTTGAGAGTCCCTTGGACTGCAAGGAGATCCAACCAGTCCATGCTGAAGGAGATCAGCCCTGGGATTTCTTTGGAAGGAATGATGCTGAAGCTGAAACTCCAGTACTTTGGCCACCTCATGCTAAGAGTTGACTCATTGGAAAAGACTCTGATGCTGGGAGGGATTGGGGGCAGGAGGAGAAGGGGACGGCAGAGGATGAGATGGCTGGATGGCATCACTGACTCGATGGATGTGAGTCTGAGTGAACTCTGGGAGTTGGTGATGGACAGGGAGGCCTGGCGTGCTGCAATTCACGGGGTCGCAGAGAGTCGGACACGACTGAGCGACTGAACTGAACTGAAATGATGACAGACTGGCTGAATCAGTCCATGTACTGTGTGTACACAGACCCTCACCTCACAGAGCACTTGGTCTGGAGGGGAACCACAGGCAAACAAATAAAGGAAGAATCAACCCCGTTTGTGATAAAGGGTATTAAGAAAAAGAACAGGTAATTGAGAAAGAGAATAAATGGGAACCAACTTCAGCCACTTCAGATTAAGGGAGAAGAGTCAGAAAGTGCATCTGAGCCAGTCTCCTATTGCTGCTATCCCAAATTACCACTAATGTCAGACTTAATTTTTTGGGGCTCCAAAATCACTACAGATGGTGATTGCAGCCATGAAATTAAAAGACACTTACTCCTTGGAAGGAAAGTTATGACCAACCTAGATAGCATATTCAAAAGCAGAGACATTACTTTGCCAACAAAGGTCCGTCTAGCCAAGGCTATGGTTTTTCCAGTGGTCATGTATGGATGTGAGAGTTGGGACTGTGAAGAAACCTGAACGCTGATGCTTTTGAACTGTGGTGTTGGAGAAGACTCGAGAGTTCCTTGGACTGCAAGGAGATTCAACCAGTCCATCCTAAAGGAGATCAGTCCTGGGTGTTCATTGGAAGGACTGATGCTGAGGCTGAAACTCCAATACTTTGGCCACTTCATGCGAAGAGTTGACTCACTGGAAAAGACCCTGACACTGGGACGGATTGGGGGCAGGAGGAGAAGGGGACAAAGGATGAGATGGCTGGATGGTATCACCGACTTGATGGATATGAGTGTGGGTAAAGTCCAAGAGTTGGTGATGGACAAGGAGGCCTGGCGTGCCATGATTCAAGGGGTCCCAAAGAGTCGGACACGACTGAACTGAACTAAACCCAACACAGATGTATTATCGTACAGTTCTATAAATAGAAGTCCAAACATGACCCCCTGAGTTCGAGTCACGGCGAGGCTGTGCTTCTTCGGGGTGCTCTAGCGCAGACCCTGCCTCGGCTTCCAGTCTGCGGCACTCCTTGGCCAGTGGCTTCTCTCCTCCAGGGCTTCCCTGGGGACTCAGATGGTAAAGAGTCTGCTTGCAGTGCAGGAGAATCGGGTTCAATCCCTGGGTCTGGAAGATCCCCTGGAAAAAGAAACGGCAACCCACTCCATATTCTTGCCTGGAGAATCCCATGGACAGAGGAACCTGGTGGCTATAGTCTACGGGGTCAAACAGTCAGACACAACTGAAGCGGGTAAGTACATAACACAGTCACAGGTCCCAGGCATTAGGCCATGGGTATCTTTCAGGAGTCATATTCTATCTATCACAGCATCTAAGAAAACATTTACACTGAGACCACAGGGTTTAGAGAACTGGCCAAGGTGGGGCGGGTGGGGTGGGGTGCGGTGTGTATTTGTGTATGTGTGTCAAAATGCGCTCCAGGGCAGAAGGGGAAGTGGGGGGCAGTGTGCGTGTGTAAACATTCGCTCCAGGCAGAAGGGAAGGTCCGCTCCGGCATCCCTAAGGCAGAAGTAGAAGTGGAGGCCCCAGAAGGACTACGGCTGGAGGGCTGGGTGCTGGAAGAGGGGGGGGAAGGACACACGGAGGGTCCTGGTCCTTGAGGCGCTGGGTGCTGCTCTAAGAAGAGAACCATCTGTTAGATGCTTATGTTGACTATAATAACATTCTTTCACGTCTGTGATTTCAGGCCAGTGATGGTAGACAGAAGTGAAGAAGTAAAGTCACTCAGTCGTGTCTGACTCTTTGCGACCCCATGGACTGTAGCCTGCCAGGCTCCTCCATCCATGGGATTTTCCAGGCAAGAATACTGGAGTGGGTTGCCATTTCCTTCTCCAGTGGATCTTCCCAACCCAGGGATCGAACCCAGGTCTCCCGCATTGTAGGCAGATGCTTTTACCGTCTAAGCCACCAGGGAAGTCCCTAAGGAGAACCACCTGACCTTAAATGCTCACACTTCATATGTGACAACAGCACCGGAGTCTCTGAGGCCCGTGGAGCCGGCTCGCCCCTCACTGCCCCCTGGAGCTCTGGGGCTCTCCCGTCTGTGGGTCCCGGGCTGAGCAGGGAAGCCACACCCCTCTGAGCCCTGAGAAGGGTCCTGTCTCCCTCCCTCTGCCCCACAGCTGTAAGCTCCAAGCTACTAAGGAAAGGGCCAGGGTGCACACTGGTTAACTCATATTTACTTAATGAAATGGAAAAAAGCTAGAATCAACTTATATACCTATCTATAAGAATGGTGAGTTCTTGATGATAACTCTAAATTGAGGCTCTCAAAATTTATGTTTACAATTTGAGAAAATAAAAGTTACCACCTCAGCTATAAAAAGGTGTGACAAATTGGGGAAAACATTGAAAATTGAAAATAGTGGCTCTTGGGGTAGTGGTGTACTGGGTAGTTTTTAATTCCAGACTATATTCATTTTCCCCAAGTTTTCTACTATTTGAATGCTATTTCAACAGATATACTCTAACTTTAAAAAGGTAAACCTCCCTTGTACAAACATATTAAGTTTAAGACAGAAAGGCAGATCCATGAACTAATAATTATGGAAATTCAGTCTTAAATGGCAAAATCTAAAAGAAATGTATTTATAAGACATATTTATCATAATAATAATGTAGAACACACGTCCAGACAAATGCACGTGTGATCCATGTTGCTATGCACTATTTAAACAGTGACTTTTACGATTCACCTTTGAATTATGATCTCCATCAGTTTATGCCATTGAGTGCACCTGATATTAAGGTAGACTTTCTCTGGAAATCAGTACTTTCACTCCTGATTTCTCTTTGCCTGGTATACCACAATTAAAAACTTTTGATTCCTTTCCTTTGTTGGTGCTTTTCTTGTAGACAACAGATGCCTGAATTTTTAACTACCTTACTAAGGAGAAAGCAACTGGATACATTCACATCCTGGAGAAACTAGTAGGTTTCAATTATTACTCATTTGATGTTTTCTGTGTATTATGCTTTCATGTATTTTATCTTTTGATCCGTTTAACAGATTTGTTAGGCTCTGTTATTTTTTTCCCTGTGAGCTAGTAATTCAAAGTGTGTTTCTAGCCTGTTAAGTTACCTTTTGAAGAAGGAAATGGCAACCCACTCCAGTATTCTTGGCCTGAAAAAATCCTATGGACAGAGAAGCCTGGCAGGCTACAGTCTATGGGGCCACAAAAGAGTTGGACACAACTGAGCAACTGAACAACAGTAATTCTACCTTTAAAAATTTAACAAGATATTTCTAAAAAGAAAATGATGCATAAAATTAGCAAAAGCTCTATACTTGGGCACTCTGCTAATGAAATCTCTGTTAACTGTGGGTCTCAACTAAATCCTCCTTACTCTTCCCTCGATGAGAATATACCTATCATGTCTCCAGTTGTGCCTACATAGTTTCCAGTCAAGGAGAGAATCTTCCCCAGTGATGGAGGGCCTTGCATCATGTGAGCATCATTTCGCTCACTGCTCAGTCCCCTGGAACACAAATGATGATCAGCTACAGTAATGCCAATCTTGTTCTTTTTAACAATATGAAACTTTAAATCTTGTAATTTTCCTATTCCCCTGTAAGTAAAATATAAAGAAATTTTACTGTAAAAGTACATTTTTAATTTATTCCATTATAGAAATAACTTTCAAATTAGTAATGTAAGATTTAAATGCCATGTGTGTGTGCCTGATCAGCCGCTTCAGTTGACTTTGTGACCCCATGGACTGTAACCCACCAGGCTCCTCTGTCCATAGGATTCTCCAGGCAAGAATACTGGAGTGGGATGCCCTCCCTCTCCAGGGGATCGATGCTATGCCCTCCTCCAGGGCATAGCAAACCAACCCAGGGATCAAACCTGGCTACAATATGCTGCTACTCAGACATAAGCAACTATTCCAGAGCATATAAAAGAGGAATTTCTTCCATCTGTAGCCTCCAACATTTCCGCAAGGGTAGCTCTCATCAGTCTTGCTGCTGTTGCTGCTAAGTCGCTTCAGTCGTGTCCGACTCTGTGCAACCCCATAGACAGCAGCCCACTAGGCTCCTCTGTACCTGGGATTCTCCAGGCAAGAACACTGGAGTGGGTTGCCATTTCCGTCTCCAATGCATGAAAGTGAAAAGTGAAAGTGAAGTCACTCAGTCGTGTCCGACTCTTAGCAACCCCATGGACTGGAGCCTACCAGGCTCCTCCGTCCATGCGATTTTCCAGGCAAGAGTACTAGAGTGGGGTGCCATTGCCTTCTCCGCTCATCATCAGTCTTAGTGAGCTCCTAAATGGTCAATTCTGTTCCAACATTTAATTCCTTCTACTACCAGAACAGTGCTTTTTGATTCATGAATAAGGCAGAAAAGAGGCGGCAGGAGAGTTCATTCCATGGTTGTCAGATGTCAGTATATATCAAAACCACCTGGGAGTATCTATTTAAAAATACCAATTCCTAGGCTCCTTCCCTAGCCCTACAGAACCGATTTCCCAGGTCCGACGTTAGAATCTCTTCTTTTTTCTTTAAAGATCCAGGAGATGCGGATGCATTTTACCTTTGGTCTACACACTGAGAAAGTTGGTATAATCCCTTTCAAGGCCTCCAGCTTTCTTGAAGCGTTGGGGTGTAGAGCCTATAGTTCTGCACAAAAATAAATCTGCCAAAGCTCTGTCTAGTCAAAGCTATGGTTTTTCCAGTAGTCACGTATGGATGTGAGAGTTGGTCTGTAAAGAAAGCTGAGCGCCGAAGAACTGATGCTTTTGAACTGTGGTGTTGGAGAAGACTCTTGAGAGTCCCTTGGACTGCAAGGAGATCCAACCAGTCCATTCTAAAGGACTCCTGAATGTTCACTGGAAGGACTGATGTTGAAGCTGAAACTTCAATACTTTGGCCACCTGATATGAAGACAGCTCACTGGAAAAGACCCTGATGCTGGGAGGGATTGGGGGCAGGAGCAGAAGGGGACGACACAGGATGAGATGGCTGGATGGCATCACTGACTCGATGGACATGAGTTTGGGTGAACTCTGGGAGTTGGTGATGGACAGGGAGGCCTGGCGTGCTGCAATTCATGGGGTCGAAAAGAGTCGCACAGGACTGAGCGACTGAACTGAACTGAACTGAACCATGTGTATTAGTGCTGTAGAGCTTTAGTCTCCTAAGGACTCCCTTCTCCCATTTGGTCATACATCTTGTATTCAACAGATGCTTAATAATTAGACCCTCAAATAGACGTATCCAGAGAAGTTTTACATATGCATTTTAATATTTTTTTAGAGTAGTTTGAGGTTCACGGCAAAACGTAAAAAATACAGAGGTCTCCCCTATACGCCCTACCCACACACATGCAGAGCTGCCCCCACGATCCACATCCTCACCAGAATGGTACGTCCCAACTGGTGAACCTACACTGACCCACCACAGGGACCCAAAGTCCACAGCTCACATTAGGGTCCCTGTTGGTGTGGTGCCTTCTCTGGGTACAGGACACCAGAGTCTCACTGCCCCAAAAGTCCTCTGTGTTCCACCTGTTCATCTCACTCCCTGAACCCCGGGTCTTTTCCTGTCTCCATAGTTTTGTCTTTTCCAGACCCTTACATGGTAGGAGTTTTATAGGGCAGCCCTTTCAGATTGGCTTCTCTCACTTCGTAATACGCACTTAGGATTCCTCCATGTCTTTTCATGGTCACAACTCACTGTTTTCTAGCACTGAATACTATTCTGTTGTCTGGATGTACCACAGTTTATTCATTAGTTTGCATACACAAGGACATCTTGAATGCTTCCGAGTTTTAGCAATTATGAATGAAGCTGTTATAAACATCCATGTGCAGATTTCTTTGTGAACAGAAGTTTTCCACTCCTTTGCGTAAATACCAAGTAGTGGATTGCATGGTAAAAGTATGTTCAGTTTGGTAAGAAACTTCTGTAACATTCTGCATTTCCTCTGACAGGAAATGAAAGTTCCTATTGCTCCATGTTCTTGCCAGCATTTGGTGGTGGTAGTGTTTTGGATTTCTGCCATTCCATTAGGTATACAGTGGTACTGCATTATTGTATTATTGTTTTACTTTTTTTTAACTGCAGTAAAATATAACACAAGAGAAGACTCTACACATGGACATCACCAGATGGTCAACACCGAAATCAGATTGATTATATTCTTTCCAGCCGAAGATGGAGCTCTATACAGTCAGCAAAAACAAGACTGGGAGCTGACTGTGGCTCAGATCATGAACTCTTTATTGCCAAATTCAGACTTAAATTGAAGAAAGTAGGGAAAACCACTAGGCCATTCAGGTATGACCTACATCAAATCCCTTATGATTATACAGTGGAAGTGAGAAATAGATTTAAGGGCCTAGATCTGATAGATAGAGTGCCTGATGAACTATGGACAGAGGTTCATGACATTGTACGGGAGATGGGAATCAAGACCATCCCCAAGAAAAAGAAATGCAAAAAAGCAAAATGGCTGTCTGGGGAGGCCTTACAAATAGCTGTGAAAAGAAGAGAAGTGAAAAGCAAAGGAGACAAGGAAAGATACAAGCATTTGAATGTAGAGTTCCAAAGAATAGCAAGGAGAGATAAGAAAGCCTTCCGCAGCGATCAACGCAAAGAAATAGAGCAAAACAACAGAATGAAAAACACTAGAAATCTCTTCAAGAAAATTAGAGATATCAAGGGAACATTTCATGCAAAGATGGGCTCGATAAAGGACAGAAATGATATGGACCTAACAGAAGCAGAAGATATTAAGAAGAGGTGGAAAGAATACACAGAACAACTGTACAAAAAAGATCTTCACGACCCAGATAATCATGATGGTGTGATCACTCACCTAGAGCCAGACATCCTGGAATGTGAAGTCAAGTGGGCCTTAGAAAGCGTCACTATGAACAAAGCTAGTGGAGGTGATGGAATTCCAGCTGAGCTATTTCAAATCCTGAAAGATGATGCTGTGAAAGTGCTGCACTCAGTATGCCAGCAAATTTGGAAAACTCAGCAGTGGCCACAGGACTGGAAAAAGTCAGTTTTCATTCCAATCCCAAAGAAAGGCAATGCCAAAGAATGCTCAAACTACCGCACAATCGCACTCATCTCACATG
>NW_011494805.1:4780616-4784119 GCF_000754665.1 Bison bison bison | reverse complement strand
CTCATCTCACATGCTAGTAAAGTAATGCTCAAAATTCTCCAAGCCAGGCTTCAGCAATATGTGAACTGTGAACTTCCAGATGTTCAAGCTGGTTTTAGAAAAGGCAGAGGAACCAGAGATCACATTGCCAACATCCGCTGGATCATGGAAAAAGCAAGAGAGTTCCAGAAAAACATCTATTTCTGCTTTATTGACTATGCCAAAGCCTTTGACTGTGTGGATCACAATAAACTGGAAAATTCTGAAAGAGATGGGAATACCAGACAACCTGACCTGCCTCTTGAGAAACCTATATGCAGGTCAAGAAGCAACAGTTAGAACCAGACATGGAACAACAGACTGTTTCCAAATAGGAAAAGGAGTACGTCAAGGCTGTATATTGTCACCCTGCTTATTTGACTTATATGCAGAGTACATCATGAGAAATGCTAGGCTGGAAGAAGCACAAGCTGGAATCAAGATTGCTGGGAGAAATAGGAATAACCTCTGAAATGCAGATGACACCACCCTTATGGCAGAAAGTGAAGAATTAAAGAGCCTCTTGATGAAAGTGAAAGAGGAGAGTGAAAAAGTTGGCTTCAGGCTCAACATTCAGAAAACTAAGATTATGGCATCTGGTCCCATTACTTCATAGGAAATAGATGGGGAAACAGTGTCAGACTTTCTTTTTTTGGGCTCCAAAATCATTGCAGATGGTGACTGCAGCCATGAAATTAAAAGATGCTTGCTCCTTGGAAGGACAGTTATGATCAACCTAGACAGCATATTCAAAAGTAGAGACATTACTTTGCCAACAAAGGTCCATCTAGTCAAGGCTATGGTTTTTCCAGTGGTCATGTATGGATGTGAGAGTTGGACTGTGAAGAAAGCTGAGTGCCAAAGAACTGATGCTTTTGAACTGTGGTGTTGGAGAAGACTCTTGAGAGTGCCTTGGACTGCACGGAGGTCCAACCAGTCCATCCTAAAGGAGATCAGTCCTGGGTGTTCATTGGACGGACTGATGCTAAAGCTGAAATGAAACTCCAGTACTTTGGCCATCTCATGCGAAGAGTTGACTCATTGGAAAAGACTCTGATGCTGGGAGGGATTCAGGGCAGGAAGAGAAGGGGACGACAGAGGATGAAATGGCTGGATGGCATCACCAACTTGACGGACATGAGTTTGAGTAAACTCCGGGAGTTGGTGATGGACAGGGAGGCCTGGCGTGCTGCGATTCATGGGGTCACAGAGTTGGATACGACTGAGCAAATGAACTGAACTGAACTGAAAATTAGCATCTTAACCCTCTTTCAAGTGTACAGTTTAGTAGTTTTAAGTACCTTCACACTGCTGTGCAACCAGTTCTCCAGAGTTCTTCTCACGTTACACAACTGAAACTCTACACCCACAGTACTAGTTTGCTAGGGCTGCATAATAAAAATACCACAGAATTTTGTCACAGTCCCGGAGGCTTGAAGTCCAAGATCAAGGTGTGGGCAGGCTTGATTTCTTCTGACGTCTCTCTCCTTGGCTTGCAGATGTTGTACCTCGCCGTGTCCTCACCCATGCTTCCCTGTGTCCGGGCATCCCTGGTGCCCGTGGGTCCAGACTGCTTCTCACAGGGACACCAGTCAGATTGGCTTCACTCACTCTAATGGCCTCATTTTAACGGAATCATCTCTTTGAAGGCCCTGTCTCCAAATACAATCACATTCTAATGTACCTGGGGTGAAGACTTTTACATAGAGATTTTGAGGGAGCACAACTGAGCCCTAAAACACCCACGAAGCAACAACTTCCCATTCTCCCCTCCCCTAGCAACAACAACTCTTTCTGTCTCTATGAACTTGACTACTCCGATCACTTCATATAAATGGAATCATACAGCATTTGTCTTTTTGTGACTATCTAAGGTATTAAAAGAAAGTTATGACCAATCTAGATAGCATATTTTTTAAAAAGCAGAGACATTACTTTGCCAACAAAGGTCTGTCTAGTCAAGGTTTTTCCAGTGGTCATGTATGGATGTGAGAGTTGAACGGTGAAGAAAGCTGAGTGCCGAAGAATTGATGCTTTTGAACTGTGGTGTTGGAGAATACTCTTGCTAGGCCACTGGACTACAAGGAGATCCAACCAGTCCATCCTAAAGGAGATCAGTCCTGTGTGTTCTGTGGAAGGACTGATGCTGAAGCTTAAACTTCAGTATTTTGGCCACCTCATGCGAAGAGTTGACTCATTGGAAAAGACTCTGATGCTGGGAGGGACTGGGGGCTGTGGGAGAAGAGGATGACAAAGGATGAAATGGCTGGATGGCATCACTGCCTCAATGGACATGAGTTTGCGTGAACTCCCGAAGTTGGTGATGGACAGGGAGGCCTGGCGTGCTGTGATTCATGGGGTCACAAAGAGTCAGACACGACTGAGCAACTGAATTGAACTGAAGGTATTAAAGGTTCATCTATGCGTGTGTCAGAAATTCCTTCCTTTTTAAGGTCGCATAACCTTCTATTATACATATATAATACCACATTTTGCTTATCTAATTCATTTGTGGATGGGTTGTGTCCACGTTTCCGCTATTGTGAATTATGCTGTATGAACATAGTATACAGGTATATGTTCAAGACACTGTTTTCAATTATTTTAGGTATACACTCACAAGTGAAATTGTCCTGTGAAGATTTAAGCACATACTAAAGTTCTGGCTGTTCCACCTAAATCTCTCTCCCTAGGATAATCCTTGCTTTATTCTGTAACATCACATCTTTGCTCGATGTCACAAACTAAGGCCTTAGATTAAATTATGTATTTCTTGCAGGATGTGTATTAATCAGCTAATCATAAATGGGTGTGAGTCAAGGACCTGTGAGATAAGAAATACCATAAATATTTTATCATATGAATCCAGGTATCATTCAGGCAATTGATAACTTGAACAATTATAATAAAAAAGATAAGCAATCGAGCATACTTTAAAAAGTTGAATATAGCATCAAAATAGCAAATATGAAAACCTAGTTATAATAGGAATTTTTACAACAACATATAACTAACAACAGTCATAACTACTCTAAGTTACTTAAATTCTTAGTTCTAGAAAAACAGGACTAGTTTAATTTATGAAGTATCATGGAATATGCCATCAATATTTTCATTTTCAATGCAGGAGATTAATACTTTCTCTGCTATCATGAGTAGAAGTATAGTAAAATAATGCTCAAAATTCTCCAGTCAGGCTTCAGCAATATGTGAACCGTGAACTTCCTGATGTTCAAGCTGGTTTTAGAAAAGGCAGAGGAACCAGAGATCAAATTGCCAACATCCGCTGGATCATGGAAAAAGCAAGAGAGTTCCAGAAAAACATCTATTTCTGCTTTATTGACTGTGCCAAAGCCTTTGACTGTGTGGATCACAATAAACTGTGGAAAATTCTGAAAGAGATGGGAATACCAGACCACCTGATCTGTCTCTTGAGAAATCTGTATGCAGGTCAGGAAGCAACAGTTAGAACTGGACATGGACTG
>NW_011494805.1:4780130-4780516 GCF_000754665.1 Bison bison bison | reverse complement strand
TGATGAAAGTGAAAGTGGAGAGTGGAAAAGTTGGCTTAAAGCTCAACATTCAGAAAACGAAGATCATGGCATCCGGTCCCATCACTTCATGGGAAATAGATGGGGAAACAGTGGAAACAGTGTCAGACTTTCTTTTTTTTGGGCTCCAAAATCACTGCAGATGGTGACTGCAGCCATGAAATTAAAAGACGCTTACTCCTTGGAAGGAAAGCTATGACCAAACTAGATAGCATATTCAAAAGCAGAGACATTACTTTGCCAACAAAGGTTCCTCTAGTCAAGGCTATGGTTTTTCCTGTGGTCCTGTATGGATGTGAGAGTTGGACTGTGAAGAAAGCTGAGTGCTGAAGAATTGATGCCTTTGAACTGTGGTGTTGGAGAAGACT
>NW_011494805.1:4775576-4779922 GCF_000754665.1 Bison bison bison | reverse complement strand
GAGTGCTGAAGAATTGATGCCTTTGAACTGTGGTGTTGGAGAAGACTCTTGAGAGTCCCTTGGACTGCAAGGAGATCCAACCAGTCCATTCTGAAGGAGATCAGCCCTAGGATTTCTTTGGAAGGAATGATGCTGAAGCTGAAACTCCAGTACTTTGGCCACCTCATGCGAAGAGTTGACTCATTGGAAAAGACTCTGATGCTGGGAGGGATTGGGGGCAGGAGGAGAAGGGGACGACAGAGGATGAGATGGCTGGATGGCGTCACTGACTCGATGGATGTGAGTCTGAGTGAGCCCTGGGAGTTGGTGATGGAGAAGGAGGCCTGGCGTGCTGCGATTCATGGGGGGCTGCAAAGAGTTGGTCAGGACTGACCAACTGATCTGATCTTTCTTTCAAGAAAGATTCCATGCCCTTACAGAGATGAAAACCTTAAATAAGAAATTAACTTTTTTAAGAGTGCTGAAAGGCAGTATAGCCCAGAAAATAAGAAAAAATTGTCTAGTTTCAAGTCACAGCTGTCACTTTCTACTGTGTGACATTAGGCAAGTTACTTAACATACCAGTTTTCTCATCTGTGAATTGGGGATGATTAGCCCAAATTTCTCGGAGAAGGCAATGGCAACCTACTCCAGTACTCTTGCCTAGAAAATCCCTTGGACGGAGGAGCCTGGCAGGCTGCAGTGCATGGGGTTGCTAGGAGTCGGACACGACTGATCGACTTCACTTTCACTTTTCAGTTTCATGCACTGGAGAAGGAAATGGCAACACACTCCAGTGTTCTTGCCTGGAGAATCCCAGGGACAGCGGAGCCTGGTGGGCTGCCATCTATGGGGATGCACAGAGTCGGACAAGACTGAAGCGACTTAGCAGCAGCAGCAGCCAAATTTCTAAAGTTAGGAACATAACATTAGTTAGCATATGTAAAATGCCTGGCATGTACTAAGCTTCCAATAAATGCCAACTACTAACAGCATAAATTGACAAACCACATAAATGGAGAGGACCATGACATAACTTGTCATCTCACTGGAATAAACAGTAACTACCCCACTCCCACTGTTGTAAATGAGGCCATATGGTGGGGGTGTAGGAGGAACATATTGAATAAAAACATCTTAAACTACTTCAAAAGTGTTTCCATTCCTTCCTTATGGTTAAATTATACTAGAATAGCTTTATTAGAATGTGTTTGCTTTGTTAAGCTATGTCCTCAATTAGTTAAATTACTAAGAAGAAAGTTATCTCTAAGATACAGCATTATGTTATTCTTCAGTAGTATATGTCCTAAGTTAGGGGAAAAATAGCATCTACGTGGTGTTGATATTTTATGGATATCTAAGGCTATGGTTTTTCCTGTGGTCCTGTATGGATGTGAGAGTTGGACTGTGAAGAAAGCTGAGTGCTGAAGAATTGATGCCTTTGAACTGTGGTGTTGGAGAAGACTCTTGAGAGTCCCTTGGACTGCAAGGAGATCCAACCAGTCCATTCTGAAGGAGATCAGCCCTAGGATTTTTTTGGAAGGAATGATGCTGAAGCTGAAACTCCAGTACTTTGGCCACCTCATGCGAAGAGTTGACTCATTGGAAAAGACTCTGATGCTGGGAGGGATTGGGGGCAGGAGGAGAAGGGGACGACAGAGGATGAGATGGCTGGATGGCATCACTGACTCGATGGACGTGAGTCTGAGTGAACTCCGGGAGTTGGTGATGGACAGGGAGGCCTGGTGTGCTGTGATTCATGGGGTCGCAAAGAGTCAGACACAACTGAGTGACTGAACTGAACTGAAGATACTTGGATGTGATGGTTAAATACACATCCAAGTAAAAATAATATTTTTTATATTCATGATATTCACAGAAATCTTTCATTAATTGCTCTTAAAAAATATCAAGTGTATAAGGTTGAAATAAACCACCCCCAATTAAGAATGTAAGAAATACACTACTCCCAAGTAAGAATATAAGAGAAAATGATTTTATAATTAATTTCAAATTAGAGAAACTTATCAGAGTTAATCCATCTTCAACATGTATCATCAAAAGTCATTATGATCTTTTACAATGGTGCACAGTAAGAAACATCATTGGAAAGATTTCAGTATAAGATTTTTATAATATAAGATTTTACACATATATGAGCAAATGCAAATAAATGAAATTTACATTCATATATATGTAAAAAAAGAATACTGTTTTTTCAAAGTGCTCTCTACAAGTAAAAAGTCATTAATACAATGAGACCTACTGCTACTGCAGAAACCTTTGAACTTTTAGGAAAGTTTCAGGATGAATGAAACAAAGTTGTTATGAAATATTAAAACTCCACTTCCCGCTCACTGCCTTTTTCACTTCTGGACAGCAACATCTGACCACAGACGAAACAGGAAGAACACAAAAGAACTGAGGGAAAAGCAAGGGCAAACTTCCATCCTACTCCAGGCAAGTTGTAGAAGCCCTCACAGTCAGCCCTTAGACCTCAGTTTCATCTGGAAAACCCCAAATTTTCCTGATTCTGTACTGAAGTCACAGGATACAACTGAATTTCTAGATTCTGAATAGCAGTTTGCAAGCTGTGTTGTGTAACATCCCTGGCTTTCACCGATGACCTCATAACTTACTGTGACATTCTTTACACAGAATCCAATTCAGTTCATAACTATTATATATGCTGTAAACCACTTTTAGGGAGGGAGAGAGGTATGGAGGAAAGAGCTGGGGGCAGGGGACAGGGAAAAAAAGGACTAGAATTTCCAAAAGGTGTAGGAGAATTCTAGGAATAACATTTCCAGAAAAAAAGACTAGAAATCACTTTCAAAAATGCAAAATTTGTGCATCACGCCTTCTTTGTATAAAAGTAGAACAATTCAGATAACTCAACAATCACTTACTGAACACCTATTATATCCAAGAGATGGAGAGGACATTCCAAGACACACCTCACCTCCTGGGGTAACCTGAGAGGAGGGCTCCTAGCAGGGGCCATCAAGTTGGCCTCTTTTTTTGAGTTTCAGGTAAGGGAAAACTAGAAGACCCTCTCTGCTCAGACACTGCAGCCTACTTTCAGCACAGCCTTGATAACTGCAGCCTTCAAGGGAGGTAGGGTTGTCC
The DNA here is from genome assembly GCF_000754665.1 of Bison bison bison. Taxonomy (NCBI): domain Eukaryota; kingdom Metazoa; phylum Chordata; class Mammalia; order Artiodactyla; family Bovidae; genus Bison; species Bison bison. Next base: position 4,776,814 of record NW_011494805.1, on the reverse strand, counting down.
CAGCACTCCCTTAGGGGCTAGGACCAATCCCCCGTGTCAGACCAGATTCAGGGGTAATGCCTAGGAAAGGCCTGCAATGCTTACTGACTCATTAAATTTTCATTTGTTCTTAAAGCTTTAGTTCTTAAACTGGGTGTGCTGGCTGAATTTTAATACAAGTGATCACATTCTCTTGCTCCTCGGCGCTGTGGAATCCTTCCAAATCCGGCCTGGAACGGTTAAGTCACTTTGTTTAACAGAACAGCTTTTGATGCATGTTGTTGTTTGAAAATTCTGAAACTGTAGTAACAGACCAAGCACAAGGTCTCAGGAAACCGGAGAGTTTACGCGGCACTTCCATCTCTTTTGGTGGAAGTTATAAAACGTCCCCTCGTCGTGTGATGGCAAGTCTCACTTTTATACATGTGTATCAGATACCAAATTAAGTCGCAAATCAAACGTGCCTTAGTCATCAGGGTTATGAAAAGAAGTGTAAGAGCGAGAGGTGTTTTAATTTACTATTATTAAGAGGAGGACTGAAGAGTTCAAACTTCGTTTTTGTTTCATCCAGAAGAGGTGGCAAACTCGGGTTTTGTTTGCTTGCTTCAGATACCAAATTAATTCACAAATCAAACATCCCTCTTAGTCATCAGGATTGTGAAAAGTGTAAAAGAGGAGTTTTTATTTACTATTATTATTTTAAGAGGACTGAAGAGTTGACTTTTTTGTTTCATCCAGAAGAGGTGGCAAACACCGGTTTTGCTTGCTTGCTTCAGATCCCAAATTAACTCACAAATCAAACATCCCTCTTCGTCACCAGGATTGTGACAAGAAGTGTAAGAGGGAGAGGTGCTTTTATTTACTGTTCTTATTTTAAGAGGAGGACTGAAGAGTTCACGTTTTGTTTGTTTCATCCAGAAGAGGTGGCAAACTCGGGTTTTGCCTGCTTGCGTTTTCAACAACCGACGGACGCCCTCACAGGAATCGCCTACAACAGCCGCCAGTCCGCACCAGCGGAGACCCCCAGGGCGCCCGGCCCAGGCCCCGCGCGCTGAAGTGAACGCCACGCGGGCGCCGCGGCTCTTTGTCGGCGGCGCGGCCCCTGCTCACGCCCCGCGCCCCTCACCCCGCGGCCCGCCCTTCCTCCTCCTGAGACCGCGGCCCGCGCTCACCGCCTTGAGGTCCAGAACGCCGTCCTTGGCCTCCTGCAGCAGCGACACGAACTTGGCGGTGAGCAGCCCCAGGCTCTTCTTGTGCCG
>NW_011494805.1:4736782-4775150 GCF_000754665.1 Bison bison bison | reverse complement strand
GAAGGGGCGGGGCGGGAGGTGGATTCTGCGACTGGGCAAAGGGGCTTCAGTTCAGTACAGTTCAGTTCAGTGGCTCAGTCGTGTCCGATTCTTTGCGACCCCATGGACTGCAGCACGCCAGGCCTCCTTGTCCATCACAAACTCCCGCAGTTTACTCAAACTCATGTCCATTGAGTCGGTGATGCCATCCAACCATCTCATCCTCTGTCGTCCCCTTCTCCTCCTGCCCTCAATCTTTCCCAGCATCAGGGTCTTATTTGCATCAAGTGGCCAAAGTACTGGAGTTTCAGCTTCAGCATCAGTCCTTCCAATGAACACCCAGGACTGATCTCATTTAGGATGGACTGGTTGGATCTCCTTGCAGTCCACAGGACTCTCAAGAGTCTTCTCCAGCACCACAGTTCAAAAGCATCAATTCTTCCACGCTCAGCTTTCTTTATAGTCCAACTTTCTGTTTAGCATCAGTGATTTCCAATACCCTGTCTTCCAGGTTGCTGATCCATTCCTCTGTATTATTTAGTCTACTGTTGATTTCTTCTAGTGTATTTTTCATTTCAGTTATTATATTCATCTTTGGTTGTTGTCTGTATTTTCTAACTCTGCTGTTAAATACTTCTAGTTCTGCACTAAAGAATTCCATTCTTTACCAAGTTCTTTGATCATCTTTAAAACTTATTCATCCTGAATTCTTTCCAGGTAGATTGCCTATCTCCACTTCTTTTTCTGGAGTTTTATCTTGTTCCTTCATTTGGAACATGTTCCTCTGTCACTTTATGTTGCCTGACTAGATGTTTTATTTCTGTGTATTTGGTAGGTTGCTTATATTTCCCAGCAGTAGCTTCTTGTAGAAGACACAGCTATGAGTCCCAGCAGTCTTCTCCCCTCTTGTCACAAGAGGTAAATGCTCTAGGGGTACCTCGATGTGGGCTGCTAGGGTCCTTCTGTTATGGCAGGCTGACTACTATAAGCAGTCTGGTAGGCTTGGTTAGTCCCTGGTCCAGCTGGTGGCCGGGCCCTGCTTTGTGTGGAGGCTGCTGACGATTGGTTGTTGAGACCAGGTCATGAGGTGGCTGGGTGCAGAAGCTCAGAGGACTAATACTCACTCACCAGTGCAGTGGGCTGGGTCAGTTTCCAAGAAATTCCAGGTTGGTTCTTGCCCACTGGTGGGTGAACTTGGGGCTAGTGCTAACCTTTTCATAGGCATAACCACATCCTGAGGCCCACTTGCAGGGCCTGTGGAGTCCCAGAGCTGATATTGCATAGCACTGGTTCCTGACACCCCTCTCGTGTTCTGTAGCTTGGGTGGGCCTGCTGGTGGGCGAGGCCGAGGCCCACCCATCCCAGGGCTCGTGCTGGACCGTTAGTAGGTGGGCTGGGTTCATAGACCATGGGGGTTCAGTTGTCCTGGGGTTAGGATTAGCCCTCTGGCCTCTGAGGCTGGTTTCAAGGCTAGAGCAGGCTCACTGGTGGGCAGGGCCGGGTGCCTGCCCACTAGTATTGGTGACGGTAGGCTGGTGGGTAGGGGCAGGGCTGGGTCCTGAGTCTTAAGAACTGAGGGAAGATTCCACATGGGCACGTGCCAGCATCAGTGTCCATGAGGTAGAAATGAACTCCCTAGAATGGCTTCTGCCAGCGTCTAAGTCCCTAGGGTGAGCTCCAGTTGCCTCCTTCCTCTCCAGGAAACTCTCCCAAGATCTCCATGTAGGTCTGACCCAGGCTCCTTTCAAACCACTGCTTCTGCACTGGGTCCCAAGTATATGAGAGTCTGTGCACACCCTCTAACAGTGGAGTCATTTTTATGTTTCTCTACCTTGGAGAAGTGACTGTCCCTGCTGGCCCTCCTGTGTGGCCCCAATGTCCTCTCCTCCCGTCATCCAAAGGTTAGGGGCCAGCTGGTACCAGGAAAGTGTCTGGCCTGCATGTGCGGACTCAGCCTGCAGGCTTTGGGACTTTAGTTTTCTTACTTCTGGTATCTGTCTCCTGGTAGTTAAGGCTGGTCTAGAGGCTTGTGCTTATTTAACTTGTATGCAGAGTACATCATGAGAAATGCTGGGCTGGAAGAAGCACAAGCTGGAATCAAGATTTCCGGGAGAAATATCAGTAACCTCAGATATGTAGATGACATCACACTTATGGCAGAAAGTGAAAAAGAACTAAAGAGCCTCTTGATGAAAGTGAGAGAGAGTGAAAAAGTTGGCTTAAAGCTCAATATTCATAAAACTAAGATCATGGCACCTGGTCCCATCACTTCATGGAAAACAGTAGAAACAGTGACAGACTTGATTATTTTGGACTCCAAAATCACTGCCAATGGTGACTGCAGCCATGAAATTAAAAGACGCTTGCTCCTTGGAAGAAAAGTTATGACCAACCTAGACAGCATATTAAAAAGCAGAGACATACTTTACCAACAAAGTTCCGTGTAGTCAATGCTATGGTTTCTCCAGTAGTTATGTATGGATGTGAGTGTTGGACTATAAAGAAAGCTGGGTGCTGAAGAATTGATGCTTTTGAACTGTGGTGTTGGAGAAGAATCTCAAGAGTCCCTTGGACTGCAAGGAGATCCAACCAGTCCATCCTAAAGGAGATCAGTCCTGAGTGTTCATTGGAAGGACTGATGCTGAAGCTGAAACTCCAATACTTTGGCCACTTGATACAGAGAACTGATTCATTGGAAAAGACTCTGATGCTGTCAAAGATTGAGGGCAGAAGGGGACGACAGAAGATGAGATGGTTGGATGGCATCACCGACTCAATGGACATGAGTTTGAGTAAACTGCGGGAGTTGGTGATGGACAGGGAGGCCTGGTGTGCCGTGGTTCACGGGGCCACAAAGAATTCGGACACAACTGAGTGATTGAACTGAGAGGCTTGTGCTGGCTTCTAGGCAGGAGGGGCTGGTACCTACCCCTCAGGGGTAGAGCTGGGTCTTGGTTCCATGGTGGGCAGGACCATGACTAGGGGCATGTCTAGAGGTGGCTCTGGGCTCAGGAAGTCTTGAGGAGCCTGTCTGCTGACCAGAGGGGCTGTGTTGTTTGGCCTGAGGCATTCTATCACTAGAGCCTACAGGCTGTTGGGTGGGGCCAAGTCTAATGATCCAAGCAAGATGTCTGCCTCCAGTGAAATCACATAGATGAACACTCCCCTGTATTTCTGCCATCACTGTTTATGTCCCCAGGGCGGGGCAGAGCTGCCCCTTGCCTCCCTAAGAAACCCGCCAAGACCAGCAGGTAGGCCTAGCCTTGGCACTTATCAAATTACTGCTTTCTCTGTTGGTCCTGGTACACGTGAGATTTTGTGTGTGCCCTTTAAGAATGAAGTCTCTATTTCCCCCCAACCCTGTGAAGCTTCTGCAGTCAAGCCTCACTGGTCTTCAAAGCTGAATGCTCTGGGGGTTTCTCTTCCCGGTGCTGGACTCCCAGTCTGGGGGCCCTGATGAGGGGCTCAGAGCTCTCCCTCCTGTGGGAGAACCTCTGTAATACAATTATTCTCTAGTTTGTGGGTGGCCCACCTTGTGGGTATGAGATTTGATTATATCATGGGTCTGCCTCTCTTGCCAGTCTCATTTGGTTCCTTACTTATGTCTTTAGCTGTAGACGATATTTTCTGGTAGGTTTCAGTCTTTTTAAATGATGGTTATTCTGCAGATTGTTGTGATTCTGGGGTGCTCCTGAGAGGAGGTGAGCTTAGGTTCCCTCAACTCTACCATCTTGACTGCTTTTTCCCTGTAGTTTTCTAGTTAAATTTTTAAATGAGTGTGAGTTTTCCACCTTTTCCTTTTTGAAGATTGTTTTGGCCTATATTCCCTGAATTTCTATATGAATTTCAGAGACATGTTGTCAACTTATGCAAATAAGCGAGCTAGCTGAGATTTTGGTGGGGATTGCATTTAATCTGTAGATGAATTTGGAGAATTACCATTTTGTCAATATTAAGTCTTCTATTCCATGAATATTTGTCTTTCAATAATGTTTTGTAGTTTTCAGAGTATGAGATTTGAACTTTTGTTAAATATAAACCCAAGAATTTTGTTTAAAATTTATTGTCAATGGAATTAAAAAAAAATTTAAACCACTTTATTAAGGTATGATTGACATGTAAAAGCTGCACATATTTAATCTACACAATTTGATGAGTGGGAATAAGTATACACATATGAAATTATGACCATAAGGAAGTAAACATATTCATCAGCTTCCAAAGTTTCCTCCCACTCTTACTGTTATTTCCTTATATTCATTCTTGATTCTAGTGATTAAAGCTTTTTCTTAATTCATCTACCTCAAGATTTGTCAATATTTCAAAGTCAAAAATTTAGATGCATTTTTTTCTATTCTTTCATTAATTTTTGCTCTATTTTTTCTTTCATTTTGCCTGCTTTGGCTTTAGTTTCCTCCTTTTCAGTATCTTATAGGTGGAGGGGCTTCCCTGGTGGTTCAGATGGTAAAGAATCTGCCTGCAATGCAAGAGACACAGGTTCCATCCCAGGGTTGGCAAGATCCTCTGGAGAAGGGAAAGGCTACCCACTCCAGAATTCTTGCCTAGAGAATTCTATGGACAGAGGAGCCTGCTGGGCTATCGTACATGGGATCGCAGAGTTGGTCACGACTGAGTGACTAACACTACAGGTGGAGGGTTAGGATGTTGATTTCAAATATTTCTTCTTTTTTAATATAGTTGCTTGCAGATAAAAATTTCCTTCTAATTACTTTAGCTACATCTCGTATTTTCTATTTCCATTCGCCTCAAATAATTTTTCTAATTTCGTGATTTATTCTTTGATCCAGTAGTGTTCATTTCTACACTGTAAATTTCCCAAATTTGTTTTTCTTTTCTAATTTCAGTTCACTGTGTTCAGAGAGCATCAGTTCAGTTCAGTCGCTCAGTCGTGTCCAACTCTTTGTAACCCCATGGGCTGCAGGATGCCAGGCCTCCCTGTCCATCACCAACTCCCGGAGTTCACCCAAACCCATGTCCATTGAGTCGGTGATGCCATCCGACCATCTTATCCTCTGTCGTCCCCTTCTCCTCCTGCCCTCAATCTTTCCCAGCATCAGGGTCTTTTCAAATGAGTCAGCTCTTCTCATCAGGTGGCCAAAGTATTACTTTGTGTGATTTCAATAATCCCAAATCCACTGAGGCTTGCTTTTTGACCTTGCGTCTCATCTATACTGCAGAAGGTTCCAGGTGCACTTCGGAAGATGTGAAGATTCTGTTCTTAAAGTGTTCTACAGTTGTCTGTTAGGCCTAGTAGGTTTAGTGTTGTTGAAGTCTTCCATTTTCTTGCACATCTTCTGCTTCACTGTTCTGTCCATTGTTGAAAGTGTTTTCTTACTGTTTCTTTGACTGTACCAGGTCTTTGTTGCTGAGCATGGAGTTTAAGTGGCGGGGACCGGGGTCTACTTTCGTCACAGTGCATGGGCTTCTCACTGTGGTGGCTTCTCTTGTTGCAGACCTTGGGCTCAAAGTTGCGGTTGCAGCACTTGGGCTGAAGTAGCTGTGGTTCACCAACTCAAGCAAGGCTCGGTAACTCTGTGGTTCACCAACTCGAGCAAGGCTCGGTAACTCTGGCAACTCTGGCGCGTGGGCTTAGGTGACTATGGCACATGGGATCTTCCTGGTCCAGGGATCAAATCTGTGCTCCCTGCATTGGCAGGTCGATTCTTTACCACTGGACCACCAGGGAGGGTCTGTGTTCCTATTGAATAATGTCCCCCACCCCACCCCCCGCCTTCAAGTCTTTTATGAGTTTTTCTTCATGAATTTGGGGAACATGTGGTTAGGTGTATCCATGTGTATACTTGTTATCCCTGATGAATTGACATAGTTTCATCTCTTTTCTTCTAGTACATTTTTGTCTATTTTGTCTGATATTAGTATAGTCACTCCGTCTTTCTTATGGTCACTGTTTACGTTATTTTTCTATCCTTTTACTGATATTTCCAATCTATTTGCATATTTGAAAGTGTTATGTAGTTGGATCTTGTTTTCCTATCTATTCTTTTGATTGGATCATTTAATCCAGTCACACTTAATGTAATTATTGATATAGTTAAATTATGCAAATTTTAAAATTTACCTTTGCCATTTTACTGTTTTCTATCTTGTTTTCTTTACTGCATTTAAAAATTGCTTAATACTTTATTGCTTTTTCCTACTTTTGTATTACACAAATATTTTCTAGTGTAACATTTTAATTCACTTTGACTATTTTTTGGTTATACATTTTGAGTTACATCCTTAATGATGTCACAAATTTATATACACAACAGATTTATACTAACCCAATTTCAGTGAAATATAGAAATGTTTCTATTTAGTTCTATTTTCTTCCACTTTTTGTTATGAAACTGTTTGTTTTATATAAAGTCCAAGTAGGACAGCAAATATACATTCATAGTTAATTTTCATATTTACAACTCATTATTGTCACTTGTTCCTATGGGTTTCAAGTTACTATCTCCTATTTCCTTACTTCCCAATCCAGCTTTGCTTCCATCCACCTGTGTGCTGATATGGAGAAATGTTACATTTTGTTTTACTCCCAATAATACAATTATATACATTATTTTATATTTTTTGATTTTTTAATCAGTTAAGGGATGAAGGGAAAATATGTATTTATATTTTTGTATAATTATATATTTCACTTTATGACTGTTTCTTTCTTCTTCTCATGTGTATTCAAATTACTTTAGGGTCACATTCTGAAAGGATTTGAAGTAAGAACTTCCTTCAGCCTTTTTCGTTAAGTGGGTCTGGTAGGAACATATTTCCCAGCTGTTACCTGAGAATGACTTTATTTTGGCTTCATTTGAAAGACAGTTTTGCTGGATATAGAATTCTTAGCTGATTTTTTTGTTGTTGTTGAAAACTTTGTCAGCCCACTGCATCTAGTGTGTTTTGCATTTTATTTTGAAGGATAATTTTGTTGGATGTAGAATTCTCAACTTATTGTTATTTCCTGTACCTAAAATATGTCCTTCACTGCCTTCTAGTCTCCATTATTTCTCATGAGAAGAGAAATTTCTCAACTGTTAATTATTCCTTTACATTAAATCATATTTTCTTGCTACTTTCAAGATTTCCCCCAACAGTTAGACTGTGAAGTGTCTAGGTGTGGTTTTCTTTGTGTTTATTTATCCTGGGTTTTACTGAAGTTCTTGAACATGTAGATTTGTCTTTTTCATCAAATTAAGGAAGGTTCCAGCTATTATTTTCCCCAATATTTCTTATGTCCTCCCATCTCCCTATAGGCTCCCATTACGTGCTGATATGCTTGATGTCCCACAGATTTCAGTATAAACCTTGCCTGTAATAAATGGGGCCCTCTCTTTACATTTTTTTCTGATTGCATTTAATTTTAAAAAACATAGTTCACTGGCTATTAGTTAGAGTTTGGTATTATATTCTCTTTCTTTCAGAAATAGTAAGAAGAATAGTATTCAGATCTTTGTTCTGCATACACAGGAACATAAGAGATGACAAAACTGAAATAGGAATAAATGAACTGATATGAAATGGAATAAAAGTGTTTTAAGTTGTAAAGTAAGAATTCTCATAAACTAACTAAAAAGGAGTCATTATGAGTGATGTGGAGAGATATATATGCATTCTTAAAAATACCACATCTCTTATACAGATTTAAAATATTTTTTGGCTACACTTATGAGCATTTTAAAAGAATGGAGCTACCTCAACTGAAGGACAACCAATAAATATAATTAGTTCATCAACACAGTAAGGTTAACAGTATTAAAATACTTTCCCTCATGTAGTCAAAATACTAAATTTCCATTAACATACTTATAGGCAAATGTGTAATGACCACACAATGTATAGCACAGAAACAAGAAAAAGTGTTTTAAGTCTAGTTATTTTGATAGGTTTTTCTAATACACATAATTGTCAACAATTTATTATAAAAAAACCTACATATACAATTAATACTTGATCAAAAGTCTTTTAAAATATAATCAGAATGAAATGTGTAGAAAGAGACATTTCAAAGTCACAGCAGTTACTACTATTACAATATTTAATCATTTTTACAATAGGCCTGCCGATCCATTTCAATTAAATTTGTTCTCAGAACCATCAAATTTCTTGCTGAATTTGACTTAGAGCAAAAGCAAGTTGCTTAATTTTTGTTTCCATTGCTTTTTTGTTCTTGCATGTTTCTTCCAGAAGTCCACGCATTTCTTCTTCAACTCGATGGACCTAAATCAATATGTACATTTTATAACATTTAAATTTCTCAGTGAAAATGCATTTTTAAAAATGCAGAAAGTAAAAGATTTGTATATATTTTATAATTTGTGATGTTGATGTTCATTTAAAGCAAGAGGTTAATAAAATGTTAACCTATTCAAATACTAATATGGAAAACAATGTCATACTATATATAAAATATTCACATGTATACTATCCATTTATTTCTCATAGGCTCTTGTAATGAACACATGATAATTTAACTCTATTTTATAGTTCACAACAGGTAGTGGTTCTTCTCAGTAGCATATCTGGATGAAACTCAGTCTTCTGACTTAATCTTCTGACTCAATTGCTTTCTCATTCCTAAGCAGTCCTATGCTGCTTATGAATGTCAAATCATGACTCTTGACTTATCCTTACAAACTTTCAAAACTGCAATCACCTCCCTTCCCAAAGAAACTCTTTAAACACTGCATTTCTAAAACTGCTGGTGGTGGTTACACATTATTATCTTTTTGAGAGATAATTTTATGATTTACTGTTAACTCATATTTATTCTCCTAGGATTCAGTGTATTTGATACTATTAATTTCTGCTTGAAACTCTCTCTCCTATTATACAACATTCCTGAGGGTACTACCAATATAGTCATCCCTATCTGTCTACTTCCCTCTTCCTAATCTCTAATATAGACTTCCTAATTTTTTTCCTTTTAAAAATTAACATTTCTCCTAACTTAAATGATCAACTGTATGTAATGCCTTTTTTCAGTCTTACCACATTTAAACTTTGGTGCCATTTTTCTAATTCCCTAACAAACACCTCCCTATGATATTACATCATAATGGCAAGATGTCCAAAATCAAACACAGTATTTTGCTTTGAGTTAAAGGCCTAGTATTATACCTTATTTAATAATACCTAGTGCACTCTTGCTCAACACTCAGTAGATTTTAAATATATGAAACAGCCACTGCACTGAAATAACTAAATTTTGAACCAACTGTATTTCTTTATTAATTGTGATTATTTTCAAAGACCTAATTCCCTCTTTCTGGTTATACAGGCTCCTTTAATGTCATTTAACTACACAACCTTGATTATAAAATATTTAGTATACCTTTCCTTTTCTATTAACTTTTTTCCTTTTCTAGTTGCTGATTTCTGAATTTCCAGTCTTAAAGATACGTGTTTCTTATTAACACTTCAAAATCTGGGAAAAATGAAAGTTCATAACTGTCTCATTTAGTGGATCTTAACAGTGGAGTCACATGAGAATCACCTGTTGAGTTTTAAAAATATCCAGGTTTGAACCTAGTCTTAGTGGATGAAAGTATGAGGGGAAAGCTAAAGCTTCATAAGTTAATTCTGATGTTTCCCTGTCATTCAGTATCATCCTATACCCATTCCTTTGTCAATGAGAAACTTGACAGTTTGAACCCTAATTCATAATAAAACAATCCTTGAGAACTTGTCCAAGGCAGTAATGGATTGTACTTAATACATTCACATTCTCACCTTGCCTATGTGTAACCAAAAGGGCTTCCAGCTCAAATTGGTGAAGGATATATAAATTTTTATCCAGAGCTCATGGAGCAGGTACATTTCAGGATCAAATTTATAATCTTGGTTTCATTAAAATTCTATTCTACAACTAATCTAAGTATTACCAACATGTTGGTCTGGCTTCATGAGTGTATTAGTAACATTCTTCGTATCTATTTGGTCGTTAAATCATGCTGCCTTTTCTCCTTATCACTGTTGAAGATAACAATTTACTTAGCTATAACAATTTAATACTGATTATCAAAGTGAATTTTACTTACAGTACCTTTAAATTTGCAGAATCAATACATTTCTGTTTTTCATTTGCCAGTTGTATTATTTCATTTTGATGAGCTTCAACAATTGCATCAACTTGTTTCTTAAAGGCATCATCCATACTTTGAAGCTTTTCCATTGCATCCCTTAAAAACAAAACAAAACCACATATCTACCTGGATGTATGAAAATTAGGATTTTTTTTAACATGGAAGCACTCATATCCATGTCTTAATGGGAGCATGACTCCACTGAATAGCAAAAGACTACCTTGGGCAACTGAAGTTATTAGTTCATCATCCAACAGAATCTGTTAGTAACAGTTTAGAGTAGGGTAACATAAGTGGAAGTTTGTTACATTATCCTCTGAAAGTTAGGATACACTGGTTCTCACTCGTGAGTCTAAGGATATGTTTTATAAGCATCTTCACAGATGCTGTCAATTTCTTTTCCCTCCATGTATTAGCAGTATGATAATAATTTACAATGTCTATACTATAGGCAGGTTCAAGTTTATAAGCATGTATGTCTGATTTTCCTGTGTTTATGCTTATCAGATAAAACCCTATGTTAATAAACATATTATAAACAGTATTTACAAAATTTCAGTGCTAAATGTTTCTTATAAGCAAAATACCCATTTCTTAATATTAAATATGAATAATTTTATTAAAAACGTTAAGCTCATAATGAACAAGCTTCCTGGTTTTGGCACAGACCACTGCAACAGTGGATTGAACATTAGGACCGAAACTGTGCTCCTGGGCACGGAAACCCTTCTGTGTCCCCTGTTTCTTGTTTGCAGGGAATAGATTCCAGCCACCAAGACTTTCCCTGAGTTTCAACGGGTACATGTGAACAGTCACTTATCAGGGAAGGGAAGGGATGCAGAGATTAGGGAGAAGACCACCTTAGGCCCGATCCAAAGAGTACAGGCCCTGCACATACCCTACTCTTTAATAGCAACTCCACCCCTGAACCACCGCTATAAACTTGCCAAATCCTCCCATGTTGGGACACAGGGTTTGAGGCACAAGCCTATTGCATCCCCTTTTGTCTGGCAAAGCAACAAAGTGATCCTTTTCTACATCACCCAAAACTCTTGTCTCTGACACTTCGTTGGGCACAGGTGAGGGAGACTAAACTTTCAGCATTAGGATCATCAATCAAAAGTCTTTCTTTTATTCCAGTTGCAACATTTGGTAGCTATGTGACCAAGGGCAAGTTCACAACCTCTGGATTTAAAGTCTGTCAACTATAACACAATAATCCTGCCTGTTTGGCTAATCTCACAAAATTACTGCTGGGTTCAAAGTAAGATATAAGAAAATAATCAACTTATATGTTATAAAAACCTTTGCAAATAAAATCTTTCTTATGATCAATGATTTATTTATTTTATTAAAGTTCTATTAAATTAAAAATCATACATACCAATCTCAGTCATAAGAACATTAAGGTAAAAATCAGGCCTTTTTATTGTTTTGCTCTTAAAAACACAATAAACAATATAAGAGATTCTAAAAATTGTCAGGCTTTATGGTTTTAGTTTAGGAACTTCTAGTTATATGAAATGATTGTGTCTTTTAGGATCAAAAGGACTTCATACTGCAAAGCTATGACCAGCAGGAAAGAAAACAGGCTCTAAGTCAATGTTTCGTTGCATTAATGTTTGGTTGTAAAGCAAAGTATAACAGGGTCCATTAGCAGACAATGGACTGTATTATCAATTAAAACTTCTGGGGTGTATAATAAGACCTTTCACCTTTTCATTTACATTGAGTTAAAATATGAAAAATCAAATTTCGAGGTTCTATTAGATTTGATATAATGGGGAACCTACCTCTATATGAAATTTTGGGGCTACCTACATGCCACATTATCTACACCATTCTATATTTTGACATGAGAACTGGTCACTAAACCATGCTACCTGTTTTTTAGGTCAGTTAACTTTAAATTGTTTTAACAAGTCTAGTCATATAGTTTATAAGGTAAAACCCTCATTTCCTCTAGAGTATTTTATAAAATCCATATAACAATGGCATATGCGTACAGATTTCTTCCCCTTATTTACAATCAGCTCTCATCCTCGTTGGTGCAGGCTAACTGCTACCGACATCTGTTTTAGATTCTTCAGAAGCTCTCTGTCCCTGGCAGTCAGTGATTTTTTCCCGCTAAACTTCACATGTTGTTGTTTAGTCGCTAAGTTGTGTCCAACTCTTTGCAACCCCATGGACTGCCAGGCTCCTCTGTCCATGCGATTCCCCAGGCAAGACTACAAGAGTGGGTTGTTATTTCCTTCTCCAGGGGATCTTCCCAACCCAGGGATTGAACCCTGGTCTCCTGCACTGGCAGGCGGATTCTTTAGTGCTGAACCACCAGGGAAGCCAAAACTCCACACACAATGCCACATACAACAGCCAAAAATATTAGTTGTTTCCATTCAAACAGAATTTGAAAACAGTAATTCTAGTAATAAAAACTAAATATACAGCAATTACTATGCATCGAGCACTATTTAAATGCTAAACAGCCCATACAAATCATATACATACATAAATACACACATACACAAAGTTTAAACTTCCATCAAATATTAAGGGAGGAACTATTATAATCATTTTATAGATGGAATGGAAATTAAGTGCTTGGCAAATAACCATGTCCAAAATGTTTTTACCTTCCTCATGCCTGCTACTGCTACTGCTAAGTCACTTCAGTCGTGTCCGACTCTGTTCGACCCCATAGACGGAAGCCCACCAGGCTCCCCCGTCCCTGGGATTCTCCAGGCAAGAACACTGGAGTGGGTTGCCATTTCCTCCTCCAATGCATGAAACTGAAAAGTGAAAGTGAAGTCGCTCAGTCGTGTCTGACTCTTAGCGACCCCATGGACTGCAGCCTACCAGGCTCCTCCGCCCATGGGATTTTCCAGGCAAGAGTACTCGGTTTTCTTTAAAGATATCCCACACGATACTGGATGCTTGGGGCTGGTGCACTGGGACGACCCAGAGGGAGGGTATGGGGAGGGAGGAGGGAGGAGGGTTCAGGATGGGGAACACAGGTATACCTGTGGCGGATTCATTTCGATATTTGGCAAAACTAATATTGTAAAGTTTAAAAATAAAATTAAATTAAAAAAAAATAAAAAAATAAAAAGCCTAGGAAAAAAAAAAAAAGCAAATAAACTTTATAAGACCAGGGATCACCAGTACTTAGAACAACATCTAATAGGTTGGTGCAAAGGTAATTGTGGTTTTTGCATTGTTGAAATTTGCCATTTGATATTGGAATACCTTCTGTATAAATTTGGTTTGATATACATCATTTTAATGTGCAAAAAAAAAAGATATCCCACATACTTCAGGACTTAATGCTTACTTTTGTAGTTCGATACTTTTGTCTCTTTCCGCTTTAAGTTTTCTTTCTTTGTTTTCAAAGTTTTCTTTCACTTCTTTTACTTGCATTTCAAGATGACATAGAAGTTCTCCTTTATCATGCCACTTCTGATTAAGTGTACTAATATGAAAAGAAATAATTAAAAAAAAAACCGGTTACATGAAATTATTAAGCCACATGTTATTTCTCAATAGGAAATACTGTATAATACCTGTAAGCTTTTCTGATTTCATCAAGTTCTAATTCCTTCACTTTCAGCTGCTGTTTTAGTTTCTCTTTTCTTTCATTGTGTCTTTCTAGTTTCTCAACTATTTCATCCAGTTGTGAAGATTTTTCTTCAAGTTGTTCCTGAGTACATTTTTGTATTTCAGTGATTTTTTCATGTAATATTTTGATTTGTTCCTCTCTTTCCTGTAAACACTTCATTTTTACAGAAAATAAATCATTATTAAAAAAACAATTATTTTTCTTAATCTTAAATGTCTTATTTCCAAATTAAATATGGTTTAAAATTATTATAAAAACTACAGATTAAAAAATAAATTGAATGTTCAGGGAATGTTTTAGAAAATATTTCTACAGAACATTTAAAAAATCACAATCAATAAGGAATAGCACCATTACTGTGTTTTCGATGCCACTAAGAATGATACACTATGTACACTTTTTATTTCATTAGGTTACTACCAACCACACAAAAGGAGTACACGGGAAGAAAAACAATACAATGACAATTTTATTTAACATGGAATATAGCAAAGATTGATATTCACGATGCATGTATGACACAAAGTACTATTTCTACTCTGCTAAACAAGTGTCTTCTGCATTAGAGTGAACAAATACTTTAAAGTATGATTTCATCACTATTGAATGTCACATGAAAATAGGTTCTACATTCCCCCAAACTTCCTTTCATCTTCTGTCCTGTGAGACCAACTGTATCCTCTATTTGCATACTACATATCAGAGGATTAATGAAAGATCAAAACTACCTTGATCAGTTCAGTTCAGTTCAGTCACTCAGTCGTGTCCGACTCTTTGCGACCCATGAATTGCAGCACACCAGGTCTCCCTGTCCATCACCAACTCCCGGAGTTCACTCAGACTCACATCCATCGAGTCAGTGATGCCATCCAGCCATCTCATCCTCCGTCGTCCCCTTCTCCTCCTGCCCCCAATCCCTCCCAGCATCAGAGTCTTTTCCAATGAGTCAACTCTTCGCACGAGGTGGCCAAAGTACTGGAGTTTCAGCATTAGCATCATTCCTTCCAAAGAAATCCCAGGGCTGATCTCCTTCAGAATGGACTGGTTGGATCTCCTTGCAGTCCAAGGCACTCTCAAGAGTCTTCTCCAACACCACAGTTCAAAAGCATCAATTCTTGGGTGCTCAGCCTTCTTCACAGTCCAACTTTCACATCCACATATGACCACTGGAAAAACCACAGCCTTGACTAGAAGGACCTTTGTTGGCAACGTAATGTCTCTGCTTTTAAATATGCTATCTAGGTTGGTCATAACTTTTCTTCCAAGGAGTGTCTTTTAATTTCATGGCTGCAGTCACCATCTGCAGTGATTTTCGAGCCCCCAAAAATAAAGTCTGACACTATTTCCACTGTTTCCCCATCTATTTCCCATGAAGCGATGGGACCAAATGCCATGATCTTCGTTTTCTGAATGTTGAGCTTAAAGCTTATTATTATTAGGAATTCATAAAAACTACAGAAGATTCTTATGAAATAACCCTGCTAATAAAAATAACATTGTAGCATCAGAGAATCTTGTGACCCATACTTAAAAGTACCAAAACAATACATATGAGGAAACCAAACCTCAAAAATCCTGTTTTAGAATCTACTTAATTGAAAATATTGAACTCCAAATTCTGCAGATTAGCTCATTATGCCTTTAAGTTATTAGCTATGGTGAAATATTTGGGCTTCCCTGGTGGCTCAATGGTAAAGAATCCTCCTGCCAATGCAGGAGACACAGGTTTGATTCCTGGGTTGGGAAGGGCCCTGGAAGAGGAAATGGCAACCCACTCCAGTACTGGAGAATCACATGGACAGAGGAGCCTGGTGGGCTACAGTGCATAGGGTTGCAAAAAGTTGGACACGACTGAGCAACTGAGCACACAGTGAATTTATCGCTATAAGAAATTATACCTAGTTATCTCTGTATGTTCTGTAATGAGCTGGGATGCACCATTAATGCTCATATCTTTGAGGCTGATACAACGGTCTTTAAAGTAAATGTACTAAATTGTGAAAAGAAAGAAAAATGATGAGTTGAAAACTTTTTTTTTTTTAAACCAAAAATCTAAAAACTAATTTCCTTTTTGGCTCCACTGTGTTATTCATTACTAGTGATTTTCTCCCAAAACTCTGTTCAGAGACTGGTAAGCAGTAGTCTTACTGCAGAAGTCGTTATGTCAAACATGGTATTATACTGAGTATAGAAAAAATGCTTACTGATTAAAAATTCTGAATAATTTTCAGTGTAGCTTGGCATGTATGACAGATATAATGGAAGTTTTGGTTTCATCCAAAAGCAAAAACAACGATGTAATTGTTTAGGGTAATTATATTATCTAAATACAGTTCAAAAATCACAGTTCAAGCATTCATAGTCTAAATCTAATTATGGATATAACAACATGGTGACAATGTTTCTTAATTTTCTGTACTTGATCAAGTTCTGTTTCTTAAAAATCACTAAGGGGGGAAAAATCAAATCTTAGGTAGTTATAATTAAAGAATGAGTTCCTTAAAAAAATAAAATAAAAAAGAGAGAGAATGAGTTCCTAACTTTGTGGGTGATAATCCCATTTAGACGTTTCTTAAAATCCCTTTTCTTGGGCTATTTTTTTAACTCCTTGAAGATAATCTTCAGAAGAAAATTCTGGAGTTCAAATTTGATTCAAATTTTGGAGTTCATGCTAACTTTCAGAATATTTCTCTGGGAATTTTCACGTAATATACTTTGAAACAAGAGATGCTGTTAGTTTTCTCTAAGACAGGCCATATTAAAGAAGAGGGTAAAAACAGTGTCTCTTGGAAATAAGCATGAATCTTTTACATTCTATTCATGGCATGCTGAAGTCCGTGGGGTTGCAAAGAGCGGGACACCACTGGGCAACTGAACAACAAGGTTTTGTCACAGAGAATTCTGAGAACTGAGTTAGCAATACTGGAAGATACTAAACAACACGAAGTTTAAATAAAAATGCTACCTTTTTTGGTTCCTAACCCTTTATGGGGCTCTGAAGGCAAGAACACTGAGGTGGCTTGCCCTGTCCTCCTCCAGTGGAC
This sequence comes from Bison bison bison, assembly GCF_000754665.1. Taxonomy (NCBI): domain Eukaryota; kingdom Metazoa; phylum Chordata; class Mammalia; order Artiodactyla; family Bovidae; genus Bison; species Bison bison. Next base: position 4,758,405 of record NW_011494805.1, on the reverse strand, counting down.
CGTGCTTTGTCAGGCCCTGACTTAGCAGGGACAGGCCCTGCTGCCGCCATGCGTGGCCAGACAGCATGCCTGGCGCCCTGCACGTCCCACTGCTGGTCCTCGCTGAGTGCGCGTAACTCCACCAGCCGCCAAGCCCAGGGAAGCCTGGTGTGCTGCATGCAGTACACGGGGTCGCAGAGAGCTGGACGTGACTCTTCAGCAACTGAAGAGCAACCACCACCCATTCTGGACACTAGTTTCAATTACTCTGGAGGGCCATAATAACACCCTCCATAAAATTTTGAGGTAAAAGTAATTTCAAGTTAATAGATGTTATATATAACTTTTAAAAGCAAAGTGGCAAACATTATTAAAAAAACACGATAGTATGTCTTAAATTCCACAACAGTTGGGATTCATTGAGACAAATATTTATTAGGTAGTTCGATCCACACATTTTCAAACTTTCCCTATGAGCCGTTCCTAAAATAAAATGTCAAACTTACCTCTTTTAATTTTCCAATGGTTTCGGTTTGGTCGTCTATGATTTTACACTTGATTCTTATTGTGTCACTGTCACGCTCACTTGCTTTTCGCAGACATTCATTCTCCCTGTACAAACTTTCAAGCTGAGCCTCTACTCTCCCATGATTTTGGACTAGAGAAGACCCTAAGAAACAAACATCACAGTAAAAACCTTAAGAAGACCTTGGAGATTTGTTTGTAACGAGCATCTAATTTTATAGTGTATGATAGAATGAATAAAAGAAGCTGAATAAAGAAACAAAATACGTAACAGCATAATATGAAGTGGAAAGAGAAGAAACGGGCCTTTTAAAAGCTGTGGGTATTTGAGAACCTAAAACCACAGTAACCATGCAAGCAGCTACTTTTGTGAACAACTAAGTGAAAGTGAAAGGGAAGTCGCTCAGTCGTGTCCGACTCTGCGCGACCCCATGGACTGCAGCCCAGCAGGCTCCTGTGTCTGTGGGATTTTCCAGGCAAGAGTACTGGAGTGGGTGCCATCGCCTTCTCCGGTGAACAACTAACCGAGACACAAAATATTTAATGGGTCATGTTATGCTGTCCATACAAACAAAATTAATTTGTAATCATATTACAGATTCCTACATGGTATGGTCAAATAAGCAATGTTCCATTTAGGTCAACATCTACTATTCATAATTTGTGAAGTCTCCATGAATGCCTTAAAACAGTGTATATCTCTTGCTTTATGGTGACTGGAAAGGGAATGAGACTAAGGATAAATTTACCTGAACCTAAAATGGTTTTTATTCATAACTGATTTCACATTTCTCCACATGTAACAAGATAAATGTTAGCAACATTTATTTTCTTAGCAAAAAAATGAATGCTGCATATGTACAATTTAAAATCACTAGATAAGAAAGAATTGTTTTCAATAACTTATTTAGCTGGAGCATGATAAAGGTATACCTGTTCAGAAACGTAACCAAATTACACTGGGAAGAAAATCAGAGACAGCAAAATATCAGAGCTATAACTATAAAATGGGTGTAATAACCTCCTTCTCAATTCCTTAGTATAATTTCATTCCTGTCTGACTGACCAATGACCAGTTACCCTTCCGTATAAAGAGTCACCTTCTTTCCTGGGATGTCTAGGAAGAATTAACCCTCCCTTTTCTAATACACTGGTTTGCAGGATGAGAAGAAGGGGCTATTTTTTGAAAATTTGAGAATTTTACCCTGTAGTGCCAACTCATGTCCCCATACTTTTCTTTCTGTCCTTAAACCATAAATTAGCGATTCCTTGGCAGCTAGCTCGGAAATAAGCTGCATTTTTTCCTGCTTGAGAAGTTCTATTTGAATACTCTTCTGCTTGTCATCTTCAATTAAAATTTCAAGTGTGTTGATTTGATTCTGTATACCACCAGAAAACATTGAAAAGAATGCAAAGTAATTATTATATTTAAGTACTTATTTTCTTTCTGTATTTTATAGTGAGAAAAAATGTTATTTAAGCAAATACAAAGTAATGTCCCTAAATTTTATATAGAAAATGTTTTAATTTTATTGACTAAAAATAAATGTAGGTCATTAAATAAAAAGTCAAATTTTAAGAGGCTATTTCTGTAAAAACTCTGAATTTTATTTAATATTTTAAAAGAGCAACTATACATGTATTACTCAAAATTTCTCACCAAGGATTTCCATCAACAGTTTAATGGTCACTTATATAAAGTGAGTCCTTTTGAGCAAAATATCACTCATATTTAAAACTGAGACAACAGAAATAAAGTAATTAAAAAAGTATTATAGTTAGGTATATTAGTATGTAAAGACGTCCACTACCACAAAATTAGTATCAATAATTCCTTGGATATTTTCCAAACTTCAACCATCTGTATCACTGTAAAACTGGTATCTATTTACTTAGTATGCTGCCTAAAATTAATTCACTTACTTATTTAAATACGATTTTAGTGTAAGTAGTACAACCTGGGTAGCCATGGTTTATCTCCTAATTATATTAGTCTTCTAGTTCACAATTGTATACTTCCTAAAATGATCACAATATACTTGAAAAAAATGACATAAAAAGTTAAAAAGGAAATATAATGGTAGTGTCTTACCTGTAAATTTGCTGCTGTTTCCTGTTTCAATTTAGAAACTTCTGCAAGTTTTGTTTTTTGTTCCTTCACCATACAGGTTAGGTCTTTAATTAAAGAAGAAGACTCATTTTCTTTTCGTTGAGCCCAAACAAGAGCATGCTTGCTTTTTGCTAATTCAGTTGCAACATTTTCAAAACCATCTTTAACCTATATTTTAAAATTGCATCATAAATAGCAGTTCTCGGAATATTTAGAATATATCTGATTTTGGAAACAGCTTACTTTTTTCATTTTTAGTATCTGAGTTTTAGCAATAGCATGAAATTCACAGATAACTGGCTTCGCAGGTCAGCCAGGCCATATGTGTTTATGTGTTTTAAGGTCTGGACCCTGCTATTTTGACACAAAAGCAGCCAGACACTGTGTAAACAAGTGAGCATGGCTCTGTTCTCATAAAACTTTACAGAAACAGGTAGTGGGCCAAAAATAGCCCAGAGACTTTAGTGTGCCGATCCCTGCTCTAAAGTACAAATAATAGAGAATGCAGGTTTCCTAATTCCTATTCGAGTGCTCTCTTTACTTGACCATTTATAATGTCACTTAGCTTTGGCAACAGCACTGAAGATTAGCTATTATTTATGTGAAGAAATAAGGCTCTAAGAACCTAATTTGCTTACGATCCTATAGGCAGCATGCAAATAGAGCTAGAATTCTAAAATGTAGTCCTCTTATCAAATCATAACTTGCTGATTCTGTTTTCAATAAAAAGCTAGATGCCAGTTCTTACATCTTTAAATCTTCTGGCTTCAACAGTTAAAGCAATACGGAATTCATTTTCTAAATCCATATACTGTTGATTTAATGCATCAATTTTGTCTTGATATTCTTTTATAACTTGCTCATGCTTTCTCTCTTCTTTAGCAATTTCTTTAGCTAAGGCTTCCTGGAACTCAGCTTCACTAAAAAACTCCCTTGTTTCAATGTCTTTCCTGGAATGAAAAACAAAAATCAAAGGATTCTGTTTACATGGAAAGAAAACTTTAAAGGCCTTTAGGTACTAAATATCCTATATTCCCTATTGTTAAAGATCAGCTCCTTACTTTCAAACACAAAATAAGGGACAGGATGGTATATGCAGGAAGAACAAAAGTTTATTTGACTGTTCATTCAGTGGTGACAGGGATATGCCAAGTCTTAACTTCACTGAGAGAGTTCACAGTCATTTTATGGTTTCTAATATCCTTTGGGTGTATTCATAGGAGTCAGGTTCTGCTTCACTGCATCTTCTATGTTGCTTGAGTCTTTAATATACAGTAAATACAGTCTATCGGGCAAAACTACAGCCCTTGGACCAAATCTGGCCTGGTGCCCTTCTTGTGGGGAAATAAACTTTTATTGGAACACAGCACATCCATTTGCTTACACACTGTCTATGGTTACTTTTGGGCTACAAAGAGACAGTTAGGCATGACCTGAAAAGCCTGAAATATTTTCTATCTGGACCTCCACAGGAAAAAGTCTGCTGAATCTGCTTCAAAGGAATAAAGTATACTGATAATTTAACAAGTAGTTACTTGGAAGTCAATTAAACAGTTTTCTCTATATTATAATGATCAACTTTTGGTTGGGCTTAGAGAAAGGCAAAATGAGCTTCATTGCTCTAAATCCATACTTCAACCTTAACAAAGTAACTGATTTGTTTCTAAGTTACAAGTTCTTACAAGAAGACTGATTCTAAAGTATACATAAACATGTTATTTTTCATGAGCTAATTCTGTCAGACTTCACATTGCTGCATCACTGTCTAGTTCTGGGGGGAGGGGCAGAGAGAACCAAGTGACTTTTTCTGTTTTTCAACGTCTGTATTTTCCTGACATATACATATTTCAGTTACCTGTGTTCTTTTTCTTTCAATGCAAGCAGTTCATGAAGTTGTTGCACCTGTTCCTTTTCCTGATGAAGAGAAGTCCTAAGTAAGTTTATTTCTCTATCAGCAGCGGCAGCTTTGAGTTCCACCTCTTGGATAAGTCGCATCTGAGTAAAATGCACACAATTACAGTATTTAGATAATCTCCTCTGCTTCTATTTTAATGTCAGTTACCCAAAGAAAAGTGTCTTCTAAGTAACAGGACCTAGTGACTAAGCTGATTTCCAAAATTAACTACATAACGGTGTGGGTACATAAAGTTAAGTCTTAGAAGCATCAAGGGCTTCCCAGGTGGTGCTAGTGGTAAGGAACCCACCTGCTAATGCAGGAGGCACAAGAGACTCGGGTTCCATCCCTGGCTCAGGAAGATCCCCCTAGAGAAGGGCAAGGCAGCCCACTCCAGTATTCTTGCCTGGAGAATCCTATGGACAGTGGAGCCTGGTGACTACACTCCACAGGATCACAAAGAGTTGGACACAACTGAAGCGACTCAGCATGCATGCAGAAGCATCAAACATATTAGACTAAATCTTATTTGCACCATGAACCTTAAAAAAAATTTCTATTCAGAAAACACAAAAATTAAAAGCCTTCAAGCACCCCCAAGGAGTCATTTAAAAACTGGCTCTAATAAAACACAAGCCTAGCAACTAGCAGTATATCCACCAACTCTTCTTATAACTGCTTTGTGAATGCTGGCGGCCTTAATTCAAGAAATAATTCCGCACGTTAAATGACTGGCATGTGTAATTTTTGTATCCAACCTAACATCTCTGTCTGCGTATGATGACGTAGCGTGTTTCAGGAGAGACGCTATGAGCGTGTAACCCGCGGAAGCGCAGATGGCAGAGGGTACCTGTGCGGCTTGCTGCTGCCCCTTCTGCTTCTCCATTTTCTCCAGCGCTTTTTCCAGGGTTCTCAGGTGTCTAATGTGATCATCTTGTTGGTCTCTTGCTTTAATTAATTCAATAGTTAGTTTTTTAATTTCATTTTGAAGTCTGTGAACCATAATTTCCAGCTGCAGCTTGGAATTTCTCTCTTTAAAAATAATTTCTTTTAGCCTACAGCATAAATCACATTGTAAGTATACTATACATATAAAAAAGATGAAAACTGTACTAAATACTAAGCTTAGAGAGGAAGTAGAGAGGAAGATTTGTAGGCAGGAACACAGAGGAGAGGAAGATCTGAAGTATCTTCCAAATTCTCATTAGATTAAAAAACAGCTGAAAAACAGTATGCCATCCCCCGATCTCTGAAACTAGCATTGTGTCAAAGGGAAAACATTTTACATAAATTAATGAATCTTTATCTTTTGTGAACTTTACTATTTGACAGCAAAACTTAAAAACACCTTATTTGTTTCAGGCATTGTGCTAGATGTGGGCTTAAAAGCAAGTAAGATAATTAAGATACAGCCTAGCCTTCAAGGAGCTTAACATCTGGCAGAGGACACGCATCCATTTATAAAGCTACAGAAGAGAAGTAACTCTGAACAGATGCCTGCAAGTCAACTCTGACCTTCCTGCATCTTCCCCAGACATTAAGTACCACAGCCTAGTACTATACTAGCTCGGTGTTACTCAGAATCTTTTGACTGAAAATTTTCAGTTTTAGGAAGAAAGGAGAATTTAGTGAAACATATAACTAACCAATTCAGAGGCAGGGATGGCACTGTTCTGAGGGACCACTGAAACCAAGGATATGAACACCATAAGGTCTCTCTGATTCCCTACAGGCTGGTCTGAATTCTTTCCACGGCAGGTTTTTTAGAATGCACTCAGGGGAGATAGGGAAGGCTACAAACATCTCTAGACTCATGTTCTGACAGCAGTGAGAACCAAGCAGAAGAGATTACCTTTCTCTAGCTCAACTTTGAACTGAGTTCTGGGAAGAGCCCCTGTTAGTCCAATTTGGTTCATATGCCCGCTTCATGCACCAGTCACTGTGGCCATAGCTAAGGTTTACCTTTACCCATCGTGTCAGGGGTTCCTCTCTTGACCAATATTATAGGCAGAGAGAGGTAGTTCATGACAGAACCGGAGTGTTTAAAAAGGGGACAATGAATAGTAAAGACAGAGCCTCATGAAGGAATTTCTGAGCCAGGCAGCCACTCCAATGTGTAATCTCTAAGTTATAATTGAGAAAAATCCCTGTACCTATCAACTCCTACACGAGAGTCACTGCTCCAATTTTTGTTCTTAATATCTCTCTTCTTGCCTTTGAGAGTGGTCTCCAAACTGGTCTTTCCACTCCAGTTTGGTATGTTACATGAGAGAATATTAGACTTTAGTCTGTGAAATATATGGTGGAAGGGGCAGAAAAGCTACAAATAAAAAGAATTAGAGTAATCCTTTGAGCAGGAGATACAGGCCTAAACTAATGCAAAAATTTGGGGACAGAAAGAAGATGGTTCAACACCTTTTAAGTAGAATGAAGAGGGTATCAATACCTACTGGTTATGAAGTCTGAGAAAGAGGAAGGAAGCAAAAAAATGATTCTGAAATTTCTAGCTTTGGTGGCTGACGATATGAAACGTCATTATTAGAACAAGGAATATAAAATAAGGGAGCAGGAAAAGTTGACCTAACGATATGTTAATCTTAGGAACTTAAAGAAACGTAGACAAGGAATTTTTAGTAGATGATTAGATGTACAATCTGTTAATCAAGGAGGCCTGGATAATAGATAAGAGATTTGGAAGTGTATAGATTAGGTATTAAAGGCATCAGGTCAGTTCAGTCGCTCAGTCGTGGCCAACTCTTTGTGACCCACGGACTGTACCACGGCAGGCTTCCCTGTCCATCACCAATGCCCAGAGTCCACCCAAACCCATGTGCACAGGAGTCAGTGATGCCATCCAACCATATCATCCTCTGTTGTCCCCTTCTCCTTCTGCCTTCAATCTTTCCCAACATCAGGGTCTTTTCAGATGAGTCAGTTCTTCGCATCAGGTGGCCAAAGTATTGGAGTTTCAGCTTCAATATCAGTCCTTCCAATGAATATTCATTGGAAATCCTAAATTTCCTTGAGGATTGACTGGCTGGATCTTGCAATCCAAGGGACTCACAACAGTCTTCTCCAACACCACAGTTCAAAAGTATCAATTCTTCCATGCTCAGCTTTCTTTTGGAGAAGGCAGTGGCAACCCACTCCAGAACTCTTGCCTGGAAAATCCCATGGATGGAGGAGCCTGGTAGGCTGCAGTCCATGGGGTTGCGAAGAGTCGGATACAACTGAGCGACTTCACTTTCACTTTTCACTTTCATTCACCGGAGAAGGAAATGGCAACCCATTCCAGTGTTCTTGCCTGGAGGGTCCCAGGGATGGCGGAGCCTGGTGGGCTGCCGTCTATGGGGTTGCACAGAGTCAGACACGACTGAAGCAACTTAGCTGCAGCAGCTTTCTTTATGGTCCAACTCTCACATCCACACATGACTACTGGAAAAACCAAAGATTTGACTAGACGGACCTTTGTTGGTAAAGTAATGCCTCTGCTTTTTAATATGTTGTCTAGGGTGGTCATAGCTTTTCTTCCAAGAAGCAAGTGTCTTTTAATTTCATGGCTGCAGTCACCATCTCCAGTGATTTTGGAGCCCAAGAAAATAAAGTCTCTCACTGTTTCCATTGTTTCCCCACCTGTCTGCCATGAAGTGATGGGGCAAGGTGCTATGATCTTTGTTTTCCATATGTTGAGTTTTAAGCCAACTTTTTCACTCTCCTCTTTCACTTTCATTAAAAGGCTCTCTAGTTCCTCTTTGATTTCTGCCATAAGGGTGGTGTCATCGCATATCTGACGTTACTGATACTTCTCTTGGCAATCTTAATTCTGGCTTGTGCTTTATCCAGCCCAGCATTACGCATGATATATTCTGCATATAAATTAAATAAGCAGGGTGATAATATACGGCCTTGACATACTCCTTTCCCGATTTGGAACCAGTCTGTTGTTCCATGTCTGGTTCTAACTGTTGCTTCTTGACCTGCATACAGATTTCTGAGGAGGCAGGTCAGGTGGTCTGGTATTCCAATCCCTTTAAGAATTTTCCAGTTTGTTGTGATCTACACAGTCAAAGGCTTTGGTTATACAATAAAGCAGAAGCAGATGGTATCTGGAATTCGCTTGCGTTTTCTATGATCCAATGGAGGTTGGCAACTTGATCTCTGGTTCCTCTGCCTTTTCTAAATCCATCTTGAACATCTGGAAGTTCACGGTTCACATACTGTTGAAGCATGGCTTAGAGAATTTTGAGCATTACTTTCCTAGTGTGTGAGATGAGTGCAATTGGGCAGTAGTTTGGACATTCTTTGGAATTGCCTTTCTTAGGGATTGGAATGAAAACTGACCTTTTCCAGTCCTGTGGCCACTGCTGAGTTTTCCAAATTCACTGGCATATTAAGTGCAGCATTTTCACAGCATCATCTTTCAGGATTTGAAATAGCTCAGCTGGAATTCCAACACCTCCACCAGCTTTGTTCGTAGTGATGCTTCCTAAGGCCCATGTGACTTCGCATTCCAGGATGTCTGGTGCTGGGTGAGTGATCACACCATCATGTTATCTGGGTCATGAAGATCTTTTTTGTATAATTATTCTGTGTATTCTTGCCACCTCTTCTTAATATCTTCTGCTTCAGTTAGGTCCATACCATTTCTGTCCTTTATTGAGCCAATCTTTGCATGAAATGTTCCCTTGGTATCTCTAATTTTCTTGAAGAGATCTCTAATCTTTCCCATTCTATTGCTTTCTTCTATTTCTTTGCACTGATCACTGAGGAAGGCTTTCTTGTCTCTCCCTGCTATTCTTTGGAACTCTGCATTCAAATGGGTATATCTTTCCTTTTCTCATTTTCCTTTAGCTTCTCTTTTTTTCCAGCTATTTGTAAGGCCTCCCTCAGACAACCATTTTGCTTTTTTGAATTATTTTTTCTTGGGGATGGACTTGATCACTGCCTCCTGTACAATGTCATGAACCTCCATCTATAGTTCTTCAGGCACTCTGTCTATCAGATCTAATCCCTTGAATCTATTTGTCCCTTCCACTGTAAAATCATAAGATATTTGATTTAGGTCATACCTGAAATGGTCTAGTGGTTTCCACTACTTTCTTCAATTTAAGTCTGAATTTGACAATAAGAAGTTCATGATCTGAGCCACAATCAGCTCCCTGTCTTGTTTTTGCTGACTGTATAGAGCTTCTCCATCTTTGGCTTCAAATATAATCAATCTGACTTCGGTGTCGACCATCTGGTAATGTCCACGTGTAGAGTCTTCTCTTGTGTTGTTGGAAGTGGGTGTTTGCTATGACCAGTGCGTTCTCTTGGGAAAACTGTGTTAGCCTTTGCCCTGCTTCATTTTGTACTCCAAGGTCAAATTTGCCTGTTACTCCAGGTGTTTCTTGCCTTCCAACTTTTGCATTCCATTCCCCTATGATGAAAAGGACATCTTTTTTGCATGTTAGTTCTAGGTTTTATAGGTCTTCATAAAACCGTTCAACTTTAGCTTCTTTAGCATTACTGGCTGGGGCAGACTTGGATTACCGTGATATTGAATGGTCTGCCTTGGAAATGAACAGAGATCATTCTGTCATTCTTGAGATTACACCCCATACTGCATTTCAGAGTCTTCTGTTGACTATGAGGGCTACTCCATTTCTTCTAAGGGATTCTTGCCCACAGTAGTAGATATAAGGGTCATCTGAATTAAATTTTCCCTTTCAGTCCATTTTAGTTCACTGATTCTTAAAATGTCAATGTTCACTCTTGCCATCTCCTATTTGACCACTTCCAATTTGCCTAGATTCATGGACCCAACATTCCAGGTTCCTATGCAATATTGCTCTTTACAGCACTGGACTTTACTTCCATCACCAGTCACATCCACAGCTGGGTGTTGTTTTCACTTTGTCTCCATCCCTTCATTCTTTCTGGAGTCATTTCTCCACTGATCTCCAGTAGCACATTGGCACCTACTGACCTGGGGAGTTCATCTTTCAGTGTCATATCTTTTTGCCTTTTCATACTGTTCATGGGATTCTCAAGGCAATACTGAAGTGGCTTGCCATTAAAAGCACAGTAGAGATCAAAGATTTGGCCTCTCAGGTGGCTCAGTGGTGAAGAATCCGCCTGCCAATGCAGGAGACATGAATTGATCCTTGCGTTGGGAAGATGCCCTGGAGAAGGAAATGGCAACCCCCTCCAGTATTCTTGCCTAGGAAATCACATGGACAGAGGAGCCTGATGGGCTATAGTCCATGGGGTCACAAAGAGTCAGATACAACTTAAGGACTCGAAACAATCGAGAAGACTCAGTTTTTGAGATAATATGTACTAATAGCTTGGTACCTAGATGTCAGACCCTGTATCGGTAGGTATGAAGAATACAGAGTCCCTACCAAGTCACATAAGGGAATATGAAGACTGGTGAGGACCTGATCTCCAAAACCCATTTTGGGGGATAGATGAATCAGAACAGACTGAAGCTAAGTTTTCAAGAGAACAATGAATATGTAACATGTGAAACATGACACAACAACAGAGAGGTTAAAGAAGGATAAAGACGAGGCATGTCCAAAGCTTTCCAATCAAAACAGAATCTGGCTTGCAATCCCAGGCACAGCTTCCTTTAATATTCCATGAAGGCAATGGCACCGCACTCCAGTACTCTTGCCTGGGAAATCCCATGGGCAGAGGAGCCTGGTGGGCTACAGTCTATGGGGTCGCTAAGAGTCGGACACGACTGAGCGACTTCACTTTCACTTTTCACTTTCATGCACTGGAGAAGGAAATGGCAACCCACTCCAGTGTTCTTGCCTGGAGAATCCCAGGGACGGGAGCCTGGTGGGTTGCCGTCTATGGGGTAGCACAGAGTCAGACATGACTGACATGACTTAGCAGCAGCAGCAGATAATACTTACAAAGCAGAGTAAAACAAAGATGCATCTACAAACGACTCTAAACAAGAGAAAACACAATGCCAAAATCTGGGAGGAATTTCAATAATAAGCAAAGAGAACTAAATGAAAAAGGAAGATAAATCCCTCTCTTTCATTGTCTGATTGTGGCTCATCAAGTCACACAGTCTGTATATATCTATCATTAAACTATGCTGGCTACCTGTGCACCTCCTGCAAATAGAAGTGCTGTTTCTTCTAAGTGGTTATAGGACTGTTACCCATTCTGTTGTTACTATTCTATCAGGAATAGCAACTTCCACAACATATAAGGTAAGAAATTGATGGCTAAGTGGTGGATTGTCTAGTAATAGCATAAAGCATCATAGTTTGCCTAATTACAGAGGTTTTCATAGAACACATGGTGTGTATTGCAATTTTCCTTATATTCCATAGGTACAAAGAATGAGAGAATCTGCTAGAAAATACCACATGAGAACCACAAAACTTTACTAGGTATATGTATAAACAGAATCTGGGAATTGGGCTGTGGCCCATATACACAAACTTACTAATCAATGAAGACTGTAGATAGGGGATTATCTACTGTATACATAGGTAGGAAATGGAACCAAGAGCAACTTCCTAATGCCTATTTGTTGGTAAATACCAAGTCTAGAAATCTAGTGCTTGTTCAAGGGTAAGAAGAGATAAAAATCAAAAGAAACTCCATGGACAAAACCTTTAACCTTTTGAGAAAAAGCATAACTTTAGAAATAATTGCCTACAGGAAACCGAAGAAAAAAGTTATTGTCATTTCAGAAAAACTGTGTGGTATTCTCACATATTGGAATAAGACATTCCTGTATTACATAATATAGAAAAAAAAAAAGATAAAATGGGAAATGAAATAAGACTGCATAAAAACATTAGAATTAAGAAACTTAGGTTATCTGATACCAAAGTCCATTGTGGAGAATAGCACACAGAGACTGATTATGACCCAGAAAACCTATAGAGAAAGTCTGCCCAGACCTGCCACTTACAGAGCAAGTCTGCCAATCCCTGCTCTACGCTTTTCCTGTTTTTCACTTGTAATACTTTATCTATCTGACATCTCCCACCTTGAGGGCTCAAATTAATATCCTGAATCCTTTGTTTATATAAAAAGCTGATAAAGCCCAAAGTCTTTAAATAAAACTAGTTCAATTCAAACTAAAACCACATGCATAGTTTTCGATCGTACTGCAGCTAATTGAAGGCATTCCAGTTCCAAGTTCAGCACTTTTTTCTCCTACCGAGATAACCTTAGGTGTACAGACTTTTCCCTTACCTGTCTGTAGTAAGAAGAGCCTGGCTACGAATATCTTTTTTTTCATCCGCATGTTTATGCAGTTCATCAATATAATCCATAAGCTTCTTTTCAGTTTGTTCAGCTTTCCATCTCTTCTCTCTCTCTTCATCTAGTTCCTCGACAAGTGCCTAAAAAATACACCAATATATTTGTTATGTGATCTCAGAAAAGTTACATAGCCTCTCACTGCCTCAATTTTCTCATTTATAATATGGGAATAAAAGTATCTAACTCAAAGGGCTACGGTGAGAATTAAACAAAAGATGAAAGTAAAGCATGCAGAATAGTGCCTGGCATAAAATAACTACTCAATGAATGTGTGAATGCGTGCTAAGTCACTTCAGTCGTGTCTGACTCTCTGTGACCCTATGGACTATAACCCGCGAGGCTCCTCTCCTTGGGATTCTCTAGGCAAGAAATACTGGAGTGGGTTGCCATGCCCTCCTCCAGGGGATCTTCCTGACCCAGGGATCGAACCAGCGTATGTTACATCTCCTGTACTTGCAGGCAGGTTCTTTACCACTAGCACCACCTGGGAAGCCTTCAATAAACATTAACTGCTAGTATTACTGTCATAATAACTATTACTACTTTCTAAATACTAAGGCCTTTATAACTGAGAACAAAAGGGCAAAACCAATAGCATAATATTGGAAGTAATTGAAATGAAAAGTATAACCAGTTGTTCACAAGTAAAATAAGGGAAAGTAAGTAAAAATTATAAAATAAGTCAATCTGTACTAAATATTCCTAAATGACTCTAAATCTGGAAACCATGCATCCAAAATTGGGTTTCAAAAGAGTCCATGAAAACCCTGAAATTATTTTCAAAATATTACTCAAATACTTTATGAGTTTCTCTAAGAAAGTTTCTCTGAGAAGACTATAGATTTCCTTAGATACTTAAAAGACTCTAAGACTCCTAAGTTAGGAATCACTGTTTTAGGAAGAATTTGAAAATTTAGACCTATTTTCTCCTTCTGAAGCATATGACAAAATGATTTCATTAAAATCTGATCTAAAATGTGTAATTTCCATTCCTTTAAAAATTATAAAAATAGTGACATTACACAAAATCTGGAAATCAGGATGGGGAAAATAACCCAACTTCATCCCCTCAATAAAATATTTTGTGCTAAAAACAACATGCATTATTTTTCTGGGACTAACTTGTATTTAAAACTAAGATTATTCATATTCAATTTTTCTTAATCTCTTAAATTATACCCGGTAAGTGGCATCTTCTGGACCATCATTGTTTACTTTCATTATTTCAGTCTTCTGGTTTTCTGATTCTTCTAATGTACTATTGTTTGGCAAAGACGAACTTATATATAATTCTTTAAGGAAAGGTGGTTTCATTTTACGATTACAACTGCGAATAAAAAACACAGTTAATAACCCAAAGAAATGTATGACACTTATAATTTTTACAACTTAGGTAATGACAATCTACCATAAAGAGATCCTTTTATACAAATGTATATGAATATACCGACCAAACCTGAGCTGGCAAGGCTGAAAAGTCAAATCTTTGACATTAGGAAAGTAAAAAAAATAAGACCACGAGGCAGCTTTAAGGAAGGAGTCGGGAGTATAAACGTCTGTGTGTCTTATCTGAATTTCTAGAACAAAAAAAGAAGTACCTTATAAAAGTACTGCTGTTTTTACTGTGGTGTTTAATAGTCTGAATAGTTTTGGAATAATAGGGGATTTTTGATCTTCGAGAAGTTTTCTTACTACATTCTTTTCTGTTTCCATAGTCACTTTCAGAAGTCACATCTGTGTCTCTTTTTGGTCTGGGATCTTTCTCAGGAACATTATCTATTATAGAATTAGAAGTCTAGAATAAAAAACAACAACAACAAAGTATTTTAAAAGTTCATTTTGGTAAAAAAAATATAATTTGACGTTTTCTAAAATGTTAAAACTTTTTACAAGTTTAAGGATTTATAAAATAGGTATGTTTGCAACTAAAGACAAGGGATTCAGCTTCTAGTATGGACAAGTATGATCCCATGAGATTTGATCCTCCCAAGATTACAGTTACAAACCAGGGCAGAAATACAAATAAAACAAAAACTACTTAGAGATCCTGGAAAGTGAACAAGAGCAGGCTTATTCTAAAGAAGAGCTGACCCTTGAAAAAATGACCAGAATTGTTTCTTCCTTATGGTTTTTAGCCTATGAACATACCACAATTGGCACTATGTAGGGAATCTTAAAACTCAAGTGGAAAAACCACAAACTTTTGAGTCTGAAGAATTAGAAAGTATGGAACAGGAAGTTCAGTAAAGGATTCAAAAGAGCAGCAGTTAAATCAAAGCAAACTAAATGCTTGCTGTAACAAAATTATTAACACTCTTTGGAGGCCTATAGCAGCATCTAAAGTCTTCACAAAATGACACTCACTCTGTCCAGGACAAAATCCAAAATTACTCACAACAGGAAGAACCAGGAAACTATGACCTATTCTTAAGAGAAATGGCAATCAACAGAGACCTAACCTCAGAGACCTAAATGTTAAAATAAACAGAGAAGAACTTTACAATACTGATCATAACTATGCTCAATGATATAAAAAATGCTTATCATGAATGAAAAGAAAATTCAGCAGAAAAGTAAAAATTATTTAAAAAATGGAAATTTTACAACTGAAAAAATACAATGTCTGAAGTAAAAACTGACTGCCACACTACAGAGAATGAGATGATAAAAGAAAGAATATGTAAACTTGAAGATAGCTCAGTGAAATTATTCAATATGAAGAACACAGAGGAAAAATTTAATAAAATGTACAGAGCCGCAGGGGACCGTGGGATACATCAAAAGGCCTAAGTGAAATTTGAAAAAAGAGGAAAGAGAATGGGACAGGAAAATATTTGAAGCAATGATGTCCAAAAATTCCAAAATTGAGGAAAGACATAAATGTACATTTAAGAATGATAAAAGGGGTCAGTTCATTAGGAAAAAAAAGTAGCCATAAATGTGTATGTGCTTAGAAATATAGAGCTTTAAAATATAAAAAGCAAATGTTGAGAGAATGCCAGGAAATAGACAAATCCACAAATAGACCCAAAAAAATCAGTAAAATTAAAATTGCTACTTACCAATAGACCATTAAGGAAATGAACATGCAATTCACAGGTATCTGACAAAACATCAGCATTCAAGACACAAAATATTCTTATAACCCAGTAATAGACTAACAACTCAATAAAAATATGGGCAAGATTTTTGAACACTTCACAAAAAATTCAATAAGCACACGAAAAAGTGCTTAACATCACCATTCATCAGTGAAATCCAAATTAAAATTACAACTAATACCTGTATATGCTCACTAGAATGGATAAAATAAGATCAATGCTGACAATAAACCCTGCTGAGTATGTGGAACAACTGGACAGTCACACATTGCTGGTGGGCGTGAAGTGAACACCCACCTTGGGAAAGCACGGGCAGCATATTATTTAACTAAACAAACACCTACCCTGTCATCTAGAAAGTCTGGTTCTAGGCTATTCAACTGAAAAGAAATGGAGACATAAGTTCACAAAAAGACTTGCACTGTATTGTTCAGTTTTATTCACAAACCTGGAAGGAATTCAGTGGCATATCAATAGAGATAACGGAAAAATAAACTTTAGAATACTCATACAACAGAATACTACATAGCAATAAAAACAAACTACCGGTACACATAATAACAGACTGATTTCAAGGTTATGCTGAGTGAAAGAGGCCTTACACAAAAGTGTTACACACTGTAAAATTACATTTACATTAGGTTCCGGAAGAAGTATTAAGTAACATATGGTAAAAAACACGAGAAAAGTGACTGTGCGGTGGGGATGGGGGTGGAATGCAGGAGAGGACTGCCTGCGAGCAGCAGCGTGAGGGAACATTCTAAGACGACAGTGCTGTTTACCTCCCTGGAAGTCTGGGCAATACGCATTGTTACTGCTGCTGCTCAGTTCCCTTCCTGGATCACAGCCCTGCTGTGGCAAAGGGCCTGATGTAACTCAAGGAAGCCCTGGGCTGCGCAGGGCCACCCAAGTGGGATGGGTCACAGTGAAGAGTTCTGACAAGTGTGGTCCACTGGAGGAGGGAAGGGCAAACCACTCCAGTTTTCTTGACACGAGAATCCCATGACGCACTGTGAAAAGCCAAAAAGATATGACACTGGATGACGAGCCCCTCCAAGGCGGAAGGTGTCCAATATGCTACTGGGAAGAGTGGAGGGCAATTACTAACACCTCCAGAAAGAATGAGGCGGCTGGGCCAAGGGGAAATGATGCTCAGTCATGGATGTGTCTGGGGGTCAAAGTGAAGTCTGATGCTATAAAAAATGGTATTTCATAGGAACCTGGAATGTTAGGTCCATGTTGAGGTCCACGTTAGGTCCAAACCAAGTTGGACGTAGTCAAGCAAGAGATGGCAAGAGTGAATCTCAACATCTTAGGAATTAGGAACTAAAATGGAAGGGAATGGGCAAGAATTCCTTAGAAGAAATGGAGTAGTCCTCATAGTCAACAAGAGTCCAAAATGCTGTACTTGGGTGCGATCTCAAAAACAACAGAATGATCTTGGTTCACTTCCAGGGCAAAACATTCAACATTACAATAATCCAGGTCTATGCCCCAACCACTAATGCTGAAGAAGCTGAAGTTGATCTGTTCTATGAAGACCTACAAGATCTTCTAGAACTAACACTAATAAAAGATGTCCTTTTCATCACAGGGGATTGGAATGAAAAGTACGAAGTCAAGAGATACCTGGAGTAACACACAAGCTTGTCCCTGGAGTACAAAATGAAGCAGGGCAAACGCTAACAGGAGTTCTGTCAAGAGAACGCACTGGTCAGAGCAAACACCCTTTTCCAACAACACAAGAGACACCTCCACATATGAAATCACCAAATGGTCAACACCAAAATCAGACTGACTGCCTGTTAATTGCATTAACAGGCAATTTAGAGAATTGTAGAGCCAATTCAGAGAATACAAACATCTCTATTTTACATCAAAAGTTAAAAAAAAAAAAAAGTAAATGTAAATACTTTTAAAAAAACACTGAACTCTATAGATACACAGGCTTAAATATTTACAGTGGGAAGAATACTGACATGTATAGTTCACTTTGAAATGTGTCATAGAATAATAGTTTGATAAATGGATAGACATATGATGAAATAAATACAGTAAAACATTGATAGTGGAATCTAATTGGTGGATATACTGGCATTCACTAAGAAAGTCTCTTATATTGCTCTAAGTTTTAAAACATTCATAATAAAATGGTGTTGAAAAATGAAAACCTAAAGACAAAGCAGTCTTTCACAGAAAGAATTCTCACAATTAGTATAATAATTAAAGTACAATAATTAGGAAGAATAACTATCACTATATTATAGCACATTTTCAGTAACTTTATGACTTTACTTATAATTTAAGTGTATATATCAATTGAAATTCAAATTGTATGTTTACCCTTTACAGTAAGGTAGTAAAAAAGAAGGGCTTCCCTGGCAGCTTAGCTGGTAAAGAATCAACATGCAATGCAGGAGATGTGGGTTTGATTCCTGGATCAGAAGTTCCCCTGGAGAAGGGATAGGCTACCCACTCTAGTATTTTTGGGCTTCCCTGGTGGCTCAGATAGTCAAGAATCCGCCTGCATTGTGGGAGACCTGGGCTCGATCCCTGGGTTGGGAAGATCCCTTGGAGGGCATGGCAACCCACTCCGATATTACTGCCTGGAGAATCCCCATGGATAGAGGAACGTAGCAGGCTACAGTCCATGGGGTCACACAGTCGGACATTATTAAGCAACTAAGCACAGCACTGCACAAAAGAGGTCCTTCTCTTAAACATTTTTTATATGCATAGCAATAAATTATCCTCTCCCGCCCCCACGAACTAGACTCCTATTCTCAGTCATAAAGTAGGAAGAATTATCACTGAGTGAGACATATGACTGCAGAAAGGATACCAGAGTGGATCTTAGGACATTTGAGTTTGAAGTTCAACTCTACCTCACTAAAATAAAGGACTCAAATAAACTGAGTTTCTATTCTATTTAACAACAATATATTAATCCTTATCTACTTGATTGAAGTGTCGTGAGGATGAAATGAGGATGGCCTAAGAGAAGCTGAAAAATTCACTTCGAATGAGGATGTTAAGCTTAAATCTAAGCTCTGACATGGGCAGAAGAGTTGGCCATTGGAAAAGATGGAAGATGAGCTCTGAGGAGATGAAGGTCCTACTAGCTCAGTAGGGTGTTACCAGTGATGCCAAGGAATGCATCTGCCAGCACTCCCGTCCCAGCTTTCCTCTGATCTACCTCTTGGCCCAAGCTGAAGCCTCCAGGGATTTCTGGCACATGGGATCCTTACAGTCTTATACACGTACTCACTTAAGGTAGATTTCATGTTTATTAAGCATTGCTAGTGTTAAAGATAAGAGTTCAGAATTATTACAAACCAGTGAACCATAATCATATAAGCATTTTCTATTACCCGCTCTCAGGAATCGAAGCAGGAATTTTAACTTGCCACTTAGCTGTAAATTCTAGAAGTGGTTTTGATTATAAAAACAACTGAAGAGAAAGTAGAGGCCAGAAGTTGCTCAGACATCCTCTGTGTTAGTAAGCACTGAATCCAAAGAGTTCTGTTTATTTGAAGTAAAAGGTAGATGGATGGAACCAATGTGAAGTACAGCAGAACACCCAATGAACTACATAAGATTTGAAGAAGATCCTTGAGGAAAATGAGTGAAAAAAGTGTGTTACTACTAGTACTACAAGACAATACAATTTTAAAGGAAAAAGATAAACATACACACCAATGCCAGAAATATAGATTGTTTCTGGTTGGTCAGCTTGTATGCAATTTTATTGCCCATTTTCTTAATCTCTTTCTTCAACAAACACACTGCTTAGAAAAGCAGGAAAAATACTTACTTCACTGAGAAGCTGTAAAATTTGATCATCTAATTTCTGCAGTTTCATCTCATTCTGAAGATCATTTTCATGATTCACTTTCTCTGGCTCAGAAGAGGGACACACAGACATGAGCGATGTCAAACCGGTGTCTGTCGGTGTACTTGGAAACTGATCCAAGGGCACTGTGTCGCCGACGGGGGGCGCCACTGGCATCCCGTCAGTGATCTGGGACATGGAGGCAAACCAGAACCCTTTACATTTATATTTATTAAAATGTGAAAACACCCTTTACATTAGAATAAACAAAACAGTACTATACCTCATCTTCACTTATATTTAGGGGAGACTCAGAAGAAACTAAATTATCCAAAAGACCTTCGAAGCACTGTAGGTGCGATGAGTTTATTTCTGCCATATTTATTGGCTCACCAAATATGTTCTTACAATCTAGGATTCTGAGCTGTGGCAAAGTCTGGAGCATAACTGCTCTGTATCCTTGGAAACAAATCATTCAAATGAAAACTCAAGCATAAAAAAAAGGTTAGTTACGTTTAGAATAAAGTAAACTTATCAGCTACCACATATATCACCTGAATGATAAAATTAGTCCTGGAATGGAACTAATAAACTAACAAAATCTACTCATCTTCTCCAGTGTGCAATCATTAAATACAGAACAAACAAAACATTATGCCCAAATCCCTCTAAACAATCATCCTGATGAAATCAGAAAGTTAATATCATTTCTGCATTGTTCATAAAACTGCCTTAAAGGTATAAATGCACGAAACAAGTGGCAATGTACTCTAGACAGGAGGCCAAACATACCTCTTCCTTATCTGTAATACAACTAGTACACATGTAAATCAGGATGTTAAGAATAACAATCAGAGATCAAAATTTTGCTAGTGAGTCTATAAGTATTAACTACCTTAAACATTTCCACTTTCTCCTCTTACATATAACTAGGATGAAAATAGTCAATCTATTGAGTATTTAAGAATATGATCATCTTCCTTAAGTACAATTAAATAGGAGAAATCTGGCAAATGAACATTAATTTGGTTTTTAGGCTAACAAAAATGCTTTAATTAATTTTGCTCAACTGCAAGTAAAGTGGTTGGGAAAAACTCCAAAAGAAAGAAGTCTAGCAAATTAACATTAGAAATTTTAAGGAAAGAAAAGTAATTTCAGTAACAAATAACTCTGGGGAGTGGGCAACTGTGTTCAGAGAAACACCTTGTCTAGGAAAGAAAGTGAAAAGCAAGGGTTCAAACTATTGGAACTAGAGGCTCTTGAGATGAGATTATTAGAAAAAAATAAATCCAGCTTGTGGGTTAGTAAAGGAAAATAAATTGTCTTAGGGATAAGGTTTTCTTCTAAGAAAAGGATTTCCCTCCCAAACAGAAATCTGTTCTGATTTTCAGGGAGATTCTATTATTATGTGGGCTGAGGAAAACAGGTGATCTCAAACCTAACATATTCTTCTGCAAAGTAAAACTATCAAAACAGGTTTCCATTCTGGGAAAAGCCTTCTTAATACTGCATATTAATGAGACTAGAGCCTCTTCAGCCAACTTCTATCCAAAAAGATCTTAAGAATTATGTTCATATTCTACGTTTGAATCTTATTGTTCAGTTCAGTTCAGTTCAGTCGCTCAGTCGTGTCTGACTCTTTGTGACCCCATGAATCACAGCACGTCAGGCCTCCCTGTCCATTGCCAACTCCCAGAGTTCACTCAGACTCATGTCCATCAAGTCAGTGATGCCATCCAGCCATCTCATCCTCTGCCGTCCCCTTCTCCTCTTGCCCCCAATCCCTCCCAGCATCAGAGTCTTTTCCAATGAGTCAACTCTTCGCATGAGGTGGCCAAAGTACTGGAGTTCAGCTTTAGCATCATTCCTTCCAAAGAAATCCCAGGGCTGATCTCC
>NW_011494805.1:4725063-4736438 GCF_000754665.1 Bison bison bison | reverse complement strand
TTTCTGAATGTTGAGCTTTAAGCCAACTTTTTCACTCTCCACTTTCACTTTCATCAAGAGGCTTCTGAGTTCCTCTTCACTTTCTGCCATAAGGGTGGTGTCATCTGCATATCTGAGGTTATTGATATTTCTCCCAGCAATCTTGATTCCAGCTTGTGTTTCTTCCAATCCAGCATTTCTCATGATGTACTCTGCATGTAAGTTAAATAAGCAGGGTGACAATATACAGCCTTGACATACTCCTTTTCCTATTTGGAACCAGTCTGTTGTTCCATGTCCAGTTCTAACTGTTGCTTCTTGACCTGCATACAGATTTCTCAAGAGGCAGGTCAGGTGGTATTCCCATCTCTTTCAGAATTTTCCACAGTTTATTGTGATCCACACAGTCGAAGGCTTTGGCATAGTCAATAAAGCAGAAATAGATGTTTTTCTGCAACGCTCTTGCTTTTTTCCATGATCCAGCAGATGTTAGGTTAAGCAATTTGAGATAAATGAGTTCTAGAAATGGCAGTCTGGTCCACTTTATCTTCACGGATCTCAATGATTTCCAATTAGATCAAATGGCATTTCAGTAGCATCTTCTATACATCATATTAAGTTTAAGCTTTCTTCTTAAAAAATCATTACTTATTAATAATTTAAGACATTCACATGGTGTAAAATTCAGAAGACAGTAAAAAGTTTTTCTAACATTTCCTGATTTTCAGCTGCCCTTTGCATATTTCCTGATCCCTACCCACCAAATACTGAAGCTAATTATTATTATCAGCTTTTTGTGAATCCTTCTAGCTATTTTATATGTATAGTCAGCAAACACACACAGTTATCCTCTGAACACAAATAGTAGTCTATTATACACACTGCTTTGCAACTTGCTTGCTTTTTTTTCTCTTAACAGTGGTATATCTTGGAGATAACTATCAATAGCTATAGAGATTCTATATTCTTTTTTTTTTTTATGGTTGCTTAGTATTATACTATCAGAGAAGGCAATGGCACCCCACTCCAGTACTCTTGCCTGGAAAATCCATTGGACGGAGGAGCCTGATAGGCTGCAGTCCATGGGGTCCCTAAGAGTTGGATACGACTGAGCGACTTCACTTTCACTTTTCACTTTCATGCATTGGGGAAGGAAATGGCAACCCAGTCCAGTGTTCTTGCCTGGAGAATCCCAGAGATGGGGGAGCCTGGTGGACTGCCATCTTTGGGGTCGCACAGTCGGACACGACTGAAGCGACATACAGCAGCAGCATTATACTATAAGGATATATCATTAACACAATTTAATTTTGAAGTATCATTTATTAAATATAAAACTGTCTAAATACAATCTTATCTCTTCAGCTTGTATCCCTCTTTTAACAGTAATTTAGTCTTACTAATTTATGTGTAATTATATTCTTCCAAAAATATGAAACTGCAAAGTTTAAGACAAATTCAAGGAGGTCATAGATAGTAGATGCAGAAAATAAAGAAGCTTTTAATATCACTGTTATAAAAAGTATTAAGTGAATCGTTCATACCTGGTAAATGACAGACAGGATTATCCTCTCCATTTTTTTCCAAAATAAGATTAGTCAAGAAGTGTAATCCTACCGTACACTGAAGTAGGTGATGGATACTGTCGATACAGTTACTGTGCAGGTCAATATATCTAAGTTTATGTTTAATTCCATGAAGAGGCATCAAACCTGCAATACAAACAACGCTCTTGTGATGTCACAGCAGTCATTTTTCTAACAGCTAATTAAAAATAACTTTCATATTCATTTTATTTAAAGAGGCAAAGGAGCTGCATTAATAAGACTCTGTTGCAAAGAGCTAGCCAACGAACAGGGTATTAGCAAAGTGAGCTGCTGTTTTGAAGAAACGAGGGTTTGTCATCTCTCGAGGCCAGAGCTCGGGGTACCTAGGCTCTGGTTCTCCTCCAACAAAAAAATGGGCCTCCCCAGGCCCATGCACTTTTATGAGAATAAGAATAAGGCAATGGCTTCCAAGTTCTCAACCAACACACCTTTTTAAATTATCAGACATAAACTAATACTCCAATTTTATTGGGTTGAGTATAAAATAAACACCAATATCATCCCTTTGATTTAGTTCCCTGGTAACGTTTCTCACATAAACTCATCTAGAGCAAGGTGATGTCAGAAACTAGGTTCGAAGTAGAGGCTTCTGGTGCCGGCACAGCTCCTGGCCGGCCTGCACTTCAGCTGCGGTGCACAGGGGTCAGAGTTTTACTCAAAACTGAGTGTGCTGAGCAAGGTTTAACCCAAGAGTGTGAGGCAGTCACGGAGAAGGCAATGGCACCCTACTCCAGTACTCTTGCCTGGAAAATCCCATGGACGGAGGAGCCTGGTAGGCTGCAGTCCATGGGATCACTGAGAGTCGGAATCGACTGAGCGACTTCACTTTCACTTTTCACTTTCATGCATTGGAGAAGGAAATGGCAACCCACTTCAGTGTTCTTGCCTGGAGAATCCCAGGGATGGCGGAGCCTGGTGGGCTGCTGTCTATGGAGTCGCACGGAGTCGGACATGACTGGAGCAACTTAGCAGCAGTAGCAGCAGCAGTGAGGCAGTCAAAACCTCCAGGAGCACCCCTCAATGAGAGGAGGAGCACCCCTCAATGAGAGGAGAATCACCCGCAGCGGCAGGCCCTAGCTTCCCTTCTTTCAGAAGGGCCATTCTTTCAAAAGGACCTCTCTACTCTGTTCCACTGAAGGTCTTAGTTTTCGAATTTTGCCTGGCTTAGTACTCTCTATTCATAAATACACAAACTTCTAGTTATTTGAAAACATTAACACAAATAGGAAGAAAAAATATAAAAATTAATACAAAAACTGCCCTAACATAATAATAAAAGCATAAGTACACAATATAGTACCATGCTTAATTGCTCAGTTGTGTTCAACTCTTTGTGACCCCATGGACTGTAGCCTACCAGGTTCCTCTGTCCGTGGGATTCTCCAGGCAAGAGTCCTGGAGAGGTTGCCATGCCCTCCTCCAGGGGATCTTCCTGACCCAGGGATCGAACCCAGATCTTCCGCATTGCAGGGGATTCTGGAAGACCATTATAGTACTATACTAACACTATTGATAATAATGTAAAAGGACTCACCTTTCTTTTTTTCCTTCCATTTCGTCAACCTGACTGGAATACTCTTTTCTCCTCAATGATCTTTGTTTCTTGCTAACTTCTACTTATCTTTTTTACAGAGCTGCCTCTTTTATTTTCTTCATAGGCTTTATCACTAACTTCTGTTCATCTGTCACACCCTCAGAAGTCTTCTTTGACCACTCACTACAAGATCAGATTGCCTGTCATGTATTCTTATGCGTACTCAACATTTCTTCTCAATTCACCATCACATTTCCGAGTTCCAGTTCCCTGTTACCTGTTATTTCTCTTAAGTTGCAACTTCACATCCCTTTTATGTTTCAATTTTAAAGTGCCCCTGGGGGCTCATTGCAGGTCCTCCTCCTCTAGCCACAGACTCTCAGAATCTCCCAGAGTCATGGCAACAAACACCACTGAAGTCCCGAATCTACAACACCTACCGTGATGCCCTACCCCCAAACTGCAGATCACACACACACCCCCCTCCAATGAGGTTTTCAAATTTAAGACAGAATCCTTAATTCTTATCCCTACACATACACACACACACGTATACCTTACAAGGTTCTCAAATTTGAGAATCCACAATTCTTACCCCTGCTCCAATCTTTCCCATGTCAGGAAATAGCACCATCATCCACTCATTATTAGAAAGAAAACTCTTAAAATGCCTTTTGATTCCTCTTCCCTTCACTTCCTCATCTCAGTCTATCGGCAAATTCTATGAACTCCACATGTAAACTTTATGTATTTACCCCTCTACACTATTTTCATACTAGTCCAAGGCCCCTAACCTCACACCCAGACCACGGAAACAGCTTTCTAACTAGCCACTGGCCTTTAGCTCCTGTCCTACTAAACTTCATTCTTCTTCACCCACTCAGCAGCCAGTGATTCTTTAAGCAGATGGATTAGATTAAGTACTTACTGGTTTAAAGCCTTTCAATGGCCTCCTACTGTTCTTCGAATAATATGCCAATTTCTCACCCTGCTTATGAAGCTCTATGTGATCTGACTTTGCCTACTTTCCCACCTCTTTTCTTAGCACATCAATCCATCATTTGCTACGCTCTAGTTGCAGGAGCCTTCTTCCTGTTCCTTATCCTGGCAAGCTTGATCAAACCTTCGTGTCTCTGCATGTGCTTAATAATATAAACTGTCATTACCTACTAAAGTGTTTTTAAACAGATAAAATGTCATTACAAGAATTATCTATTAAAACTTATAGTTTTATTATATTTTCCTTTGGACTGCAGACAGATCAAATTAGTCAACCCTAAAGGAAATCAATCCTGAATATTCACTGGAAGAAATGATGTTGAAGCTGAAGCTCCAATATTGTGGCCACCTGATGTGAAGAGCCAACTCATTAGAAAAGACTCTGATGCTGGGAAAGATTGAAGGCTGGAGCAGAAGGGGACGATAGAGGATGAGATGATTGGATGGCATCACTGACTTGATGGACATGAGTTTGAGCAAGTTCTGGGAGATGGTGAAGGACAGGGAAGCCCGATACGCTGCAGTCCATGGGGTCACAAAGAGTTGGATATGACTGAGTGACTGAACAACAACAAAATTATATATTTTCTGTATAGAAAATATATACATAGAATTTGATGGCTTTAACAAACATATATGGTTATGTTACCCTTACAATGGAGATGAAGAACACTTTCATCACTCAAATCACTGTGTCCCTATGTCAATCAGTCTTCTCTCGTCTTCAGTCCCTGGTGACTAATTTCATTTCTGCCTTTGTGTCTCTGCCTTTGTCAGAATATCACACAAAACAGGATCATACAATATAATTTTCTGTGATTTGCTCCCTTCACTTAGCCTAAGTTCAGTTCAGTCCCTCCGTTGTGTCCGACTCTTTGCAACCCTATGGACTACAGCTTTCTGGAGCTTACTCAAACTCACCGAGTTGGTGATGCCATTCAATCATCTCATCCTCTGTCATCCCCTGCTTCTCCTGTCTACAATCTTTTGCAGCATCAGGGTCTTTTCCAATGAGTCCGTTCTTTGCATCAAGTGGCCAAAGTATTGGAGTTTCAGCTTCAGCATCAATCCTTCCAATGAGTATTCAGAACTGATTTAGGATTTCCGTGCTGTCCAAGGGATTCTCAAGAGTCTTCTCCAACACCACAGATCAAAAGCATCAATTCTTCGGCGCTCAGCTTTTTTTATGGTCTAACTCTCACATCTACACATGACTACTGGAAAAACCATAGCTTTGACGGGATGGACCTTTGTTGGCAAAGTAATGTCTCTGCTTTCCAATATGCTGTCTAGGTTGGTCATAGCTTTTCTTCCAAGGAGCATCGTTTACTTTCATGGCTGCAGTGATTTTGGAGCCCAAGAAAATAAAGTCCACCGTTTCCATTTTTTCCCCATCAATTTGCCATGAAGTGATGGGACCAGATGCCATGATCTTCATTTTCTGAATGTTGAGTTTTAAGCCAACCCAAGTCTCCCTCATTGCAGGTGGATTCTTTACCAGCTGAGTTACCAGGGAAGCTCAAGAATACTGGAGTGGGTAGCCTACCCCTTCTCCAGTGGATCTTCCTGACTCAGGGATTGAACTGGGGTCTCCAGCATTGTAGGCAGATTCTTTACCAACTGAGCTACCAGGGAAGTCCTCACTTAGCATAACTTACTCTAACATTTTTAGATTTGTCTATGTTGCTGCATATATCAATAGTTCACTCTCTTTTTGTTTTTGGCTGTACAAATGGGGTTTTAGATTCTTGATCAGGGCTCCAACCCATATCTCCTGCATTGGAAACATGGAGTCTTAACCACTGGACTGCCAGGGAAGACCCCATAGTTCATTCCTTTTTATTGCCAAGTAATAACCCATCCTATGGATGTAATACAATTTGTTTATCTATTTACCAGGTGATAGACATATGGGTGTTTTCTAATTTTGGAGTTTATGAATACCCATATAAACATGATAATTTTAAAAAGAAATATAATCGTTTTACCATTCATATACAAGTCTTTGATTAGACATGTTTTCATTTCTGCTAGGTAAACACGTAGGAGTAGAAATGCATGATTATATGCTTACCTTCAAACTATTTTCCAAAGTAGTTTTACCATTTTGAATTCTACTAGTAATGTATGAAAGCTTTAATCTATCTCATCAACATTTTGTACTTTAAGTTTTTTAAACTATATCTGGTCTAGAGGTATGAAATGGATCTCACTGCGATTTTAATTTGCACTTCCTTAATTACTAAGGATGCAAAACTTTTTTTTGGTGCTTGTCATTTGGATAGCCTCTGGAAAAGAGTCTGCTCAAATCTTTTGCTTATTTTTTTTAGGGAGCTGACATGATCTCATTTGTTTTATTTCCCCACTACAATGTAAGCCCTGTGACAAGAAACTTATCTATTTGTTATAATATTTTTTCATCACTATTGAATAGTGCTTGATAGAATGATCTTCAATAAACACCTGTTGAGTAAAACTATCTTATCCAAGATTCACATTTTTCAGTTAAGGAAGCTGCATCCAAAGAACAATATACTTTGCCCAACATCATACAGCAGAGACAGAGCTATGGTTAATACTCAATTCTAACACTTTTACGTTTTTGGGGAAAAAATGTTTTTACAAATTAAAATACTGTTGCTACTTTGGTTAAGGGTAGGGACTAGGTCACTGTATTTTATTTTTTGTGTACTAAATTCCTGGCATAGGATAGTATTTTCCTAGCAGGGGAGACAAGCTAACAAATGAAATGACTGATTCAAATACCGTATTGATAAGGATTATGAAGATAATGACGCTTACTCCTTGGAAGGAAAGTTATGACCAACCTAGATAGCATATTCAAAAACAGAGACATTACTTTGCCAACAAAGGTCTGTCTAGTCAAGGCTATGGTTTTTCCAGTGGTCATGTATGGATGTGAAAGTTGGACTTTGAAGAAGGCTGAGCGCCAAAGAATTGATGCTTTTGAACTGTGGTGTTGGAGAAGACTCTTGAGAGTCCCTTGGACTGCAAGGAGATCCAACCAGTCCATTCTGAAGGAGATCAGCCCTGGGATTTCTTTGGAAGGAATGCTGCTAAAGCTGAAACTCCAGTACTTTGGCCACGTCATGCGAAGAGTTGACTCATTGGAAAAGACTCTGATGCTGGGAGGGATTGGGCGCAAGAGGAGAAGGGGACAACAGAGGATGAGATGGCTGGATGGCATCACTGACTCGATGGACGTGAGTCTGAGTGAACTCCGGGAGTTGGTGATGGACAGGGAGGCCTGGCGTGCTGTGATTCATGGGGTAGCAAAGAGTCGGACACAACTGAGGGACTGATCTGATCTGATCTGATCTGATGAAGATAATTAGGGGCTTCCCAGATAGCTCCATGGTAAAGAATCCACCTAACAATACATGAGATGCAAGAGACAGAGGTTCGATCCCTGGGTCAGGAAGATCCCCCGGAGGAGGGAATGGCAACCCATTCCAGTGTTCTTGCCTGGAGAGTCCCACGGACAGAGGAGGCTGGCAGAGACTGGGTTTGCAAAGAGCTGGACGAGACTGACTGACTGACAGACAAGCAGCAGTATAAAGATAATTACAGAATTTCCCTGGTTCTGACGTATTATTTTAAGAATAATCATAAAATTTTGCTCACTGTTAGTGTATCACTGTAAGTCATTAAAAGATTAACAGTTTTTAATGTTCTTAGACATGGAAGCATCAAAGAGAAAAAACCTTTTGTGATAGTCAATTTGCTATAGCCTTTGGAATGCTACACACCTATGCTACATCCAGCGTGGTAGCGCTAGCGACATGTGGCTTTTTAAACTGAAATAAAAATTTAATTAAAATTAACTAAAATTACAAATTCAGTTCCTCAGTGTATACTAGTCACATTTCAAGAGCTCAAAGGCACATCCGTCTATTACTTGCCATACCAGACAGCACACACACAGAGTATTCTCATCACTGTGAAAGGGTGTATTGGAACTATTCCTCTCTATACACTGATAACAGATAACTCATCAATTCTCTAAGATTAAAAGTATGTCTCTCCCAAAGTACGTCCTTCCTAACCAAATTTTTCCTGTAACTTGTTACTCTTGTTTTCACTCCTGAGTTCTTATTCAGCTATAGCTTTAGCTCCATCAAAAAAATATGACTGAGAAATACTCTAGATGAGATTTTAAGTCAAAAATTGGATTATTCAGTTCTACAACATGCAGAGCTATATCACTCATTACATGTGACCAATACTCAGCTTTATAGAAAACAGAAGCTTATCTACTTACCACTAAGATCATTTATGTGGTTGTAAGATAAATTCAGTCTAGTCAGATTACTTAGTGCTTCAAGACCTAAAATAAAATAAAGTCATTATAAGATTCAAATAATCAACTAATTAGGGTTATATACTGGTACAATACTATTTCAGATTGCTCTGAAGCACATCTACAATCTGATAACAATGAAATCAATTTTATTGATATTTTGCAAAATAATTTTTTAAAAAACTGGTAACTTTTTTAGAAAAAAACTTTTTATATAATGACTTTTAGAGTCAGCTTTGAAAATTTTATGAATATTTATCATCTCCCTTACCCAAAGTAATACATGAAAAGCACTTACAAACCTTCTATTCTTGTGATCAAATTGCAGGACAAATTTAAAGTGCATAGTTTTGTCAGTGTGTTTAGTCCTTCAATTTGACTTATTTGATTAGATGACAGATCTAAATGTTGTAAATTCCAAACGTGATCAATGGATGTGATCTTCGAGATGTTATTGCAATGAAGATTGATGGCATGAAGAGCTGAATCTAAAGATAACTCTGAAATGCTACAAAGGAAAATATATATTATTAAAAACAAGTAAAAAATGTTCTTAAAAATCATGACCAAAAAAACTAAAATTAACCAAAGAGCATGTAGATAGTATGCAGGTACTCTATTCATTCTATAATAAAATTCTTCGTACTTACGCTAGCTTTGAAATGTCTCATAAGGTGCAATGTTTCTTACAACCAGCCTGCATTTGGTACCATTTATATAAATAAGTAACTCAGTCAAGAAAGGAAAGGGATGCTGGGCATTTCTTGGTTTTATATGCAAACAGTCATCAGTATAAAGCAAAAGCAATATTTATAAAAGTTCAAATCTGCACTTTTTTTGCTATGTTATTTGAGTAAATGAATTAGTCTCTCTAAACCTGTTTCCCCCTGCTCGTTTAATCCTCACAACTCCAAGCAGTAGGTATTTAAGGATACGATTTACAGAAAGTAGGTAATTTGTCCAAGTTCTTGTACAAATCACCTAATAGAGCCAGGATAAATATGGATCTGACACTTGAGTTTACAATCTTACTCTCATCACTGTCTGCAATGTCTGTTTAACTCAGAATGTAGTTGATTTCAAAATAAGCCACTAACTCTTGCCATTTGTAGTGAAACAGTCTCTGTCCTCCCTTGCTGAAACTTGGACTGCATCTCCTCTAGATGGAACTCATCTTTTTATTCTCTGAATTGCTGCTATTTTAAACTAGAGTCTCTTCGGAAGACAGGAGTTCCAGGAATATAAGCTACAGTGTACATAATTTAGATATGCTGGAACTGGGACACAGAAAATCAGGGGCATCTCTTCCATGTTTTGTAGCAGTTACAGTAAAGCTGTAGGAAATCTCACAGCAGGAAAATGAGTTAGCAGTCAAGGAGTAAAAAGGGAAAACAAGGAATTCAGGTTTGCTTCCAAATTAGTATTAAGAATCTCAAATTTAAAATTGAAACGCATAAAGTTTGAATATGTTGTAAGATCATTCAGTTTACGCTTTACTCTTCAGACCGAAGCTCATGAGAACCCCTCGCAGAAAAAGGTTATGCCTTTCTAAATTTCATGCTGCTGCTGCTGCTAAGTTGCTTCAGTCGTGTCCGACTCTGTGTGATCCCATAGACGACTCTGTGTGATCCCATAGACGGCAGCCCAGCAGGCTCCCCCGTCCCTGGGATTCTCCAGGCAAGAACACTGGAGTGGGTTGCCATTTCCTTCTCCAATGCATGAAAGTGAAAAGTGAAAGTGAAGTCACTCAGTCCTGTCCAACTCTTAGCGACCCCATGGACTGCAGCCCACCAGGCTCCTCAGTCCATGGGATTTTCCAGGCAAGAGTACTGGAGTAGGGTGCCATTGCCTTCTCCGAAATTTCACACTAGCACTCTCTGAACGTGATTATTTCTAATATTTTCCAATTATCTAGCTTGTCATTTATTGGGGCTTCCCTCGTGGTTCAGACAGTAAAGAATCTGCCTACAATGCAGGAGACCCAGGATGAGCTATTATTTAGTGCCAGACCTTATGCTAGGAACACACCCTCTTAATGACAGCCATTTATTTTCTGAAACATTGTTTCCAGAATTTAATATTGTGCAGATATCGTAGTATAGTTAACTGTCTGAAAAAGCAGACTGTGAAATTAGACAGAAATGATTTTGAATTCAAACTTAGTCCACCAGCTTCATGAAGCTGGGAAAGTTATAAAGATCTTCTGAGTCTCAGATATGTCCCCTGTAACATTACTACCTTGCGCAATTCTGAGGACTGATGATAATACAGTCACACACATAGATGGCATTCAACGTGGCAGCTATTATTAATTATAAATGTAAATATTCCTTTGAAAAAACATCTTCGTGGCATTTTCTGGCAAAGTTTAGATCGAGATCCACAACAAGCTGCTTTGATCATCAGCAGGGTGTGCACAGAGCGCAGGCAACAAAGAAACCGTGTATGGGGAAAGGCAAAGACAAGCCTACGGTGGCACAGAACTGCCTGCCTGGGGCCTTAGAGTGCCTAATCACAGGGTGTCAACTGGAAAAAGGGAGAGGGGTGAGACAAAAAAAGCACACAGGGGCCAATCAGCAACGCAGAACCAAGGGCCTAGTATCGTGCACATATTTGGGCTGCATGAGAGAAATCGGTAGCATTTTCAAAAAACGTGAACAATACACGTATCACAGCGCTCTGCAAAGGAGAAATCAGAATGGGGGCAAAGAGAACCGAGGCAAAACCAATGAAGAGCCGAGGCAAAACCAAGTCTTACTTCACAGCTGCCAGAGACAACTCCGCTGCCACTTTCCGTCACAGGGAAGGAGCAGAGGACAGAACCCGGGAGGACCAGGAACAACAGAGCGAGCACACGAACAGCAGCGGTGAAGAAAGGGCCAGCAAAGGCTGGCAGGCACGCGGGCAGTCCCGGGAGCGGAGGGCGGGCGGCCCG
>NW_011494805.1:4648502-4724917 GCF_000754665.1 Bison bison bison | reverse complement strand
CCCCGCCCGGGGCTGCGCGGGCCGCTCCCGCCGGCGGGAGCGCCCTTTACCTCCGCAGGCCTTTGTCCATGAAGCACAAATCCCCGCAGTTGCTGTCGCCGTCCTCATTCTCGACTTCCGCCTCCCCCGGTGCCTCCATGGCACCGGAGACGGGGAGCGGGATCGTAACCGGCGCCCAGCGCAGGGCCTGAAAGCCCAGAACACGCCTCCCGGGTCGGCGGAAGCCCGGCCCGACGGGGCGGGGCGAAAACCCCCCCTCCAACCGACGGAGGGCCCTTTCCCGCCCGGACGGCGTCGCGAAGCCGGAAGCCGGAGATTCTCCACAGAGGGCGTCCTTCCCTTTTACGGCATCTATGGCGAACGCTCGGGACTTACCGTAAAGCGAGACATCTTGCGGGCCGTTGGGTTTTGGGGAATGAATAGGTCTTTCCTGTGTGGCTCTTCTGTATGGTTTTTGTATTGTGGGCGACTGACTTCTGAAGGTGATTTCACAGCAGCTTGTTCTTACAGACGTATAGATTTTCACTTCAGTCAGTTCAGTCGCGTCCGACTCTTTGCGACCCCATGGCCTGCAGCACGCCAGGTCTCCCTGTTCATCACCAACTCCGGGAGTTGACTCAGACTCATGTCCGTTCAGTCGGTGATGCCATCCAACCATCTCATCCTCTGTCGTCCCCTTCTCCTCTCGCCTTCAATCTTCCCCAGCCATCAGGGTCTTTTCCAATGAGTCAGTTCTTTCGCCAAAGCATAGGCTTCCGTATCTTTAAGTTGTTCCCCACCCCTCCTCCGGGGGGCTATTGGCTCTCCTGTTGATTCCACAGACATTTGTGAGATGCCTTATTTGTGCCAGGGACTTCAAGCCCATTTTCGTTCGTGGAAGCGTTCATCGTTCAGTAGCGGAAATGAAGAACCGCTGTGCAGCAATGCTGTTACTTGGAATAGCACAATAGCATTTATGGCCAGCTGCACAGTTCTGTGGGTAGTGGGCAAAGTTTCTAAAATGAGGTCATCAATAGATGCTCGAGCAGGGTCTTACTAGGTTACAGTGTGTTCTGTGTAGAATGTCATTCCAGGTAAGCAAACAGGGCCCAGGTAAGGTCAAAGAACACTCCTGGATAGATTATTCTATGTGGCATGGGAAATTTTTTGTTGTGTTGTGTTCAGTCACTCAGTCGTGTCCAACTCTTTGTGACCCCATGGACTATAGCCCTCCAGGCTCCTCTGTCCATGGGATTCTCAGGCAAAAATACTGGAGTGTATTGCCATGCCCTCCTCCAGGGGATCTTCCCAACCCAGGGATGAAACCTGCATCTCATGTCTCCTGCATTGGCAGGCAGATTCTTTACCGCTGTGCCACCTGGGAAGCCCTACACAACCATAGTGTGGCTAAAATAACCATGAGATTCAGTTTAGTTCACTTCAGTTGATCTGTGTGCCTAGCTGCTTCAGTTTTGTCCAATTCTGTGACCCCATGGACTGCAGCCCACCAGGTTCCTCTGTCCATGGGATTCTTTAGGCAAGAATACTGGAGTGGGGTGTCATTCCCTTTTCCAGGGGATCTTTCCAACTCAGGGATTGAACCAGCATCTCTTGCATCTCCGACCTTGGCAGGCAGATTCTTTACCACCGTGCCACCTGGGAAGGCCACTGGGAGTATCTTTAAATGGAGTCAAAAGTTGTAGCTCAACCCTGGACCTGCCAGTGTCCTGAACTAAAATCTTCAGTGGTTTCTCATTAGTGATGGAAGAAATTTTCATATATTAAGTCATGCAGAAGTCATTCTGGCTTTTATATGATTTGTCTTTATGCTAACTAGAACTTCTATGTTATGTCAAACATGCAGAGTACATCTGCTTTCACCATTAAATGAGAGAGTGCATTTAAAAATCAAAATGGATTAACTGATTCAAAATGGAGCTGAGTGGCCATTGTGGATGTGGTTTCCAACACATTTCTGCATCTTTGAGAATTTGAATTTTCTATGCTCTGTCAAACTCTAGGACACCACCAGCTGTTTTCAAAACAGTATCTGCTAGTGGCCACCAGCTGCAACATTATGGTCACAAATCTCCCCTTGTAACTATGCAACCATTTCAGACCCCAACGAATCCTTGTTTAATAAGCAACCATACTTCTTGCCAGCTCCAATCCTAATTCTGGACAAAGAATTTATATAATTTTGCTGTTTTTGCCTATATAGACTTTCCCCATTTTGCAGCCCAGCAGAACATTATTTAAGTTCTTCTTGAATCTGTGCCTACTGAGCTATAATCCTTAGTTTGGTTGGAATAAAGCTCTTTCCTATTCTTATTATAAATGGTTTATTGATTAACAGTGTCAACATTGGCCATCTAAATAAAGACCTAACTTTCTAATCTAAAATGGAAAATATTTACAGACTTAACTGTCATTAGTCACATGCTGTATAGATGTACCTATTATATTCTAAAGCTTGTAGCCACAATTCACTGTTTCTTACAGTTACATGCTTTACCATGTGTCTGCAGCTCCTTTTAACAAAAGGTGGAGGTATGAACTCTTTACTAGCTCCTTGATTCTGGGTTTATATGTGACTTTTTGTTTTGGTTAGTAGAATTCATTGAAATTGTAGTCCTGGGCCTCAAGATGTCTTGCATGCTTCTGCTCTGTCTCTTGGAAGACTGCCTGAGCTGCTATTTGAGCAAGCTACATGGAGCAGAAATAAGTCACCCCAGCTAAGGACAGACAGATGCATGCATGAGTCTGGAAGCACTTAGTTGAACACGTGCAAATTGCCAAATAACAGAAATAGAAGCTAAATAAACAGTTTTGTTTTAGGTCAGTAAATTATGGAGGAGATAGGATTAGATGACAGGTAAGTCACTTATACGATAACTGAATGTTAATTAAAATAGAGATTTTTTTCAATTGGGATAAGTATTATAATCTAACCTGAAACAAACAACTGATATAAGAAATAAATCATTTGATTTTAAATGTACTAGATCTTTCCTCCAAAATTAAGTGCA
The DNA here is from genome assembly GCF_000754665.1 of Bison bison bison. Classification (NCBI taxonomy): domain Eukaryota; kingdom Metazoa; phylum Chordata; class Mammalia; order Artiodactyla; family Bovidae; genus Bison; species Bison bison. The sequence continues at coordinate 4,721,909 of NW_011494805.1, read as the reverse complement.
TTATAATTCATTAATTAATCAAAATATTTATTATAGTTAGTCAAGTTTAAAACTTGTAGATTGTATCTGAATTGCCTCAGTACCGAAAGATTGTTTTTTTTCAGAATGATAATTTGGTGAATTATATTTCTATTATTTGGCTGTTAAAATCAATAATGCTTAGAAACCTGAAGTTTTGCTTCTAATTATCTGCAAAAAGGATTGTTAAAGTAGTTTCTATAGAAGATCTCAGCTCTAAAATAAAAAAAAAAACAATATCATGCTAAATAATCTGTAATCAACCCCTTTCAGCAATGACACTGCAATTTTATTTTGTATTTTACATTGAAAAAAAAAATTCCTTTTAGGAAAAGTTTATTTATTTGTTTACTTTTGGCTCCGCTAGGTCTTGGTTGCTGTGCATGGGCTTTGTCCAATTGTGGCGAGTTGGGGCCGCTCCTGGTCTCGGTGCAGCGGCTGCTCATTGCGCTGGTTTCTCTTGCTGTGGAGCACAGGCTGCAGTAGTTGCGGCACACAGGCTCGGCAGCTGCAGCTTGTGGGCTCGGTAGTTGCAGCTGGCGGGCTCTAAAGCACTGCTCAGTAGTTGTGGCACTTGGCTGTGCATGCTCCACTGCTTGTGGGATCCTCTTGGACCAGGGATTGCATCCACATTTCCCCCACTGGCAGTCCAATTCCCATCCACTGTATCACCAGGGAAGTCCCTATATTTTACATTTTTGAATTGCACTTCAGTCTGTCTTTGACTTGCTTTACATGATATCTATGAAGTATTTGTGGTTGCAAAATGGGCAATATATTTGGAAGCAATCTTATCGATGTGTAATCAAGCATGAGATAGACAGGTTGATGAGCTGGTATTGTTGAGGAGGTAGAGATAATAGTATCTATTCTGTAAATGGTAAGTTGTGTAGAAAGGCTGGTGTGTGGTGAGGGTGTGTCTGTGTGTGTGTGTATGTGTGTGCATGCAAGAGAAGGCAAGAGATGAGGACAGAAAGGTAGAAAGTTAGGCTTGAATCAGATCTTGGAGAACCAACCATTGTCAGCTTAGGAGTTGATATTTGTGTGAAGAAAGGTGATGATGAGGTGATGCTGTGCTGGTCCCACAGTTGTGAGAGTGAGGTTGGGAGAAGATGCAAGAAAATGAGAAGGAGGAATAGTTAAGCAGGAAGCTGACAGGATTAGATTTGTGTTTTATAATATGTATAGAAACTGAGTGGAGGCTGGATTGGAGGGAAAATATTGGTGGCAGGTGCATAAATTAAGATACAGTTGCATAAACCAGATGAGAAAAATGAAAACCTGGACGAAGGCACTAGGTGTGGGACTGATGGGAAAGAAAAATACCTGAGATGTTACAAGCTTTGTTGACTTATTTGGATGCAGGGTGTAAGATAACTATAGTTGTTGACTTTTTCTTCATTTTGATACTTTTTAAATATCCTCTTGTGTTTTACCCATACCTATGAGACCAAAATGTAATGGTGGCATTATACATCCTGTAACTTACATTTATCTTTTTCTGTTAGACTATACTGGCACTTTTATGACAATTTTTTCAGACAAGATACAAAACCATTTTCTTTTTAACCACATAAAATGTGTACGTGCTTTTTGCAAAATAAAACCCAAAGCTTTCAAAACGTTATGAAGATGTGATACTTTCAGATCCCAGTACAGAACATCAGGTCCATGACATGGGCACAGAAGATCAGTCTCCTTTGTAACTTGTGGCCTTGAAAAAATCTGCATCACTCATGAATTCCAGTTATACTTAGTTGTGTACATCACCCCTCCAAACAATGGACAGAGCATGCCAGAACATCCTGGCCTTTGACGGAGTGCTAGAGGGGCTGGCTTTGGCATTCTTTGCGGGGTGGTGGGGATGGGGTGGGGAGCTAAGAACAAAAGAAAAGAGACTAGAGGCTTGTTGAGCATCCAGGCACAATTCTGCTAGGTTGGGAGAAAGCCCAGACTTGAGGCTTCTTACAGGAAAATAAGGACTGTGGAACTGCCTTCCCATCCTGGTCGTTAGTACAGAGGTTGTACACCAGAGGGAGTAAGAGACTATGGGCTCCTGAAGAAAGAGAGCTAGAGACTAGAAAAACTGTAGGAAAACTCTACAAAACAGAGGGTTTTTTTTTTTTTTTTAAGATAAAATGGAGAAACTGTTGGAGTAACAGAAAAAAAGAGGGAAGATTCATTAAGCCAAAAATGAGCAAAATGTATCCTACATTAGTTGATTAAGAAGAAACCATAGTTATCTTAAGGAAGCCAAGGGTTGTTTAGTAGATTCAATATTTTTTTCATAATTAGAATCTTAGCAAGTGAAGAGTAGACAATGGTATAGATAACTAAACAGCATTTTCTAAACACCTATAGCAAATATCATGCTTAATATGAAACATTAGAAATATTTTCATTGAAGTCGTGAGCAAATTCAGGATTCCTCTTTTTCTTTTGAAATGAACTAGAACTTATGCTGTAAGAAAAAAATATGTTTTAAGAATTTAAAAATAAGAGGTAAGCTTCTTTTATTTGCATAAGATAAAATTTTCTTGGATTTTCTAAATCAACATAGCAACTAAAATTGTAAGCTGTAAAATAAGTAATAGGAAGTATGCAAAGTTTTGTGTAAGAAATTGAAGCTTAGAGAAAAGCTTCCCCCTGCTCCCTCAAAAAGTTTAATCAAGAGAAACCTTTAATCATTGCTATAAAGGTGTCAATTTTCCCTAAATACACTTCAAATGAAATTCCATTATGAGAGTCCCAGCTGAATCTTTTATGGAATTTGACAAAATTATTCTAAAATGCATATGGTTTCAACTAAAGAGCCTCTTGATGAAAGTGGAAGAGGGGAGTGAAAAAAACTGGCTTAAAACTCAACATTCAGAAAACTAAGATCGTGGCATCTGGTCCCATCACTTCATGGAAAATAGATAGGGAAACAGTGGAAACAGTGACAGACTATTTTTTTGGGCTCCAAAATCACTGAAGATGGTGACTGCAGCCATGAAATTAAAAGACACTTGCTCCTTAGAAGAAACACTATGACCAACCTGGCTGCTAAGCTGCTGCTGCTAAGTCACTTCAGTCATGTCCGACTCTGTGCGACCCCATAGACGGCAGCCCACCAGGCTCCCCCATCCCTGGGATTATCTAGGCAAGAACACTGGAGTGGGTTGCCATTTCCTTCTCCAATGCCTGAAAGTGAAAAGGGAAAGTGAAGTCGCTCAGTTGTGTCTGACTCTTCGAGACCCCGTGGACTGCAGCCCACCAGACTCCTCCATCCATGGGATTTTCCAGACAAGAGTACTGGAGTGGGGTGCCATTGCCTTCTCCAAACCTAGACAGTCTATTAAAAAGCAAAGACATTACTTTGCTGACAAAGGTCCGTCTAGTCAAAGTTATCGTTTTTCCAGTAGTCATGAGTTGGACTATAAAGACAGCTGAGCACCGAAGAATTGATGCTTTTGAATTGCAGCATTGGATAAGATTCTTGAGAGTCCCTGGGACTGCAAGGAGATCCAACCAGTCAATCCTAAAGGAAATCAGTCCTGAATGTTCATTCGAAGGACTGATGCTGAAGCTGAAACTCCAATACTTTGGCCACCTTATGAGAAGAACTGACTCATTTGAAAAGACCCTGATGCTGGGAAGGATTGAAGGTGGGAGGAGAAGGGGACGACAGAGGATCAGATGGTTGGATGGCATCATCGACTCGATGGACATGAGTTTGAGTAAACTCCGGGAGTTGATGATGGACAGGGAAGCCTAGCGTGCTGCAGTCCATGGGGTCGCAAAGAGTTGGACACGACTGAGTGACTGAACTGAACTGAACTGACATGGTTTCAAAAATTAATTTTGAAGCTAAAAGAATTTTCATATTGAAAATGAGCAGGCAAAGAATCTGCTTGCAATACAGGAGAACAGGAGATGTGGGTTCGATCCCTGGGTCTGGAAGATCCCCTGGAAAAGGAAATGGCAACCCACCCCAGTGTTCTTACCTGGGAAGTCCCATGAGAGGAGCCTGGTGGGCTACAGTCCAAAGGATCTCAAAGAGTTGGACAGAAGTGAACAACAAAGCACACACACTTAACATTTTAATTCAAAAACGTTTAATGGTAATCTCTTCAAGTTATTAACAGTGACCATCAATGAGAAACCTTGCTCACATGAGGAAACAATAAAATAACTTTACAAAATTATTTTTTCCCCATCTTCCATTGCTATACATTTCACTGCTTCCCTACCTGTGCTCCATGGACACCTAGAACCCGCCACAGACACTGGAGTACATAGGCAGATAGTAATAAGGTTTGAGCAGCCATTCTTAAGGGCTAAACAAAAGTTTGATCCTATGACCAAGGAAAGTAACAGAGGGTCCAAAAGATCTTTTGAGGGAATAATACTGTGTTCCACTTCTAGGGCAAGCCATCCCCAGCTCTGCATGGCTGAGAGTGGAGATCAAAGTCACACTACACAAGCAGGGAGATAGCTACCTTCACTAAGTTTTGTTTTGTTTTTTTTTTCCAATTTGGGAAACCTGGATTTAATGCAGTTTACTTCCCTGGTGACTCATATGGTAAAGCATCTATCTGCCTATAAGGTGGGAGACCCGGGTTCAATCCCTGGGTTGGGAAGATCTCCTGGAGAAGGAAATGGCAACTGAGCGACTTCACTTTCACTTTTCACCTATAACAAAAGGGTATTTTATGTTCCTATAGGAATAGAGGGCTCCCCAGGTGGTTCAGTGGGTAAAGAATCTGCCTGCAGTACAGGAGATGCGAGTTCAATCCTGTATTGGGAAGGTCCCCTGGAGGAGGGTCTGGCAACCCACTCCAGTATTCTTGCCTGAAGAATACCCGTGGACAGAGGAGCCTGGTGGGCTACAATCCGAAGCATCGCAAAGAGACACGACTAAAGCGACTGAGCCCACACACAGGCGTAGGAATAGGAGACCTGTACACTAAAGAAAAAAATGGTTTTGCTTCCCTTCCTCTTCCACTTTCCTTTCTTTTTAAAAAATTTAAAAAAATTTTATTTATTTAATTTAAATTTTATTTATTTTTAATTAATTAATTTAACTTTGTGCTGGGTCTTTGTTGCTATTTGGGCTTTTCTCTCGTGGTGAGTGCTGGCTACTTTTTAGTTGTGGTGTGTGGACTTCTCACTGCGCTGTGTGGACTCCTCCCCCTGAGGTGTATGGACTCCCCACCACGGTGTGTAGACTTCTCCCCATGGTGTGTGCACGTCTCCCCATGGTGTGTGCATGTCTCCCCATGGTGTGTGGACGTCTCCCCGTGGTGGATGGACTGCTCCCCGAGGTGTGTGGACTCCTCCCGGCGGAGTGTTGACTCCTCCCCCCCGTGTGTGGACTCCTTCCTGTGGTGTGTGGACTCCTCCCCCAGGTGTGTGGACTTCCCCCCGTGGTGTGTGGACTCCTCCCTGTGGTGTGTGGACTCCTCCCTGCGGTGTGTGGACTCCTCCCCCAGGTGTGTGGACTTCCCCCGCGTGGTGTGTGGACTCCTCCCCACGGTGTGTGGACTTCCCCCTGTGGTGTGTGGACTTCCCCCTGTGGTGTGTGGACTTCCCCCCGTGGTGTGTGGACTCCTCCCCGCGGTGTGTGGACTTCCCCCTGTGGTGTGTGGACTCCTCCCTGCGGTGTGTGGACTCCTCCCCGCGGTGTGTGGACTCCTCCCCCCCGTGTGTGGACTCCTCCCCGCGGTGTGTGGAGTTCTGACTCTGGTGACTTCTCTTGTTGAGGTTTCGGGGCTCCAGAGCACAGGTTCTATAGTTGTGGCGCATGGGCTTCATTACTCCCACATGGCATGTGAGATCTTCCCAGATCAGGGATCAATCTTGTGTCTTCTGCTTTGGCAGGCGGATTCTTTACCACTGAGCCACGAGGGAAGCCCCATTTAAAATTTTTTAAATGGGAGTTAATTGCTTTACAATGTTGTGCTGATTTCTGCTGTGCAACAATGTGAATCAGCTACAAGTATACATATATCCCCTTTCTTTAAGTCTCCCTCCCATTCACACCTCCAACCCACCCCTCTATAACTTGGCATAGAGCATGGAGCTGAGTCAGCGAGGCATATACATGTTTGGAAGGTACAAAGATTCCTGCTCCTGTTGTTGCACTCAACACTAGAATGCTTCCAAGGAGGAATCCTATTGCCTTCAGGAGTTGCATGCTTTCACCTTTTGTAACACCCTCCTTTTTTAAATCCTGAAAAATAATTTAAAATTTTTGTGTGAATTACTGTGCTTTTACATTTTCCTTTCATATTCCTGGAAGGCACCCCAAACAGCAACATTCCCTTAATTTCATCATCTCATCCTTCCGCAAGCATTTTATTACTAAACCTTACTTCATGGCAAATAATGGGAAAACAGTGAAAACAGTGGCTGACTTTATTTTTCTGGGCTCCAAAATCACTGCAGATAGTGATTGTAGCCATGAAATTAAAAGACGCTTACTCCTTGGAAGGAAAGTTATTACCAACCTAGATAGCATATTGAAAAGCGGAGACATTACCAACAAAGGTCCGTCTAGTCAAGGCTATGGTTTTTCCAGTGGTCATGTATGGACATGAGAGTTGGGACTATAAAGAAAGCTGAGCACCGAAGACTTGATGCTTTTGAACTGTGATGTTGGAGAAGACGCTTGAGAGTCCCCACTGCAAGGGGGTCTAACCAGTCCATCCTAGAGGAGATCAGTCCTGGGTGTTCATTGGAAGGACTGATGTTGAAGCTGAAACTCCAATACTTTGGCCACCTGATGCGAAGAGCTGACTCATTTGAAAAGACCCTGATGCTGGGAAAGATTGAGGGCAGGAGGAGAAGGGGATGACAGAGGATGAGATGGTTGGATGGCATTGCCGACTCGATGGACATGAGTTTGGGTGAACTCCGGGAATTGGTGATGGACAGGGAGGCCTGGCCTGCTGCGGTTCATGGGGTTGCAAAGAGTCGGACACGACTGAGTGACTGAACTGAATGTCTGAGTTTGTTTAAAAAATGATTGACTTGCAAATTATTACAGGATGTTGTGACCTCTTTGAAGGCCAGAGTTAAAATGTTTCTCATGTTAATTATTATTATTTTTTAAAAGACTTAGGCCACTGAAAAAGTTAGTCACGGCTAATTAAGAAAGGAAGTTTCAAAAGTTCTGAGTGGAGACGTCTGCTCCGGAGGTATAGCAATGATATTACTTAACTCTGAAATAGTCCTTTGTAGATGAGTATCTAGGGAAGAAGTTGTAGTTTAAAGGAAAGAATGTAAGCTTTGCGTTCAAGTCAGCAGAGGTTTGAATTCCACTCTGCCACTTACCTGCAGCATGGTTTTCAGCAATTTGTGTTTTTTTTTTTTAAGAATCCACATTTCATCATCCATGAAATGAGGATAACACTTTAATATTGTAGGATCAGCTCCATAGTATTTAATGAGATAATATATGTGACATACCCACTGATTTCCTCACATATTAGAGATAATTACTCAACAGTTAGGAATAATTAGCATATCTTTATTGGCCCTAAAGATACATGCAAACCAGTCTAGTATAAAATTTATGTAGGGCTACTACTCTTCCCCTAATACATATGTGTTAATTTAGCCAATGTGTATTTATTCATTAATTCAAACATTTATTCCTGCCCTTGTTCGGTGGCAGGATCAGCCATAGAGAAATAAAGGTGTGCTGGCGTTTGGTCCGTTTCACCCATGTTCTGTGAAGGAGCCAAAGGTGACCCCTGCGTGCTGGACTCCAGGTTGTTTGGTTCCTCACAGCAGGCTGAGACCCCTGAAACTGCACAGCTCCTCTGTTAGCCACAAGTAAGATAAGTTCAGGGCAATAAAGACCCCCCATCACTGCTGCCCCTGGGGGCTCTTTGACCCAGAGACTGCCTGCTGTGCTGCTGAGTGACGCCTTCTAGACTGGCAAGCCCCCTGTTGGATTCTCCTTCCTCCCAGGAATTTTCTTGCTTTCCCATCTGCCTGGATGGTGACTTGCTGTGGCCTCTGGAAAGTGTCTTGCAAAGCAGAGTATTGCCCCAGTAAGGCTTGTGTGTGCTAGCACAGGCTGCAGGCACTGGCAGGCGGACTCTTTACCACTTGCCATCCAGGACTCCCATTCTACAACTTAACAATGTTTAAAAATAGCTCAAAGACAATAAAAGGTGCAAGCAACTCAGAAAGGTGCACTTTACCGGATATCCAGCAATCCTCCCCTCATCCCAATTTCAAAGTCTTTGACAAGTTTTCATGTCACTGTCCCCGTTTAAAAAAAATAATGTTTTATTTTTGTTTACACTAGAAATAGAATAAGATAAAGTCAATTCAGTATTATTGGACTTGAGAAGCTTTAGTGTTGTTATGGTCTTTTCTTCCCCTTTCAATGCCACTTAATGCATTGATTTTAGGATCCCACAGAATTTGGGAAACATTTTGGCAAACTTCTCTTACTAGTTATGAACTTAATTGACAAAGACATATTTTTGAGGGCCACGATTCAGCATTTCCTGCTTTACAAAGGCTAAACACAGAGGCCTAAATTTAAAATATTTTCCTTTAATTGGTATCACTGTGAAGAGTTTAGACCAGTGAGTAGGAAGCAATAATATTTATTAATATAAGTTTCAGGTTTACAATATTTTCTGTTAGTTTTGCAGATACACCTTACATTCATTCAACAGATATTAACTGGCTGCTATATACTAAGCACTGTTCACCAACAAACTTCTCTTTCTAGCAATGATTCTTTGTTTTGTTTTCATTTTGCTTGCTTATTTATTTATTTTATTGATATATAATTGACATACAACACTTTATTAGTTTCAGGTATATAATATAATATTTCAGGCATACAGCATTATAATATTTTCTACACACGGAAATAGGCAGTAATTAAGTGATTAAGTCATAGTATGCCCTTTTAACTTTGTGTGTGTTTGTGTGTGCATGCATTCATTTAAAATTTCTGACCAGGAAAAAAGTGGTGAGAAACATATTGGACACTAGGGAACTAAAGCTTCAATTACAAGGAAAATCATTTGAACTGTAAAGAATCTGAGTATATAACTGAGTGGGAGGTAATCTGATATGTGTAGCTGGGAACTGGGCAGGAGGTAGAAGGCCTGTGTTTATGACTGCATAGTTTAAAACAGAGTTTACCTTTAAAAATGTATTCATTCACTAAAAATTTTACACTGCCAAATTTCTTATTTACAAAAAGATTTCTTTAAGATCACTTTTTTCTGTTGAAATGCCTTCATTGTGGTCTTCAGGTGGTGAAACATTAAACAGTAATTGTAAATAACAGGTGACTTTGACAAAACTCACAGAATGTTGACTAAGATGAACGTGAATCCAGTAACACAAGAGTCCACTGAATATAAAGATAAGCCCGTAGACATGCTCCATTTTAGGGGTTTTAATCAATGGTGTCAAAATCAGAAACAAAGATATAGCTATGGATCCAAATATAAATGGCAAAGGCACCTGAAGGTTAAAAAAAAAAAAAGATTAAGATTAGTGATGACATTGTCTAAAAGTTTCTAAGATTAGTGCTTTTTTTTAATTTTCAAGCATAGAAAAAACACGTTTAAGCATCATCATCATAGATAAAAAGTATCAGTGTCACCCTAGTATTAGTCACTGAAGCACTTCTACTTTTGGGAATATGGAAACCCAGTCATGTCACAACTGTAATATTTGTTTATAATACTTCTTTAATGGGGTACGTGCCAGTCTCTCTTAGCGGAGCATCAAGTAATAGAAATAGCAGGAACACTGGAATCAGAAAAGTCTGGTTAGAAATGTAACCTCTGGTATTTTAATTGCTCATTCTTTTGAGAAGTAGTCACTGAAATTCTAAACTGGCATGTGTTGTGCTATGGATTATTGTGATTGTTGTTTAGTTGCTAAGTTGTGTTTGACTTTTGATAACTTCACGGGGCTATAGCCTGCCAGGCGCCTCTGTCCTTTATGGCACATCCGACGCAAGAATACTGGAGTCGATTGCCATTTCCTTCTCCAGAGATATTTAAAACAGATAAAAAATGTTCTTTTCCATGGAGTTCAGTGCCAGAATCTAGCAGTGTAACTGGTCTACCTACTTAATCTGATCTTCAGGCCCATTTGCAGAGAACAGCCAGCAGGTGGCTCCCCAAGTCTCTTTGGTGGTCTCCCCAAGGAGACCCCAAACACTGCATAGTGAAATCCTCAGGGCCCCACGCTCCCCCAACCCCTGAAAGAAGGACATGGTGGGTCAGCTGGTGCTAAGGGATAAATACATTCAGGGGTTTTCAATCAAATATGTGTGAAATATGTGTGTTTTGTGTGGAGAAGGAAATGGCAACTCACTCCAGTAGTCTTGCCTCAAACATCCCATGGACAGAGGAGGCTGGTGGGATACAGTCCATGAGGTTGTAGAATCAGACACGACTGAGTGACTAAACACACACCATTTAAAGTCTGAGTTTCAAAAAAAAAAGGTTGCTCTTAGACCCATTTGCAAAATGAGTTTTTTCTGGTCTTCTAAAGTCTTTGTCAGAACTGCATACGGTGTACTTCAGTAGGATGTGCTCAACAAAATAGCATTTCTTAATTAACCTTATAAAATAATTTATATACACTTCTTACTCTTCTATGGGACTAAGAAGATTCTTAATTGAAAAGATTCATCTTTATTTTTCTGAACTGCCTAGTAAAGTAACTGAAACACAGCAGGTAGTCACTGCATATTTGTTGAATAAATGGATGACTGAAATCCAAGATATTGTTCACTCTTTTCCACATGAAGCATGGCCAAGAGGGATCCATTTTGGGGCAGAAGAAAGTCAAGATTGTCTAAACTAGTGTTTCTTAAAATAGGATCAGTCGACCTCTCTGCATAAGAATCCCCAAGGTAATTGATAAATACACAGATTCCTAAGGCCTGACTAAGATCTAGTAAATTAGAACCCCTGGGGTGAGTCTGGGAATTCGGATTTCAGTAAACATACTCAAGTGGTTTTACGGTCAGTGGCATGACTTAAGGGACTATCATTTTATTTTCCACACAATCTCTACAACCAGGAAGTATCTTAACTATATTGACCAATGGATTATAATTAGAACACAAGTAAAGAGTAAGACAGAGACTACTTGGGGACCTCCTTGGCAGTCCAGTGGTTAAGAATCCACTTTCCAATGCAGGGCATGTGGGTTTGGTCACTGATCAGGGAATTAAGATCCCACATGCCAGGGGATGTAAGCCCGCACGTGGCAACTGGAGAAAGCCCATGCACGGCAATGAAGACCCAGCACAGTCAAGAAACAAAACAAAACAAAATATTACAAAGACTGTTTGCTGCCTTTTAGGATTTTCATTATAGCAAGGTATGGCTTATTTTATACCAAGGCAAAATAACTGAAAATAAGAAAGAGAAATGAGGGAAATAAATATGGGTCAAGAAGGAATTTGGCTCACGAAATGCATGCCATGTAGCCCCATATAGATTCTGGAAGCAGGCCACTAAAAGGCATAGGCTAAACTGTTGTTTAGAAGAGGCCCAAGTGTTTCTGATGCTAAAATCAGAGAAAATTTCCTCAGTGGATCTTTTATAGAATAAAGATTTCATCACTATCTTTTCAGTAAATATAACAAAATTTTGGTTTCTGCAATTACAATGTGTGGTTTAAACCACATCCCTGATCCTTTCCACTAGGGTAATTTTACCTAGTCTCTGAGTTCCATGATTTTCCTGAAGTTAAGTGGAGGAAAACTAAGAAAATCTATGCCAGTTGTTTGACCTGAATAGGTCATGTTCATGCCTCCTTCTAATACACTTCCTACACTATTGTCAGAATGGTCTTTTTTTTTTTTTTTTCAAATGAGAGTTTGATTTTGTTTCTTTTGCATATGGTTGCTTGCATGCATGCTCAGTCGCTCAGTCATGTCCAGCTCTTTGTGACCAGCCAGGCTTCTCTGTCCGTGGAATTCTCCAGCCAAGAATACTGGAGTGAGTAGCCATTCCTACTCCAGGGGAGCTCCCTGACCCAGGGGTCTAACCCGCGTCTGCTGCATTGGCAGGCGGGCTCTTTACCACTGTGCCACCTGGGAAGCGCGTGGTTGCTTGGGCAGTTCACTACTCATCCAGGCATACCCCTCTGAGGGGGCAACAGGGAGCTGATTCTAGCTCGCGCTCTGCTCACCAGGCTCTGTGTCTGGACACGCAGCTGTGTCTGCCTAGAAGCAGGGGTGCTTTATTACTTTTTGCACAAAGACACTTTAGGAACCTACAGTAGCCCTGCCGACATTACCTAGAGGATGGTGGTTCCATTTTGTTAGTTAAGTTCAGGTCCTAAATTTTTAGAATCAACTAAACTGAGGCTTAGATTATCATCTTCTTGGATAAAATGAGGACCTTTCAAGGACATACTCAAGAAGAGAATGCCACGTCATGGGTCGACAAGGGCTGACATTGGGTCATGGACTGAGGGGATGCTTTTGAACAGGGCCAGGATTCTTCCCCCAAAAGTGTTATTGCCTAACTCCGGAAAGATGATGAAAAGGATAACATTTATCTTCCTCATAGAGAATCAGTTTTGACATTATACTCTAAAAAAATCAAACCAATTGCACCCCATACGGCCAATTACACATTCAGTTCAGCTCAGTCCCTCAGTCGTGTCTGACTCTTTGTGACCCCATGAACCGCAGCACGCCAGGCCTCCCTGTTCATCACCAACTCCCGGAGTTTACTCAAACTCATGTCCATTGAGTTGGTGATGCCATCCAACCATCTCATCCTTTCTCGTCCCCTTCTCCTCCCGCCTTCAATCTTTCCCAGCATCAGGGTCTTTTCCAGTGAGTCAGTTAATTATACATTAGTAAGCTGGGAAATGGAGGTTTGGTTCAGATGTTTCAAAGTTTGACTCATGATTGGTTAGAAGCATCCCATATAGAATAAAAAAAGGCTTCTCTGCTCCCTCAGATGGTAAAGAATCCACATGCACTGCTGGAGACCTGGGTTCAATTCCTGGGTTACGAAGATCCCCTGGAGAAGGAAATGGCAACCCACTCCAATATTCTTGCCTGGGAAATCCCACGGACAGAAGAGCCTGGCAGACTGCAGTCCATGTGGTTGCAAAGAGTCGGACAGGACTGAGTGACTAACACTTAACATAGAATAAAAATTATATTCTTAAAAAGAGAATAGAAGTTTAAGATTACGTTTTTAGACTTGATTTACCTTGTAAGGTCTAGGTAGATTGGGTTCCTGGTACCTTAGTTTAAGTAAACCTATCATATGTAGCCCTCTTAAAAACCATAATGCTAATCCTGAATATCTTATTAAATTGATTAAATCTGAGGTTATAATAACAATGGAAGTTAAGATGATTAACTGGCTAACAGCCATGGTTGGACAGGAGTGCTTATTGAGCATTGAGAAGATGAAAGGCAGTTGTCCTTCTTGGCTTGCCCTGTAGATCATCCTTGATGCTGACAGCACTGTACAGCACATGGTGCTAAACACTGAAGTTGAAATTCCAAAAGAAATGACCCATTGCATAGAAGGGATTATTTTGTCCGTCCAGGTGAGAGCAACAGCATCTACAAAAATTTTAGAAAAATTTCAAAATAGTCAATTTTGACTTTGATTGAAATTATAGCAACAATTCTTCACTTCCTCCTGCATCCATACCCTTTGTAATAAATCTTGTAGCTTATTCTAAGAAAGGGAGTCTCTTTACTTATTCTTGAATACAGTTTGACCCTGTGGTCTGTTTTGGCCAGTAGAATGCACATTGGAAGGGGTAGTTTGCCCCTGCATTTCAAACTTTCTAAGACTAGCTTGTGCATAAGATTTGGGAGGCACTTTTCAGGACTTTTCAGGGCTCAAAATGTGTTGAAGTGAAAGTAAAGTGAGTGTTAGTCGCTCAGTTGTGTCTGACTCTGTGACCCAATGGATGGTAGCTGGCCAGGCTCCTCTGTCCATGAGATTCTCTAGGCAAGAATAGTGGAGTGGGTAGCCATTCCCTTCTCCAGGGGATCTTCCCAACCCAGGGATTGAATCCAGGTCTCCTACACTGCAGGCAGCTTCTTTACCATTTGAGACACCAGGGAAGCCCAAGTGTATTGAACTTAGAAACAGTCTTATCAGTGGGACATCAGGCAGGAGATAGGCATCTCAATCAGGCTGAAGGGGGTGAGATGACATTGTGGGGGAGGCAGAGAGTATCTGTTCTGGAAACAGTAAGCTGTTTAGAAAGGCTGTTGTGTGGCGAGGGTGTATGTCTGCACAGAGACAGGAGGTGAGGATGGAAAGTTAGGCTTAAGTTAGATCCTGGAGAACCTGCCACGGTCAGCTGAGGAGCTGACACTTGGTCTGAAGGAAGGTGATGATGGAGTGAGAGTGTGCTTAGGAGGAGATGTAAGAAAACAGATGGTGGAACACTTGGGCAGGGAGGTGACAGGATTATATTTGTGTTTTATAGAGCACCACTCTTTGCGACCCCATGGACTGTAGCCCTCCAGGCTCCACTCTCCATGGCATTCTCCAGGCAAGAGTACCGGAGTGGGTAGCCATTCCCTTCTCCGGGGGATCTTCCCAACCCAGGATTGAACCCAGGTCTGCACTGCAAGCAGATTCTTCACTGTCTGAGCCACGACAGAAGCCCCTCATAGAATTATTTCTTGAGATTGAGTGGAGGCTGGATAGAAGAAGAAAATTAGAGGTGAGGGTGGAAATTTGGAGGTTGTTGCTGTGAATGAAGTGAGGAAAATAGGGGCCTGGGAGGGAAGAGGAAAGAACACCCGAAGGGATATGAGTGAGGTGGGTCTTCACAGAACTGGCAGCCTGGCTTGGAAGTGGGGTGAAAGGCAAATTATAGCTCTCCCCTTCAGTTTAATAGTAAAAAAATTCTTCTTCAGCCTGTTACTGTATTTCTGTGAGACCAAATTGTGGCAAGGAGCACGTTTTTGTTTACTTTTAAAAATTTGTATTTCTCTTTTTCTTTTAGAATCAACGCACCATTTTTAGACTAGTCTCAAAGAAGATGCAGAAATACATCTTTTGGTGTTTTTGAGCCATGTAGTTAGAGCTTTTGTTTTTTTAAAAATTAATTTCAAAGCTTCTGGTTTCGGAGAAGGCTTTGAGCGCAGATGACAGCAGACTGAGCCTTTGTGACCTCTGCCTCGAGGGCACGCCCAGGGCAGGGGTTCAGGTCACCGGAGTGACGTCGTCAGCCCTCCACGACCACACACACCGCACGTGGTCATGAGCCCCTATGCCTGTCTGTATGTACAGCATTTTTGTAGTCTACGTTTTTTGTGGATGTGTTATTTGGCCTTTATCCAGAATACTTGAAGAGCTAGTCACTCTCAATAAGTGAATTTTCTAGATAACCAAACTTCTTTCAGGAGTAAATATTTTTAAAAAACTAAAATTTGGGGGAATTTTTCCAATATATTTCAAACACTACTCTGCCTTTTTAAAGTAAAATGAACATAATTTAACATTTTTTGGGGAAAAAGACCCAATGTTGTCATTAAAAATCATCAGTTAATTCTGTAGAAATATAATTATCTAGTATTAGAAAAATGATTTTTTTCCAATCATAAGTATAAGATGCTAATTGTGGAAAATATGAACAGTATAAAAAAAGAAATAAAAATTTCTTATAATCTTACCATTCAGATGGCACCATTTACTATTAACTTTTTATTATATTTCCATTTAGTCATGTCTATATGTGTATGTTATAAAATAATATGTATTAATAAAATTTATCACCTGATGTATATTAATATGTATTCATATGATTGCTTGCTTTGCTTTGATTTCATTTGCTTATACTGACATACTTTAGTAAGGTGATTGAGAACATAGGTTTTGGAGTTAACATGGATTTGAGTCTGTCTGTTTCAATTACGAGCTGGGCAGCTTTGAGCACCATACTTGGTAGAATTGGGAAGAATGTATTTTTTGAAGGTCCAATCTTATAAACTGCTGTCCAGATTTACAACCCATTGCTAGCAATAACCTGGACAAGAAGCAATCTTTTATCATGAGAAGAGTATGACTGAAACCTACTTTTGAATCTTATTAAGTTTGCTTATTGCTTAACTCCCAGGCACTGCAGTTTCCTCATCTGAAAAAAGAAGACGATACTGCTTCTTCCAAATGACTGTTCTGAGGGTAGTTATCTGGGTGCGCCCTACAGAGTGCAGCGTCTCCGAACAGAGTGTTGCTTCTTTGCTCTCTCGCCTTGCTGGCTTCTGTTTCTCTTTCCCCTCTCTCCTCTGTGTCCCACTCCTCTTCTTCCACCTCCTTCTCCTCTTTCTCTTTCCAGTTCTTACTGTTTCACAGTCTTCTAGCCTGTGATTTTGGTCTTTTAGCATGTACTCATCTTTTATAGATTTTTAGATGATTATTTTTCCTTTCCTCATAAAAACCAAAGCAGGAACCCATTGCATTTGTACTCTTACGGGACTACTGAACAGATCAGTAGTATATGGGAGTCCTTGTTTATTCAGAATAGACAGTAGTGACTATTTCTTCTTTGTCTAGATACGTTCATACCTGCAGAGACGATTTCCTTGGGAGTCAAAACTGCCAGGTAGGATACGTTAGCCAGTAAGTAAACCACAGCCACCGTGGGAATGCCAGTGATCAGAGATTTGGGAATGTTCTTACCAGGATTTTTTATCTCTCCTAAGAAACACAAATAAACTCATCAGAAAAGGACATATTATGAGACTTTTGAAGACTTTGTGATAAAATGTATGAAAAAGTATTACTCATATATCTGTTGTTTCCTCATCTGCTTGACTGTTTCTACGTTGGTCCTGTGCAAGTTTTGCCTGAAAGCTTGGATTTCTCACCATCTTATACTGAAAATCCAATTATCCCAGTCATTTCACGATTATGGGTTTACAGTGATGGAAAAGACTATGTAGTACAAGGTACTGTGTACAAAATGATGAGCTATTAGGATATGCTGTACAGCACATGGAATGTAGCCAATATTTTATAACTATAAATAGAGTATAACCTTTAAAACCCGTGAATCATTCTGTTGGACACCTGAAACTTCTACAATATTGTAAATCAACTATGCCTCAATAAAAGAGAGAAAGAAATGAAACAGAGGTGAGAGCAGAGCAGGGGAGAAAGTTTGCATTAAATGAGACGTGAGAAATGACATTTGGGGGAAGACCAAAGAGAAGGGAGGGAGGGAGATACTTGAAGATCTCAGTAGGGAGCCTTCTATGCAAAGGGAACAGTAGGTGCAGAAGGAAAACAACTCCCTCCCCCACCTCACCCCAGCAGCTTTTTGTGAGCACTTTTATGTCTCTGCCTGTCACGGAGGCTTCCACAGTGTGGTACTGAATACCCGCCATGGCGCTAAGGACATACTGGGCTGTGTCTGCATTTCAAACACAGAGGAAACTGCAGGGTCTCAGAGACGTTAGGAGACTCACCCAAGGTCACACAGCAGCTAAGTGGTGAGGGAAGGATTTGAAACCATTTAGTTTGACACCAGACAGTAACCACAGCGCCCTTCAGCCTGGGTGTAGCTAGATCTCTTGGAACTTGGGGTGATGGGTTTCTTGGACAGAAGGTGCAGAGTCCATTTTGACACTTAATCCCAACTTCCTGGATAGAAGTCCTCAGTTGGGAAAATCTTTGAGCTTTGATACATAATAATGTTTTCAAACCAATAGCAGGGATGAGCTCAAATCACCTAAGGATGTCAGTTTTTGTCAATTGCAGGGGCCTTATCTCAGGGGAGGAGATACCACATCAACAGTGAATTCTGGAAATTGGCATATTATCTCAAAATTCCTAGACTTCATACTGTTTTTCTTAAAAAGGCAGTTGAGGAAAGTAGTTAAGAACGTAGGCTCTGGAGCTAGAGGGCTCGGGGCTTGAACCTGGCCCTAGCCCTCACTAGTCGTTGGATCTTGGGAAACAGGCTTTGCGGTTGGCAACAAAGATTGCCGGTTCAGAGATCTGTGCAAATAAAAAATGTACAGTTGTTAAAGACTGTTTAGTATGTAGCCTGTCTCTTCATCCCACCTGAGATATGTTCCCCCCTTTTTCAGAAGTAGTAGTTCTCTCGTCATCTCTTTCCCTCAAGCAAACGGACCTCTGAGGAATTTCCTTTCTCTCCCTTACTCTCCCAAGCAAGCTTTTCTTTACCTAGGCTTAAGTGTGAATGGAATTCATCTTATGGAATATGAATGAAATAATAAGAGGAAAACAATTCAGAGCCCATTAGGTAATCAAGAGATTGCTTGAATCTACTCAAGTGGTGAAGGAAATTTGTTGTAAGCCATGTAGAAGAGTCTGTCCACCCAAATTCAGATTGGGAAGAAATCAGGAAACGGTGATATGAGGTCAATGTTAGGTGACTTGTGAGTTCTCGGGGTCCCCTACTACCATGGCAATGGGGTGATGGAACCAGCCTGTGCACATGCGACCTGAGGTGCTCGGATCCCAGTTCTGTCTGGAGTCTGGGCAGTGTAAGTGACCGTGTGCACTGGCATCTCCCCCCGGCAGCTTCAGTCACCAGAGAGTGACCCTGAGCCCCGGTGTGAGCAATGACTCTGTAACAAGGCAGGCAGATGCTCCCCTCCTGCAGCTCTGGGGAACAACGGCTGCTGGCTCCCCAGAGCTGACCCCTTCTCCTGAGATTTGCCCTTGGCCTTGGGTGGCTCGGCAGGGATGCGTACGCTGGCTTGCTTAGAAAAACCTACAAGTTTACTTTCTCCCCTCAGAGGCAGCCCCCAGTTGCTGATTAACTGATAAAAGGAACAAAAGTCCATCCCTAAGGCCACTGCTTGGGAACGTTTTGTATTTTTCCTACGCTAGCAGTACTTTCTAATCAAAATATACTGAGAGCCATTTACGTACTTTAAAATTTCTAGTGGCTACATAAGAGAAAAACAGGTGAAATGGAATTAATAATATATATTTATCCCAAAATATTCAAAATGTCATCATTGCAGTATGTAACATTTGTAAAAAATTAATGAGCTCTGAACAATGGACGATGTTTTGTTCATTCAAGATTTTGATTTCTGGTGTGTATTTTACATCTGTGGAGCACGTCAGTTTGACTGACTACATTTCAGACGCTCACTGTCTCCATAAGGCTGGTGGCTACCAGGCTGCTCAGTGTGGCTCTGTAGGATCTGGCTGAGGCCAGGCTTCAGCTGAAACCAGGTCTGCTCAGCAACTCTCCCTTCCCTGTCCTGCTTCCTTCATGCCTCACGGCTATCTCTGGGAAACAGGTCCTCAACAAAGTGCTGCCACAAGGATCCCCATCTCAGGCTTTGCTTCGCATTAACCCAATATAAGATGGGAATGTTTCAAATTAAATACAATAATAATCAGCCCCTGACACCATTTATTTTCTGCTAAATTATACGAATTGTGCCAGTGTCTAATTTTTATGAGAATCTGGCATGTCAGATCATCTGAAAGAACAGCCTTGTTACTTAGATTTGAAACGTAAATGAATTTTCAGATGTGTGATTTAATGTTGCAAGTATAGGAGACATTAAGTTTATAAACCATATTTAAATGTTTAAGGAAATAAAATTCATCTTATATGAGGCAATATTTTAGCATTACGGAATATGATATTAGAAAGATTTTTCAAGTCAGACATTTAAAATGCTTAAAAATTAAATACATTTTAACACACAACTGAAAGATTTTAAAGGAATGAGGTTATATTCTTTAGTGAAATTTAATATGTTCAATATATTAGTCAACCACTTAATAAAGAACAAGAAAAAGTGAATTTTATGTAAAATATTTAGTTTTATATATGTATATCATTATTTATAAGTTAATGGTTTGTGAAAACTTATGATTTTGAATTTATACTGTAAGAAAATTGACTAATAATTTTAACTCCAACTTTGGGAAGTTCTAAAACTCACATTAACATCTAACATGGAATTTTTTTTTTCTTTAAGAAGGAAAGAGTCAAAGATAAGAAAAATTTAACCTGTGCCAACGTAACAGGTCTTTCTTCTTCATCCTGCCGTTTCCCCACCATGGTTCAGATAAACAGCATCCTTTATAGAGTCCTTTGCGAATACTGTCTCTTGGTTCAGCCTGGCTGTTTTTCATATGGAAAATTCCTTGTCCTCCCAAACAGACCCCAACTTTGCTCAGATCCTTAGGACCTGGGAGTATTATCAAATTTTAAGTATGTCCAGGGAAGTAGTAGACTCCTTAGGTTGTGTTTCCTGCCTTATTCCTGTCTTCAGTGTGAGCTGAGACCAGGATCTCTGATTTCCAACCATAGGAGAGGGGATCTGCCTGCTTAGACTTCCTGCTTGGTGTCCCATAAAGCGAAGGAAGATTAGGCCTCATGAGCCTTTTTTTCCGTCCATATGTTACAACATCAGTTTCTGGGGGATCAGCATGGATTCTTGAGGGTGAATGAAGCCTGTCACTGACTTCCATCTTGCAGCAACTTAAGCAGGAGAATGGATGCTTCGGGCTCGCCAGTCCTCAAGAAGCCCCCTTTCCCCCGAAGCTGACATGCAGCACCCCACCCCTCACATCCACAGTTTCCCGATCCGTGGTTTCATTTACATGCAGTTAGCCACGATCTGAAAACATTAAATGGAACATTCCAGAAGTAAACAATTCAGAAATTTTAAATCTCATGCCATTCTGAGTATCATGGTGAAATCGCATGTCATCCTGCTTGTCCTTCCCAGGATGAGAATCACCCCTTTTTCTGGGGTCCATGCTGTGTATGTGTTGACCTGATCCCTTAGTATAGGAAAAAGCATAGTATATGTAGGATTCAGTATTATCCATGGTTTCAGGCAGCTACTGGGGATCTTAGAACAAATCCGCCATGCATAAGGGGAAATTACTGTATATTGCAACATGTTCAATGTCAGGAGGAGGGTTTCTAAGTATGTATGTGAATTCTGTCTCTGAAGAGTTCCTCTAATAGGCAGCCAATCAGGGTGTTGCTCTGGCCAAAAGTGAATTTGTTTGGGGCAACCTTGTGTGCAGCACTGGGGAACTAGACTTTTCAAGTCCACTTTCAGGGCTTTGGAAGAGGATTGGATGCAAATCTAAGCTCGTGGGGTCATTATTACTGCAGCTTTCTCTAAGGGTCAACTGAAACTGCAGCTATCTATTTCTCCTCCTAAATTCCATTCACTAACAATGGGAATGCTGGACAGATAATGAAATCTGAGGCTGTCTTAAATTTCTCCCAATATTAATGTGTTTTATGTGATCCTGATTTTCTAAACAGCATACCATGGTTCCCTGCAAAAGGATCATTCCTTGCAAAAGTCACACAAGTCTTGTTACAGAAGCAGAGACCTTTTGTCCTTGCGTGGATAGAACTCAAGTCCAACAATTCTCTACATCACTAGAGACTTCTTTGAATATTGTCAGACCTGCTACTGAGATGGCTGCACTGATGGCTTTGAGACTTAATGAAAGTGAAAGTGAAAGTCACTCAATTGTGTCCAACTCTGCAACCCCATGGACTATAGACTCCATGGAATTCTCCAGGCCAGAATACTGGAGTGGGTAGCCTTTTCCTCCTCCAGGGGATCTTCTCATCCCAGGGATCGAACCCAGGTCTCCTGCACTGCAGGCAGATTCTTTACCAGCTGAGCCACTGCTGCTGCTGCTGAGTCACTTCAGTCGTGTCCAACTCTGCACCATCCCATGGACAGCAGCCCACCAGACTCCTCTGCCCATGGGATTCTTTATGCAAGAGTACTGGAGTGTGTTGCCATTTCCTTCTCCAAGCTGAGCCACAGGGAGACCTAATAAAATTCCTTATTTCCGAATTAAATATAAAAGGATGTCTAGTGATGCTTGGGATTCAGTGTTATTCCTTCAGGAGGCCCTGGGACAAGAATCTAGATGCAAGCTGTCTATTCTGTTTATACTTAGTCAGGAATACGACAGCTCAGAAACTCTGAGAACCAAACCCGAGGGAGTTAGTTCTTTCTAGCCAGGATCACCCTATGTTAACACAGAAGAAGCCAGATCTCTAAATTTGGCAAGTTAATGAAGTGCTGGTTCTGACAGCCAGCCCCGTTCAATTAGCCCCACGCTCTGACCCTATTACTGCACTCTCGGCATTTGACCTTCGGCTCTGAGAGTCAGACCTGACTGAGTGACTGAGCGCACACTACTACTCTGCAGATCTGGAAAACTTCACTGGACCTTTCAAACACAGCCATTGTCACCTGAAGTTGCTCACGTTTCTCTGACCAGCTCCAGTTATGAGATTCTTGTCCTTAATTCAAGGTTTCACTTGTTTGATGACAAATCAGACAGGGGAGCAGGAGGAGAATGAGATGAGTATTCCAAACAGAACTGAGTCTCAAGCTGCACTGTGCTGTGTCTTTAGGTAATGATCACTATCAGGAACACCTCTGCTTGCTCCCGTGCGATGCTTTTCTTTAGAAGGGGTGCTCCAACATCTGGGTATTTAATTTTGCAGAACCGACCACCCCTCCCCACTGACCAGGTGACCTCTGGAGAATGCAGTTGCACAAGCAGTGACCCCCGAAACTCTGCCTCCATGTATATCCAGGATTTCCACTTCGCACTCAGGTACCTTTTAATGGCCAAGCTAGCAGCAAGGTGATTATGTCATAATTAATTTGTGCTAGATAAATTCAGGTCTCATCATTATTTGAAAAGCCTTGATATTTAAAAATCCATTAATTTTATAGTGAGAAATTTCAACATTACATCTGCCAATTAAAAAAGAAAATGTTAAAGTACTTAATCATATCAACTATTAAATTTTAGTAATCTATATGAGTGAGCAAAGCATCTCATTGACCAACATAAAAAACATAAAAAATAACATAAAAAATAACATAAAAGTTTCAGTAATTCAAAGATTTTGTTTGAAATTTTATACAACTTTGGTATTTAATATATCCTTAATATTTTATATTCCTATAATTTTATAACCAAAAAGTAATATAAAGAATTATTTTCTGTTTAGTTCTTTTGTTTACTCTAGAGAGCTGTGCAAGTATTACCAAAATCTTTTGGTGCCATGACATCAGAGGGAGCAGTGCCACCCTGCAGAAACAACAGCACATATAAACAGGGAAGCATTGATATTATGCCAGTCCTCGTAATTGTGAATAATGGGAAACATTTCAAGTATCCACTATTGTGAAAGTGCAGCAAAGCCATTCTAAGGAATATTATGCAGCAGTTGAAAGAATGTGTTAGGTGACTAAGAACTACTATGGAAAGTTCTTTAAGACATGCTGTGGAATCAAAATTAGGATGCAGCATTTCACCAGTGTAGTAGGGGATGTGTAAAATCTGATGGTTTCATTTTAAAAAAATTAACATTAACATATTTCTAATATAATTGATATTTAACTCAAAATGCCTTGAAAAATTGCTGGAATAAATTACAGTAGAATCTAAGAGTGATCTTTTCTCCAGCAAACTTTTCCCAAGTTTGTTTAAACGGGATGACCAGAAACGCACTAAATTCTAAGTATTTTACGTAGATAATTATCTACCAAGGCTTAACGATGATTAAACTGTGCTACTTGCATGGAGTGCAGAGCAGAGTCAATTCACTTTCTCCCAAAGAAACAGATTGGATATTGTCTTTCTCCAGAGGGTTGCAGACAAAGCTTTATGCCTACAGCAGAAGTATTTCAGAAAGAGATTTACCTGCCATGCTGTTCAGGATTGACGTGCCAGAGTACGCAAACAATCCTTGTAGGAAGGCTTCTGCAATCTGTGAGACGTCAGGAAGCTCAGCGTCCAAAGCGTTCTCGAACCTGGCCACATTCTCCCTTTCCCCCATCCCTAACAGCACAATCCCAGTGAAGCAAATGAAGCAGAGGACAGTCATCTTCGCCAAAGTACTGACAGTTTGAAGCCAAGCCACCGTTTGCACCCCTCGAGCATTTAGGAGTCCCAAAGACCACAAAACAGCCAATGCTAGACACCTCTTTGGTAGCTCTGGAGCTGGGCACCCGGCGTAGAAAGGCTGAATTGTATAGGTAGATAATAACAAGCTTTCAGTAGCTAGCCTTAAGGGATGAGTAAATAGTTTGATCCAAAGATTGAGGAAAGCAACGGAGGATCCAAGAGATCTTTTGAGGAAATAATACTGTGCTCCACTTATAGGGAAGGTCGTCCCCAGCTCTGCGTGGCTGAGGGCGGAGATCAAAGTCAGCACCGCACAAGCTGCCCAGATACTCAGGGAGACAGCCACATTCAGTGAGGAATATTTTAATACCCCTTTCGGAGACACAAAGATTCCTGCCCCTATTGTGGCGCTTAAGATTAAAATGTTTCCTCGGAAGAATCCTATTGCCCTTAGGAGCTGCATGCTTTTGCGTTTCCCCTGTTTTCTTAATCCTGGAGAGTGATTCTGAAATCTCGCGTGGATTACTAACTCTTATACATTCCTCTCATGGTGCTTCTGCACCATGTTTTCGTGACTCACCCATGGTCCTTACATAAGCCTTTTATTACTGCACTTAACTTGGTTTTAAAAATGATTAACTTGTGAAGAGTTCTAAAATCGTGTGGCCTCTCTGAAGGCCCAAGTTAAAATGTCCCACGTGTTAATTATTTAAAAATTCAGTTACGCCTGTTGAGGTTGCACGATACTCTGAATGTGATTACTGCCACTGAATTGCACACTTCAGAGTGGTCAAAATGGCACACGTTGTGTTCTCTGCATTTTGCCACAAGTTTTAAAGAGTCATAATTAAAAAAAAAAACCATATAACTGTACACTCTAAATGGGTGAGTCGTATGGTATATGAATTATATCTCTACCACAGGCATCCTTGAGGGAAGTTTTGCCCTGAATTGAACTTCTTGCAACTGGAGATAAGTGAGGTTTCTATCACTGGTTCCTGATGCAAGGATGTTCCTAAGCATGCAATAACTGGCTGTCTGGATTACCTATCGTGCAACTTGTAGTTTTGGAATTAGAGCTTCACATTAGAAAAGGAACTGAGGATGACCACTCCAAGTACATAGAACTAGCAAGTATTTAAGCTTAGGGAAAAGAATGTTGGCACTAGGGGTTTGAAGTATTTGGACTCTTGATATATTTTTGAATTAGATGTGGGGGTGTGAGAGACTGACAAGAATAAGATTCAGCAAACTATGTGGGCCTTGCAACTGGAAAAATGAAGATGACTTTACAGTTTTCTATTTGCATTTATGTAAATAGAATATAATTGCAAATGTAATTATAGATATTACATTTACCTTCTATGTCTATAGAATGTATAGTTTTATATTTATATTTATGTAAATAGAATGGAATTACAAATGTAATTTCAAGTGTCATTACAAATATTACATTTACTTCTATATCTATAGAATGTATCTATTTGCCTTTTGATAAACTTCTTTTCACTATTAAATTCAGTGTGGCAGGAACAGTCTTTCTTCTGGCAGGAGCATAGTTTCTTCTTTAATATATGTTTGAGTTTATCTATGATAATCATCGGAGAAGGCAATGGCACCCCACTCTAGCACTCTTGCCTGGAAAATCCCATGGACGGAGGAGCCTGGTAGGCTGCAGTCCATGGGGTCTCGAAGAGTCAGACACGACTGAGCAACTTCACTTCCATTTTTCACTTTCATGCACTGGAGAAGGAAATGGCAACCCACTCCAGTGTTCTTGCCTGGAGAATCCCAGGGACGGGGAGCCTGGGATTGCCGTCTATGGGGTCGCACAGAGTTGGACACAACTGAAGCGACTTAGCAGCAACAGCAGCAGCAGCAGGAACTAGTTAAACTCTTCTTTGGTACCATCTCTATATAGCGTTCCAGCCTCAGTCAGGCCGAAATGTAGAGCTATAGTCATTAATGGAACACTTCTGAGGGGCTGCTGAGAACCCAAACTGAGACAGGCTATCAAGGGAGATGCCCTCTACAGGGATGTGTACTGACAGCCCATTCACTTACTCACTCACTTGCCTGTGCATTCAGATATTTATTTTATAGGTTGTCTATTTTTATGCACACACTGCCTTAGGGAGAGAGTATACAAATTTAAATAAATGAAATGTAATTAAAAAAATTTTAAATAGCTAAGGAATAATCCTTACCTTTGGGGAGCTCACTGTCTTTAGGGAAAAAGTAAGTAGACAATTAAAAAAGAGTGTGGACTCTGACATATTAATAATAAACTCAGAAGCATTAATGCACAAAGAGGGACATCTACTACAGTCTTGGGAAATTGGGCATCAGCGTGCTTTATTGGAGAAGTAAGGTTTCTGTTACAAACAGCAAGAGCTAAAGTGTTAACGTTCTGGACATCAAGCATTTTGTGCTGGTTGCGTGTTACATGTGCGGCATGTGCACAAATACACATAAGGAATAGTATATGTATTAGGAATAGGACATCAAGTATTTTGCGCTGGTTGTGTGTTACATATGAGGCATGCGTACAAATACACATAAGGAATATGTATATGTATTAGGAATAATCTAGTTGAAAGAGAAAGTTGCTTTTAATGTCAATCATTTGCCAAATATGCATACTTTATTTATTCTTTTTTGGTCGCAGTTGCAGGTGGATTTTTCTGTACATTTCCTCCTGTTGAAATATATTCATCAATGTCATCAGTAGGTGAAACATTTAGTAGTAACTGTAAAAAGCAGGTTATCTTGTTGAAATATGTAGACCCCAAATTAAAATGCACAAAAGGCAAATAAAACAGAAGTCCACTGAGGATAAAAAGAATAACGTAGATATGGTACATCTGAGGAGCCTTGATGATGGGTGTCAAAACCAAGAACAAAGACATGGCCATGGTTCCAAACACAAACGGCAAACGTGCCTGAGAACAAACATAAGCTTGTATTAGAGTGGCCTTGGAGTGGGGTCGCAAAGGGTCGGACACGACTGAGCGACTGAGCTGAACTGGAAGTTATTACAAATAATAGCGTAAAATATTTTATATACAGACATTTGTTTAATATGGAGGAAGTTGGTTTCATTGATAAAAAAAATATTTACCTACCAGGTCTTCCTTAGTTTTATATAAGAGAAAACAGTCTGTTGGGAATCTCCTCAGAGTGTGAAACAGCAGAAGTGAAAGCCTTTTCCTAATAATGTCAACACTTTGCTCTCCCTTTGATCTTTTTCATAAGTCCATGCCACTTGTCCATTCAGCTCTCTTTATCTATTTTGGCTGTGTGGGTCTTCCTCGCTGCTTGCAGGATTTTTCTGGTTCTGGCGAATAGGGGCTGCTCTCTCGTTGCAGTGTGTGGGCTTCTTATTGTGGAGACTTCTCTGCTTGCAGGGCACTGGCTCTAAGACACACAGGTTTCAGGCAGTTTGGCACACAGGCTCAGTGGCACAGCTCGTGGGCTCCAGCACACAGGCTTAGTGGCCTTGTGATATATGGAATCTTCCTGGACCACGTATCGAACCTGTGTCCTCTGCATTGGCAGACAGATTCTTAACTACTGGACCACCAGGGAAGTCCCATTCAGGTCTCTTGAATAACGACCCTCGGAAACATTCCATACTACTACCATAAAGCATTTTTTTCAGTATAAATTTTTTTCTTTTTATTTTCAAGCAATATCAAAATTAATATTTTTTGTACCTCAATCTAATATTATTCATAATGATGTAATACACAACCTATATATAACCTAATATGACATACTTTATTTTTTGGGGCTCCAAAATCACTGCAGATGGTGAAATTAAAAGACGCTTGCTCCCTAGAAGGAAAGTTATGACCAACCTAGACAGCATATTAAAAAGTAGAGACATCACTTTGCCAACAAAGGTCCATCTAATCAAAGCTATGGTTTTTCTAGTAGTCATGTATGGATGTGAGAGTTGGACTATAAAGAAAGCTGAGTACTGAAGAACTGATGCTTTTGAACAGTGGTGTTGAAGAAGACTCTTGAGAGTCCCTTGGACTGCAAGGAGATCCAACCAGTCCATCCTAAAGGAAATCATCCTGAATATACATTGGAAGGACTGATGTTGAAGCTGAAACTCCAATACTTTGGCCACCTGATGGGAAGAACTGACTCACTGGCAAAGACCTTGATGCTGGGAAAGATCAGGAGAAGGAAAGGAGAAGGGGATGACAGAGGATAAGATGGTTGGAATGCATCACCAACTCAATGAGTTTGAGTAACTCATGACATGAGTTTGAGTAAACTCTGGGAGTTGGTGATGGACAGGGAGACCTGGCGTTCTGCAGTCCATGGGGTCGCAAAGAGTTGGACAGGACTGAGTGACTGAACTGAACTGAACCTATATATAATTCCTTTGGGGAACGTTTTTATCATAAAAGGACCACAGGGTTGGATTCATTTTCTCTGATCTTCACTTTTCCCTTAATATGGATCTTAACAATGTATATCTTTCAAATTTGTGTGTCTTAATTTGGATAATTAAAGAATACACATGCACGTTTATATATAATTAAAGAGTAGTAATTGCAAAAGTAAAATGCTTAGTTAAATGCTGTTGATCCTTGCCTATAACTGTATTTTGTGTAACTCTTCTCTCTCCTATTAGACCGAGAAGTTATTGATGCATTATTAATGGGCAGTTTATCCATCTATCTTTTAAGTGTTTAGACTAGTGTTTTTTACATAGTAGTTCCTTAGTAGTTGCTTCAGTATTTATTGGATCATTAAGTGACTCAGATGCAAGATTATCATTATCTTTCCTTTTTTTCAATTTTGAAATGTGGATTTCTGGTCCTCATCCTAAGCATTAGAATTCTCAGGGGTGATGTCTAGGAAACTGAATTTATACAAGAAACTCGAAAGGTATACTTTTTTCACAGTAGACTTTAAAAATCTTAGTTATTAAACTCTGTTGGTTTTCCTTTTTCACCTTCTAGTCGACCCTGCACCTTTGTGTACTGCTGAGGTATTTCTGTGGGTATTCTGGTGCATCCTTTTACCTTATACAAGGTCCGTAATAAAAGAGGCCCCTTGATTTATTTAGAATATGATGCACTGATAAAACAGTGATCATTTGAAACATACCCCCATTAAAAATGACTTATAGGCCTAACAATAAAAGGTGATATAGTAAGACATGCATGCCGTAAGCCTTTTAACTGACTAAGTGACTAACCACTAACTTAGCTTCTAGCAGCCTACATGGAAAGGGAAGCACGATCTTACAGTCTAAGTACTGAAGCTGAGCAGGACCCTGTGGGACTCCTCGGTACAAAAGCCTTTCTGTGTCCCCCATTTCTTGTTTGTAGGAAACAGGCTTCATTCGGCCTCCATGACCTTTCCTGAGTTCCAAAGCACAGTTCAAACAGTCGATAGTCAGAGAGGAGCGGGGATGCAGAGAAAAGGGAGAAGCGGTCGGAACGTGGGAGTGGGGGCCCAGCTTCCCCTCAAGGGATATGCCTAGCAATATCTTTGAGCTCTTCTGCAGAACTAAGAGTTGGACACGATTGAGCGACTTCACTTTCACTTTTCACCTTCATGCATTGGAGAAGGAAATGGCAAACCACTCAGTGTTCTTGCCTGGAGAATCCCAGGGACGGGGGAGCCTGGTGGGCTGCCAGCTATGGGGTCGCACAGAGTCGGACAGGACTGAAGCGACTTAGCAGCAGCAGAACTAAAACCACAACCAGATGGAAGACTTTTAACTGCTTGATGAAGCATTCTTCACTCCAGAGAGAGGGTCTTAGAGAGAAAGTCATCACGAAACCCCCAGATGTCAGAGGATATTTGGATTGAAGGAAGGCAGGCCCTGCAGGCCCCCTGACCCTTATCAGCAACCCTGTCCCTCCACTATAAGACTCCTCACAGCTCTCCTGACGTCAGGTTGGGGCACAGTCTTGAGGGCATTAGCCCACTGTGGCCCCCGTTGCTTAGCAAAGCAATACAGCTGTTCTTTTCTACTTCATCCAAACTCTCTCCAAGATTCTGTTTGATACCAGTGTGTACAGGCTGATTTTTGGTAAAGAAAACTAAATAATCTGCCTAGAAACACAAGTATTTTTGATATAAATATTAGAAATAATTTTCTTTGGTGGGTCTAACACAGTAGCATAATATAAAAATAAACCATTTAAACTCTTTGCAGTAAGTATAGGAATGAGTTGCTGGAGGTTGTTTGGTTAAACAGAATATTGGGTACATCCACAATATAGATGGATGGGTTATAGTAGACAATTAGAAGAAAAAAGTTTTCCATAAGCTTATATGAAACATTTCAGATGCAGTTAAGGTAGACAGAGGTTTCAGTGGTTGAGGAATCAACAGAGTACTTATCCCTCAGTCAATCTTTGATAGATACTTTTGACTCTGAGGTGAGATTTTATTCATGTTGATGTATGGCAAAACCAATACAATATTGTAAAGTAATTAGCCTCCAATTAAAATAAATTTAAATTAAAAAAAAAAGATGAATGAGTTTGCAACTATACTACATCACAAATACCTGACGTGTAGCTCTTCCGTATTGGCCATTAAAGCTAGAGACTTATACATTGATACACATTTAAATTGATAAGCCTGAAAAGCCCTAGGCAAGCCTACAAGTTAATCTAAGGTAGTACCATTAACAGGACACTCAAATAATCATTGGCCCTGGACACTGGTCAGTCTCAGACACTGAGACTGAGTACAGACCTTATGCATTCCACATATGGTTCTTCTTGACTCAAATTTCACTAGTTGTAATATAATAGAATATCCTAAATATAAAATCTATTCTCAAACGTTCCTAAAATGGGGTCACAGTGGGTTAAAAAGATTTTTTACATAGATATAAGAAAAAAGTATTAAAAGTACAAAATGCTCTTTAAAAAGATATAGGATTTTTTTTTTTTTTTCTTGGTTTGACTTACCTTGTAAGGTCTGGATAGGTTGGGCTCCTGGAATCTCAGTTTAAGCAAGCCCATCATCATTAGCCCAAGTTGAATCCAGTCTGTGAATCCCACATAATTTATTAAAAGGATTAAGTCCGAGGGAATAGTTAAGATGGAGGCAAAGATGAGCATCTGAATCACAGCTGCAACTGGACAAGAGTGAATATTCAAAGTTGAGAGGATCAAAGGTAGCTGACCCTCCTGGCTTGCCATACACCACAACCTTGATGTTGAAAATACAGTACAGTTGAGGGAGCTAACTATTGCGGAAGAAACACCAAGGGAAATGGCCCACTGCAAGGAAGGGATTACTCTATCCATCCAAGAGACTGCAACAGCATCTGTAAAAGAGTAGAGAAGCCATTAATTACGCAACTGATGTAATATTTATACTGCATGGTATTTTTAATTAGCTTAGAAAGTATTAAATTATAATTGTAGCAAAGACAAAGGGCTGGTGTAAGTAGCAGGTTGAAACTGACAGAGTTTTCTAAAAATCACGAATGAGTCTTGGATTTTGTCAAACACATTTTACGACTCTCTTAATATAATCTGATTTTTGTCTGTTATCATTTTAATATAGTAAAATATTAATTGCTTTTGGGATGCTGAACCAACCAATGATAAAGCTCACTTGTTCATCATGTATGCTCCTTTTTATGTGTTGCTGGACTCAGTTGACCAGTGTTTTTGAGAACTGTGTTACACTGTAGTTCACGGAACAATACATGTTGTATGCAACATGTGTATGTAATTTCTTTCTTTGTGTAAAGAATTTTTCTGGCTTTGGTACCATAGAAATACTGGTTTCATAAAATAAGTTTGGATGTGTCCCCTCTTCCAATTTCCGGAAGAGTTTGTTTAGGAGTGGTATTATTTCTTTCTTAAATGTTTGATGCAATTCATCAGTGAAGCTACTAGGGCCTGGGATTTGACTTGTGGGAAGATTTTAGATTTTTAACTCATTTTTTTTAAAAATATAGATCTATTCAGATATTTTTATGTCTTCTGGAGGCAGTTCTGTTAACTCAAGAGTAATAAAAAGTACTCGGTGGCACACAGCACTCTCTTTTCCATGGGCTCTCCCCTTCTCCTCAGCCTCTGGTTGAGGAGAAAGATGACTAGGGGTTGACTGAGGTCTCCCTACCCCGAAGGCTATACCCATCCAAGTAGGCTGGGGAGCTTCATGACGGTTCTTAGATATGGGTTCCCAAGTCATCAACAAGCCCGGGACTGTGGAATGAAAGGTCGATTCAGCTAAGGGGATCTGGGTTGAACTCACAGTGCAGAAGGGAAGCCCTCTACCCACAAAAGTTCCTTTGTGAATAAAGCCCTTTGGGTCCACTCAAAGTGTTATAGTTTCATGGCTTCCACTGTTGGCTATTTGTTGGTATTGATATTTTAGGTAGAGGTGTGTGTAGAGAGTATAATGGGACACGTGAGTTCCTTCGAAACCCCTTTCCTTTCTCCCTCCTTGTGCCGTTCAGAAAATAATGTTGAATCTCAGTGGGAGAAAGAGCACAGACCTGATGGAAAACTTTAAGGCAGCGATGGTGGTGGTAAAAGATGCAATATCTCAATCTAACTATGATGTGACCAGAGACAAAAGCCACTGGGAGCTGGAGGTTTACAGGGGATTGTTACTAAGTGACCATGTGTCCTCTAGCCCCAGCTGTGGTTGTTCCAGACACTGGGACTGTAATGGAGACACTGTATACATTGATGCCAGTTGATATCCTGTCTCAAACATTGCCAGCACCTCTTTTCTGTTCACTTGCCCCTGAAGACCAAGACTAATTCACATTCATGTGGCAAGGCCTTCAATAGGCTTTCACAGTACCCCACTAGGATTCCTAAACTCCCCTGCTCTTTGCCCCCAGCTGGACTTCAGGATTTTTCAAGAGTGTCTCTGCCATCCAAGATCCAAAATTTATACTATATTGTTCATGATCAGTTAGTTGACAAGTTTAAAGCCTCAGTCTAGAAACATCTGAATTTGTATTATTACACTTTACCAACAGGCTGATCAACCCCAATAAAATTTAGGGTACTGCTTGCCAAGTAAGTTTTCTTGGAAACATGTGGCTAAATTTGCAACACGTAGTCCCTCTG
Organism: Bison bison bison; assembly: GCF_000754665.1. Taxonomy (NCBI): domain Eukaryota; kingdom Metazoa; phylum Chordata; class Mammalia; order Artiodactyla; family Bovidae; genus Bison; species Bison bison. The sequence continues at coordinate 4,688,899 of NW_011494805.1, read as the reverse complement.
GTAGTAAAAAAAAAAAACTGTCTACGGACCCCTACTATTAAAAGAAGACTCAGCACCGTATGAATTCTTCGTGTGTTATAGTTAGCATGTGTCTCACTTGGGATTCTACTTAGTCTTCCATATCAGCTAATTCACAGATCAATGTCCTTTAACTGGAGGATCAGATCAGTGGACTGTACTGAAAGCTGTCCAGTGAGCACACTTTCTACCAGTGGGGATCCACAACCATAATTACTGCTTTGACTTAGAAGTTTCTGTGACTGATGATGGTCTTCTGCATTGCAGGCAGATTCTTTACCGTCTGAGCCATGAGGGAAGCCCCTTTTCTATTGCATTTCCTGGCAAAGAGAGGTACCTTATAGCTGGAGGTGGCCTCCTTGATAACAACTATCATTTAAATTCCTCTTGAAAAAATAATACTAGCTTAGCAAGTAGCACTGGGATATTGTAAAACTGAACACCTGACTTATGGAGGCCTTATGACTTTCCAGCCTGATAGTCTCATTTTGGGATGAATCAAATTGAATTCAACTATTGAAAAGGTATGAAGAGCCCCCAAAATCTTATCAGGTGGAAATGGTGTATTCAAGAACACAGCTAGCCTGGCCCAGTGGCTTCTTGGTTTTGCATGAACAAGTGCAAATTACATCCCAGTTTGCTGACTGAAGCAGGGTTGCTGGTTCAGCAGGGCCCTCTGTTCACAAGGGTCCCTGTAAATATCTGGCCATGGGCCACTGACGGTTTAGCTAAGCTGAAGCCCTGTGGTGCCCGCCAGGCTGCTACAGCTGTGAGCCTCAGCACCAGCTATGCAGAATGGAAAATAGACAGGATATTCTACTCAGGAACTGGAGATCAAAATCAGATTATTCAGTCAGCAGCCTTGATTGCTTTCTATAGTTTATGGCCCCGGAGAGGGGTGTCTTTAGTCTGCCAGCCTGTGGTTTTCTAAGTGACAGACCAAACCCCCAGGCCATCAACAATAGTTCATGTCATTAGAAATACAAGCGTGGTTCATCAAGAGGGGAATTGGCCAGAGCTATGAGAATGGGCTTAAGTTCTGTCCATGGAGCCCATTCTCTGATGAGAATAATTAGAATAAAACTGCTGGTCGATACTGAACTATTCAGATTGCCGTGACAATGTCTGAATCCATCATCTTTCTAGACACGGCAACACACTGACTATCATATACTGGACAGAAGAAAAAGGGCTCCATATTTTTGCTACAGAGGCTAACACGAAATGTTACACTGTGACTTCTGCCAAGATTTGACCATTCGTTCACAGTGAAGGAGGCCACTTGCACAAGATATTGTCCCTGCTCACTTCCGGCAAATTGACTACATTGACTTTTGACCCTCTCTTGGGACGACAGCTAATAGTTGTTGGAACTTTTCCAGGTTGCAGCATTGCTGTTCCAATTTGGTCAGCCCTCTGCGGCCACACCACTGTGGCCCTTGAAACTCATCTGTGTTATGTGTTTGGCCATTCACAATGTGACAGCTGTACATCACAAAAGCACATCAATGTGCTGAAGGCAAAGGTATTCAGTGTATCTTTCATATACACCATTTGAATGCGTCTGATTCTGTTTAATGTTGGATGGCTTCCTCAAAAATCAACCCAGAAATATTTCTGACTCTACCTCTCTCACATCCTTCTGGTCCACACACCTTGGTCAGGTAGTTTGGTCACTGAATAAACCCTAGGGAGTGATCTTCCCTGGTGGCTCAGACAGTAAAGAATCTACCTGCAATGCAAGAGACCCAGGTTCCATCCCTGAGTTGGGAAGATCCCTGGAGAAGGAAATGGCAACCCACTCCAGTATTCTTGCCTGGTGAATCCTGTGGACAGAGGAGCCTGGTGGGCTACAGTTTGTGGGGTCGCAAAGAGTCGGACATGACCAAGTGACTAACACTTTTGCTCTCAGAGAGTGATCACCTACTCTTGGCTGCTTCCTGAGTGATGGTCAGGGAGAATAGCATAGGTAGTTATATATTCCTATTTTGAAAACTCAGGAGGCTTTCCTGATTATTGCTGGATTTTATGCTTCTTATTTTCCTCACACAGCAACCCCAACCTACCTGGTTGGTTTAGCCTCTGGGCAGCAATATGACCATAAAGAAGCCAAGAGGATTCAAAATCCATTTTGGTTCACACGCCTGGGTTCTCTTTTTGGACTGGTGTGGTCATAGATTATAAAGATAATAACCACTTGACTGAGTTCACTCTTTGCTAAGTGCTCTTACAGTGGGAATTGTGGCTTTCTAGAAGGGAATATTTAGACTGAAAAATATGGGGATGGAAGGACAACAGTGATCTTTTGTCTTTTAGAGCCATTCCTGGGACCTGTCTTCTGAAGGAAGACTTATAAAAGATTTGGATTCCCTAAGCTTGAGGATCTTCTGCTGTTATGTGGAGATATCACTTGGCCTTCCTTGCTTTGTCTTTTGGGAATCAGGGTTTGGGGAACAGCATAAATGACATTCTAGCTACTGCTATTATATGAAAAATAAATTGTCTTTGTCTCCATCGCCAGCATCCATGAAACTGTGCCCAACTACCTTATGAGGGGGTTAAATCTCAAGCTTTTCATAGTTGTTGAGAGTCTTGTGATTTCTTCCTTGACCCATTGGTTATTTAGAAGTCTGTTGTTTAATTTTCGAATATGTGAGGTTTCTCAAGTTACATTCTGTTGTTGGTTTCTATTGTGCATCTATTGCTGTTGAAGGAAGTGTTTTGTATGATAGAAATATTAAATTTTTTGAGACTTGTTTTATATCCTGAAATTATGTCTATCCTAGGGAAAGTCCCATAAGTGCTTGAATAAATATATATTCTGCTTCTGTTTGGTGGAGCATTCTATAAATGTCAATTAGATCAGTTTGATTGATAGTGGTGTGCAGATCTTCTATATCCTTATTGATTTTCTATCTAGTTATTGAGTGATATACTGACATCTGCAACTATAGTTGCTGAATTGTCTATTTCTCCTTTTAGTTACATTAGTATCGCTTCATGTATTCTGGGGCTGTGTTTTTAGAGGTGTATGCATTTATAATTGTTATATCTTCTTCATGCATTGATCATTTTATTAATATCATTACAAAATACCTTTCTTTGTCTCTAGTAATCTTTTAGTCTTTAAGTTATTTTGTCTTAATAATATTACTATTCTAGTTTTCTTACAGTTAATGTTTGCATGATAAACTTTTCCATTCTTTTACTTTGTACTTGATTGTGTTTTGAATCTAAAGTGTGTCTCATATAGACAGCATATAGTTGGATTGATAATTTTATTCAGTATGACAACCTCTGCCTTTTATTGTTGTGTTTGTATATTCTCATTTAACATTACTGATATTGTCATATTTACTATGTCACTTTGCTATTTGTTTTTTTATGTCTTATGTATTTTTGTTCTTTTGTTCTTCTATTTTATTGTTTATTTTTATTTTATTTATTGTTATATTTTATCATTTATTTCTTGTTTATTTTATCTATTTATTGTTAAGTAGATTTTTTTTTCTATACCATATGGCCTTTGGGATCTTAGTCCCTTAACCAGGAATCTAACCTGGGTCCTGGCAGGAAAAGTGCCTAACCACTGGACTGCTAGGGAATTCCCTAAAGAGATATTCTTAACGTGCCATTTAATTCCTCTGTTGATTTGTTCAGTTATTTTCTTAGTAGTTGTTCTGGTAATTACAGAATCCACCTTTAATCCAAATCAATTTTCAGTTACTTTCAGTTAAAATATGACAACTTTGCTACTATGGCTCATTTCCTTCTCTTTTCTTTGTGCTATTACTGTCATATATGTTATATTTATATGTTTAATAAACCCTACATTTAAGTTTCAGAGTTATTATCTAAAATAATCTAAGATATTTTTAAAGAATTCAAAAAATGTGTGTATACACCTATGGAGTCTTTTATATTTATCCATATATTTAATATTTCTGGTTCTTTTTCTTCCTTCCCTTTGATCCAAGTTACTTTCTTTCAGTCTGAAGAATTTCCTTCAGTAAGTCTTCTAGCAATGAATTCTTTCAGTTTTTGTTAGAGTACCTTCACATACATTTTCACATTCATTATTACTACTAATACGTGAAATGAATCAATAATATACATTCATTTTACTTTTTACATTTTTTAAAAATTGCAGTATTAGTTGACTCGGAATATTGTGTTACTTTTTTGATGTACAGCAAAGCAATTCAATTATATATATATATTTTTTCCAGATTCTTTTCCATTATAGGTTATTATAAGATATTGAATATCGTTCCCTAAGCTATATAGTAAATCCTTGTTGTTTATCTATTTTATGTGTAGTGGTATTTGTTAACATCATACTCCTAATTTATTCCTTCCCCCTTTCCCCTTTGGTAACCATAATTTTGTTTTCTATGCCCATGAGTTTGTTATCTGTTTTGTAAAATAAATTCATTTGTGTGGTTTTTTAGATTCCACAAATAAGTGATATCATATAATATTTGTCTTTCTGTGTCTGACTAACTTTACTCAGTATGATAATCTCACATCCATTCATGTTACTGCAAATGGCAATATTTCATTCTACTTTATGGCTGTGAGTGTCTATCTGGGGCTTCTCAGGTGGCACAGTGGTAAAAAAATCTGCCTGCCAGTGCAGGAGACACAGGAGACACGAGTTAGATCCCTGGGTTGAGAAGATCCCCTGGTGTAAAAAATGGCTGTATCCTTGCCTAGAAAATTCCATGGACAGAGGAACCTGGGGGGCTACAGTCCATGGATTCACAGAGTCAGACTTGACTGAGCACACACACACAGTATTTATCTATCTATTTACTGCATCTTCTCTATCCATTCATCTGTTGATGGACACCTAGGTTGCATGCATGATACTCTAAGTAGTGTCATTTTGGAGTTGAGATAACTGGGGAGCATCAAGCTTGGATGTAGGATAAACCTTATTTTTCTTTTCAATGAAAGCGTATTACTGATTTTCTTTTATTTTTCTGATAACTGAAAGTGTGAAGTTTAACAAATATTTATTTCATTAATATATTTATATAGATATTTAAGTTCAATTGAAAATTGAGCTTCTTTCAATTTGTCTATTTTTAGAGCAAAAAATCAGTTTCTGCACTATAAGTAATTTTTTAAAATCTGAAAAAAATCTGAATAGTTTTTATGATAAACTGAAATTCTGTCTCTTATATATATATATATATATATATATGGAGAAGGCAGTGGCAACCCACTCCAGTACCCTTGCCTGGAAAATCCCATGGACAGAGGAGCCTGGTGGGCTGCCGTCTATGGGGTCGCACAGAGTCGGACACGACTGAAGCGACTTAGCAGCAACATATATATATACATATGGAAGGATTCATGTCCACTTCACTAATAGGAAAATTTAGGTACTCAAGCTCCGTACAGATTTGGGGGATATGTCTGAAGACAAAGTGTATGAGTTATATTTCCTGGAGGCAAATGCTGACCCAGAGCACCCACCTGCTCCTTATGAAGTCTATCTCAAGAGGCTTTGATAAGTAGTCTCATATTTTCTATTCTACTCTGTCCATTGTGTTCTGCCTTTTTTTCCTTTTATATTTCTTAGTGTTTTCCATATTTTTGGCTGCTAGACCTTACCCTTTACTATATGCTCTAAAGAAATTGCTTGACCTTTTGAACGTCTACCTTTAAATAAATAGGTAAGTAAATAACCCAGACATGAACCAAATTAGCCTAATTCTCTTGAAATGTGCAAAAAGACCCACTGTATACTCAAAACTCCCTTTATTCAGGACAATGAAACAGAGTGTCTTCCTTCTGGCTCCGTGCAACCATACCTGAGGACATGATTTCCTTTGGGGTCAGGACGGCTAGGTAGGAAACATTAACCAGTAAGTAGATCAGGGCCACGAGGGTAAGTGCAGTGACCACACATTTGGGGATATTCTCACTAGGGCTTTTCAACTCTCCTGCAAAAAAAAAAAGTGCCACTCAGAAAAAATGACTAATCAGATCATCTTTGGAAGTAGCTTCATTATAACATACAACAACTGAAAGAAACAGACATGACTACACACAGCAAGAGTTGAATGCTTACTTACCAAGTTTAGACAAAGTATTAACTTTAGCAGCAATGGAATTTTGCTGAACTCTGGGTTTTACTCTTGTATCTTTGATGTGCCCAACATAAGCTTTTTGGATAAGAGGACAACTCAGAAAACCTGGATTCTAGGCCAGGAGGACTGGAGCAAATATTCCCTTACCATACGGCCAACACTATAGAAGTACACGTTTGTGTTAATGAAGTGTTGGAATAGCTCCTCTGTTAATCTGGTCACCACAGTCTAGGACATTAGGGTAGATTCTCCTGCTCTTTTCACTCCTTGGGTTAAGTTTCTAGACTAGCTAAATCTTAGATTAAACTTGACTGTATATTGCCAACACCAGTTTGACACAGATGTTTAACTACTTGGAAAATTTTTAACTTACAGTATGCAACTCCCTCAAAATAATTCACATGTATTAAAAAGAAAAATTTAAAGAACATAAAGATTTAGAGAAAAAAGCTCAGGTACATATTTATCTAAACCTTGAGATGGAGAAAGACTTTTCAAGTATGGAGATAATGAAAAGTTAAAAGATAGTTTAATACTTGTAGGTATTAAACTTCTAGTGTTTAAGACTGAAATTTTTAAAACTTATGAACAAAATGAAAAAAAAAAAAAAGCCAAACCACAGGGACTTCACTGGTGGTCCAATGGTTAAGAATCCACCCGGAAATGCAGGAGACAGGGGTTTGATCCTTGCCAGGGAGCTAAGATCCCACATGCTGCAGGGCAACTAGTCCACGCGCTTTAGCTACTGAGCCCGCATGCCCAGCTAGAGCGCCCATGCACCACAGAAGACCCTGCAGGCCGCAACTAAGACTTGACAGACAGGTTAATGACAGCAAACTAAGAAAGCCATTTACCTGTCTTACAAGGAGGGAGTTGGTCATTAACATTTGCAAAACTCTGCCCTCTCACTGGAGAAGGCAATCGCACCCCACTCCAGCACTCTTGCCTGGAAAATCCCACAGATAGAGGAGCCTGGTGGGCTGCAGTCCATGGGGTCGCTGGGAGTCGAACACGACTGAGCGACTTCACTTTCACTTTTCACTTTCATGCATTGGAGAAGGAAGTGGCACCCCACTCCAGTGTTCTTGCCTGGAGAATCCCAGGGATGGGGGAGCCTGGTGGGCTGCCAACTATGGGGTCCCACAGAGTCGCACACGATTGAAGCGACTTAGCAGCAGCAGCAGCCCTCTCACTAGACATTGAAGAAAAAATGAGTTCTGAAGTTTTATTTTCACAACTTTAAGTGACTAAAGAATGAAAAAGGTTTGATGACTTCAGGTGCCATCATTTTAATTCACACTAATAGACATTTGTAAAGCTTTTCTGGGCTGCAATTTGACAATATTTCTTAAGACATTTCTAAATATTTATATGGTTCACTTAGTAATTTTACTAAGATTTTTCAAGACTTTTTTCCTAACAAAACAATGAGAGATCCACAAAGGTTTATATAAAAGGATGCTGATTGGAACAACAACTATACAATTTCAAAGTGAAAAACTAGAAAAAATTCTGGTATCCAACAATGGGAGATGCTTGAAAAATGGTCAAATTGCATATGATAAAATGTTGTGTATTCATTTAAAAGCATTTATATTTAATAATATTTATGAATTCTCACTATGTGCTTTAAGTAGAACAAATGACGAGTATATGTACAAGTGTGACCTGCATGTGTGTACATATGAGATAACTGGTAATCTTCATTTTAGTTTATATTTTCTAAATTTTAATTTTTCTCTGATGAGCTTCTGCTATTAAAATATTTGTTCAGTAAAAAAAGTTGTTGAGTCCTTAAGCTGTATTAGTTCTACACTTACTTGTTTTAATTTGTAAACACCCAGAAAATATTTTGCTTTCCAAAGCTAGAAAACCACATTTGTAGAGAGTTTAGTGCATTTCCACCCACCTGATAGAAGAGAGACACACATTATAGAGAAATAATGTGTTTCTTAGAATTAAGCTGATTAACCCTTGTATGTTTATAGCCTGGTGGAGCTCTTTATAATTTAAAAAAGTAATTTTACCTGCTATTCGGACAAGGACTCCCCAACCAGAATATGCAAACAATCCTTGTAAGAAGGCTTCTGCAATCTGTGAAGCATCCGGAACGTCAGCATCGAAAGCTTTCTCAAACCTGGCCAGGTTCTCTCTTCTTCCTCTCACCAACAGCACAATTCCAGTTACAGAGATGAAGCCGAGAACTGTCATTTTGACAGCCGTACTGACAGTCTGAAACCATGTCACCTCCTTCACTCCCCGAGCATTCAGGATTCCCAAGCACCACAAGATAGCCAATGCCAAACATTTCTTTGGCATCTCAGGAACAAAACACCCAGGATAGAAAGGCTGCGTAATGTAGCCCGCCAGCATCAAGCTGCGGGCAGCAATTCCTGCGGGAGTACTGAATAGATTGATCCAGAGGTAGAAGAAAGCAACAAAGGGCCCAAGGGACCTTTTGAGGAAATAATACTGTGCTCCGCTTCTAGGGAAGGTGGTCCCCAGCTCCGCGTGACTCAGGGCAGCCAGCATAGACACCACGGCACAAGCAGCCCAAATGCTTAGGGACACCCCCACGTTGAGTGAAGAGTATTTTAACACCCCTTTAGGAGCGATAAATATTCCCGCACCTATGATGATACTGAATAAAAAAATTGTCCCATGGAAATATCCTATTACCCGCCGTAGCTGAGTGCTTTCTCCCACCTTCATTTTCTCAAGTCTGACACTTAATGTCCAAAGCTAACATAAATTCACTGTTTCCTCTGTGACACTTGTGATCTTACAGTTAAATGCTTTGGTTCCCTCCTCTTCTCTTCCTCAAATAGACTTCCTCACAGCCCTTAGCATAATAGTAAAAAAAAAAAGTTAACTTGTAAAGTTAATTAAACTAAAGTTTATGAGATCTTAAAATTAGGGTTAAAATGTTTTACTGTTAAACATTTAAAAAGTTAAACACAATTAAACAAGTTAGACACAGCTAATTGGGAATAAGAGATAAAAACTTCCCAGTCAGGTTTTTTCTATGGATATGTAACCACATTCATTTTGATCCTTAAACAAGTAATTCTTTAAAACTTTGTACTGTAAGGAAGATTGCAAAGAATGACAAAAATACAAGGTCTGAATCATAAGTTTGCCCCTTGTTAGCAGATCTTGGTTTGAATCACACACACACACCTGCCACTTACTAGAAAATCCACATCACTTGTTTTTTTTTGAAAAATGGGACTGATAATCCTTATCTTATTTTTTCTTTAATAGAATTAAATAAGGTAATTTACTGATGAAGCAAATTCTAGCACAGAGCTCCTAGTACTATACCTAACATAGTTTGCATGTGTGCGCAGGTGCGTATGACCCTTGGACTGCTGCCCACAAGCTCCTCCATCCACGGGATTGTCCAGGAAAGAGTACTGGAGTGGGTTGCCATTTCCTCCTTCAGGGGATCTTCCTGACCCAGGGATCGAACCCACATCTTCTGCATCTCCTCCATGGGCAGGCTTATTTTTTTTACCACTGAGCCACCTGGGAAGCCCCACCTAACATAATTTAGGGATCCATAAAGTTAGTTTTATCATTTGTTTATTTTCAGTTCAGTTCAGTTCAGTTCAGTCCCTCAGTCATTTCCAACCAACTCTTTGTGACCCCATGGACAGCAGCACGCCAGGCGTCCCTGTCCATCACCAACTCCCAGAGTTTACCCAAACTCACATCCGTTGAGTCAGTGATGCCATCCAACCATCTCATCCTCTGTCGTCCCCTTCTCTTCCTGCCCTCAATCTTTCCCAGCATCAGGGTCTTTTCAAATGAGTCAGCTCTTTGCATCAGGTGGCCAAAGTATTGGAGTTTCAGCTTAAATATCCGTCCTTCCAAATAATATTCAAGACTGATTTTCCTTAGGATGGACTGGCTGGATCTCCTTGCAGTCCAAGGGACTCTCAAGAGTCTTCTCCAACACCACAGTTCAAAAGCATCCATTCTTCAATGCTCAGCTTTCTTTATAGACTCTCACATCCATACATAACCACTGGAATAACCATAGCCTTGACTAGATGGACCTTTGTTGGCAAAGTAATGCCTCTGCTTTTTAATATGCTATCTAGGTTGGTCATGACTTTCCTTCCAAGGAGTAAAGCGACTTGTAATTTCATGGCGGCAGTCACCATCTGCAGTGATTTCAGAGCCCCCCAAAATAAAGTCTGTCACTGTTTCCACTGTCTCCCCATCTATTTGCCATGAAATGATGGGACCAGATGCCATGATCTTAGTTTTCTGAATGTTGAACTTTAAGCCAAAATTTTTCACTCTCCTCCTTCACTTTCATCAAGAGGCTCTTTAGTTCTTCTTCACTTTTTGCATAAGGGTGGTGTCATCTGCATATCTGAGGTTATTGATATTTCTCCCGGCAATCTTGATTCCAGCTTGTGTTTCATCTAGCCCAACTTTCTCATGATGTACTCTGTATATAAGTTAGATAAGCAGGGTGACCATATACAGCCTTGACGAACTCCTTTTCCTATTTGGAACCAGTCTGTTGTTTCATGTCCAGTTCTAACTGTTGCTTCCTGACCTGCATACAGATTTCTCAAGAGGCAGGTCAGGTGGTCTGGTATTCCCATCTCTAAGAATTTTCCAGAGTTTATTGTGATCCACACAATCAAAGGCTTTGGCATAGTCAATAAAACAGAAATAGATGGTTTTCTGGAACTCTCCTGGTTTTTCAATGATCTAGCGGATGTTAGCAATTTGATCTCTGGTTCCTCTGCCTTTTCTAAAACTAGCTTGAACATCAGGAAGTTCACGGTTCACGTATTGCTGAAGCCTGGCTTGGAGAATTTTGAGCATTCTTTTACTAGTGTGTGAGATGAGTGCAGTTGTGTGGTAGTTTGAGCATTTTTTGGCATTGCCTTTCTTTGGGATTGGAATGAAAACTGACCTTTTCCAGTCCTTTGACAACTGCTGTGTTTTCCAAATTTGCTGGCATATTGAATGCAGCACTTTCACAGCATCATCTTTTAGGATTTGAAATAGCTCAACTGGAATTCCATTACTTCCACTAGCTTTGTTCATAGTGAACAAGGTCCACTTGACTTCACATTCCACGATGTCTGGCTCTAGGTGAGTGATCACACCATCGTGATTATCTGGGTCGTGAAGATCTTTTTTTGTACAGTTCTTCTGTGTATTCTTGCCACCTCTTCTTAATATCTTCTGCTTCTGTTAGGTCCATACCATTTCTGTCCTTTATCGACCCCATCTTTGCATGAAATGTTCCCTTGGTATTTCTAATTTTCTTGAAGAGATCTCTAGTCTTTCCCATTCTGTTGTTTTCCTCTATTTCTTTGCATTGATCACTGAGGAAGGCTTTCTTATCTCTCCTTGCTATTCTTTGGAACTCTGCATTCAGATGCTTATATCTTTCCTTTTCTCCTTTGCTTTTCGTTTCTCTTCTTTTCACAGCTATTTGTAAGGCCTCCCCAGACAGCCATTTTGCTTTTTTGCATTTCTTTTCCATGGGGATGGTCTTGATCCCTGTCTCCTGTACAATGTCATGAACCTCCGTCCATAGTTCATCAGGCACTCTATCAGATCTAGTCCCTTAAATCTGTTTCTCACTTCCATGTATAATCATAAGGGATTTGATTTAGGTCATAGCTGAATGGACTAGTGGTTTTCCCCACTTTCTTCAAGGTAAGACTGAATTTGGCAATAAGGAGTTCATGATCTGAGCCACAGTCAGCTCCCACTCTTGCTTTTGCTGACTGTATAGCGTTTCTCCATCTTTAGCTGCAAAGAATATAATCAATCTGATTTTGGTGTTGACCATCTAGGGATGTCCATGTGTAGAGTCTTCTCTTGTGTTGTTGGAAGAGGGTGTTTGCTATAACCAGAGCACTCTCTTGGCAAAACTCTATTAGCCTTTGTCCTGCTTCATTCTGTACTCCAAGGTCAGATTTGCCTGTTACTCCAGGTGTTTCTTGACTTCCTACTTTTGCATTCCAGTCCCCTATGATGAAAAGGACATTTTTTTTGGGTGCTAGTTCTAAAAGGTCTTGTAGGTCTTCATAGAACCCTTCAGCTTCAGCTTCTTCAGTTTTAGTAGTCAGGGCATACATAGACTTGGATTATGGTGATATTGAATGGTTTGCCTTGGAAATGAACAGAGATCATTCTGTCATTTTTGAGATTGCATCCAAGTACTGCATTTCAGATTCTTTCATTGACTATGATGGCTACTCCATTTCTTCTAAGGGATTCTTACCCACAGTAGTGGATATAATGGTCGTCTAAGTTAAATTCTCCCATTCCAGTCCACTTTAGTTCGCTGATTCCTAAAATGTCGACATTCACTCTTGCCATCTCCGGTTTGACCACTTCCAACTTGCCTTGATTCATGGACCTAACATTTCAGGTTCCTATGCAATATTGCTCTTTGCAGCATCAGACTTTGTGTCCATCACCAGTCACATCCACAACTGGGTGTTGTTTTTATTTTGGCTACACCTCTTCATTCTTTCTGGAGTTATTTCTCCACTGATATCCAGAAGCATATTGGGCACCCACTGACCTGGGGAGTTCATTTTTCAGTGTCCTATCTTTTTGCCTTTTCATATGGCATTCTCAAGGGAAGAATGCTGAAGTGGTTTGCCATTTTCTTCTCCAGTGGACCACGTTTTGTCAGAACTCTCCACCATGATCCGTCCGTCTTGGTGGCCCTACACAGCATGGCTCATAGTTTCATTGAGTTAGACAAGGCTGTGCTCCCTGTGAATGGAATGGTTAGTTTCCTGTAATGATGGTTTTCAGTCTATCTGCAAGAGTCTAATGGAGAAGAATAAGAGGATTATGGAAGCTTCCTGATGGGAGAGACTGAAGGGGAAACTGGGTCTTGTTCTGATGGGCGGGGCCATGCTCAGTAAATCTTTAATCCAATTTTCTGTTGATGGATGGGGCTGTGTTCCCTCCCTGCTATTTACCTGGGGCCAAACTATGGTGGAGGTAATGAAGATAATGGTGAGCTCCTTCAAAAGATCCCATGAATGTACTGCTATTCTCAGTGCCCCCAACCCTGCAGCAGGCCACCACCGACCCACGCCTCTGCTGGAGACCCCTGGACACTCACAGCAAGCCCGGGACAGTCTCCTGTGGGGTCACTACTTCTTTCTCCATGTTCTGGTGCACAAAGTTCTGTTGTGCCCTCCAAGAGTCTATTTCCCAGTCCTGTGTAAGTTCTGGCAGCCTCTATGGTGGGGTTAGTAGCGACCTCCTCCAAGAGGGCTTATGCCACACCCGGGTCTGCTGCACCCAGAGCCCCTGTCCCTGCAGCAGTCCACCGCCAACCCGCACCTCCTCAGGAGACACTCAGATACAGTTCTGGCTCAGTCTCTGTGGGGTCCATGGGTCCTGGTGAGCACAAGGTATGTTTGAGCCCTCTGAGTGTCTCTGGTGGGAATGGGGTTTGATTCTAAATGTGATCTTGCCCCTCCTACCATCTTGCCAAGGCTTCTCCTTTGCCCTTGGACGTGGGGTAGCTCCTCACAGCCGCTCCAGTGCCTACCATCTTACTGGGGTTTCTCTGACCTTGGACGTGGGGCATCTCTCATGGCTGCTCGCTGCTCCAGCACCATGTAGCCACCAAAATAATTGGTTATTTTAATTATCACTATCTGCATTATATACAGAGTTCTTTAGCTTCTTTAAGGTCTTTTATTTTTAATTTTACTTTTTATTATTTTTATGTAAGGTCTTAAAAAATTTTTTGTAGTTACTTGCAAATTAGACTTCACTTTTGACAAACAGCTCACTTTGTACACATATTTAGGGTTTTACATTTTCCTGGTCAACACTGTAGTGGGGGCATGATTACTCTTTTAGCATTATTAATTTTTCTATGTTTTCAGCTAGTCTGACTTAGGGCACACTCTACTGAGCATCTGCTTTTTGCCCGGTCCTGCATGAATCAGTGCATGTACAGGAGTGACTGAGACATGGTCTGGATCCTGTTCACCAGTTTACTCTGGCACCTGGCCCAGCTCAGGTTACACGGTATGTCTCAGTAAATCTCTTTTGACAATTCTTATCCTCCAGAAGCTACTGTTTAGAGAAGATGTGTATAAATTCAGTTCAGTTCAGTTCAGTTCAGTTGCTCAGTCGTGTCCGACTCTTTGCGACCCCATAAATTGCCCCTCCTACCATCTTACCAAGGCTTTTCCTTTGCCCTTGGATGTGGGGTAGCTCCTCAAAGCTGCTCCAGTGCCTACTATCTTACTGGGGTCGCTCTGACCTTGGATGTGGGGCACGCCAGGCCTCCCTGTCCATCACCAACTCCCGGAGTTCACTCAAACTCACGTCCATCGAGTCGGTGATGCAGACTTTTTAATACTGTTTATGAGCTTCAGTGTGATAATATTAATAGCTAACATTTGTCTGGCACCTGCTGTGTGTCCAGAACTTATATTAAAAACTTATATTAATTCTTTAAGTCAAATCGACAACCTGTGATATAGTACAGATAGATAAGGAAATTAAGGAATAATAAGTAATTTGCCAAGATTACCTAACTATTCACTTTAATTAATTAATTTAATGTACTTTACACGTTTTAAATATATATTTATGATTTTACTGAAAAAGAAATCCATAAAGCCACAAGGAACCAAGAAACAACTTGCAGTATCGAGTCAGACTCACAGCTCTGAGCACACTATCAGCCTCCCTCTCCTTCTCTCACAAGTGGCACAATTACAATGGCTTGTCAGCGTAGGTTATTGCAACTGGATAAATAGACTTTAATTCAAGTCTTGGCTGTAGAACAATATTCTGAAGCTCACTAGGCATATTATGACATCCTGTCCTATCACTTCATGGTAAATAGATGGGGAAAAAGTGGAAACAGTGACAGATTTTACTTTCTCAGGTTTTAAATTCACTGCAGATGGTGACTGCAGCCACAGAATTAAAAGATGCTTGCTCCTTGGAAGAAAAGCTATGACAAAACTTGCCAGCATATTAAAAAGCAGAGACATCACTTTGCCAACAAAGGTCCGTCTAGTACAAGCTATGGTTTTTCCAGTTGCTATGTATGGATATGAGAGGGTTGGACCATAAGAAGGCTGAGCATCGAAGAATTGATGCTTTTGAATTGTAGTGCTGGAGAAGATTCTTGAGACTCCCTTGGACAGCAAGGAGATCAAACCAGTCAATCCTAAAGAAAATCAACTCTGGATATTCATTGGAAGGACTAATACTGAAGCTGAAGTGCCAATACTTTGGCCCACTGATGTGAAGAGCTGACTCATGGGAAAAGATCTGATGCTGGAAAAGACTGAAGGCAGGAGGAGAAGGGGGCCACAAAGGATGAGATGGTTGGATGGAATCATCGACTCAATGGACGTGAGTTTAAGCAAACTCCAGGAGATAGTGAAGGGCAGGGAAGCCTGGCGTGCTGCAGTCCACGAGGTTGCAAAGGGTTGGACGTGACTTGGTGACTGAACAGCAAAAGACATATTTCTACAGTTACAAGCAAAACTCATTGGGAATAGTCTATAATTTTTGTAGCTTAAAAACAGTCACAGACCAATGGAACAGAATAGAGAAATAAATGCATGCGTCTATAGTCAACTAGTATTTGACACAGAAGTCAAGAATACTCAGTGAGGTAGGGATAGTCTCTTCAATCAATGGTGTTGGAAAAATAGGATATTTACATGCAAAATTAGATACCTATCTTATACCATGAGGCATGCATGCTCACAATAATTAAACTCAAAACGGGATCAAAGATCAAAACATAACAGTTTGTAGTGTAAAACTCCTGAAAGAAAAGAGAAAATAAGATGCTCAAATTGGTCTTATCAAAGATTTTTTTGGATATCACACCAAAAGTGTGAGCAACAAATGCAAAAATAAACAAGTAGGACTACATCAAACGAAAAAGATTCTGCACAGCAAGAGAAGCAGCAAGCAAAATGAAACAGCATGGGATATCTGCAAACCATTTATCTGATAAGGGTTCATATCTAATATATAAGGAACTCATTTATATAGCTCAATAGCAAAAAAAGAGTCTAATTAAAAGCTGGCAGAGGACTTAAAAGTAGCTAACAGGTACATGAAAAGATGCTGATTGCTTTTTTTGTAGCTGTTTACTTGTAACTCTCAGAGAAGGCGATGGCACCCCACTCTAGCACTCTTGCCTGGAAAATCCCATGGACGGAGGAGCCTGGTGGGCTGCAGTCCATAGGTCGCTAAGAGTCGGACACGACTGAGTGACTTCCCTTTCACTTTTCACTTTCCTGCATCAGAGAAGGAAATGGCAACCCACTCCAGCGTTCTTGCCTGGAGAATCCCAGGGATGGGGGAGCCTGGTGGGAGGCTGTCTATGGGGTCGCACAGCGTCAGACACGACTGAGGCGACTCGGCAGCAGCAGCAGCAGCACTTGTAACTCTGGGCTTCCCAGGCGGCACAGTGGTAATAAATCCACTTATTAATGCAGGTGATGCGGGAGATGTGAATTTGATCCCTGGATTAGGAAGATCTCCTGGAGGAGGAAATGGTAACCTGCTCCAGTATTTTTGCCTGAAAAGTCCCATGGGCAGAGGAGCCTGGTGGGTTGTGGTCCACGGGGTGTGCAAAGAGTTGGACATGACTGAGCACACACACACGCACTCGTAACTCTCCCCTTGTCTCTGTGCTTTTAATTCCTAAGATAGTTATTTGATTTTGGTGTTTATGTTTGACTGTGCTTGTGAATAACTTTTACAAACATCCTGATTGCACTAGCTTTTCCGTGTTAACAATAAACTAGGTTTTTGGAATATTTGTCATATTGAAAACACAGGATCTTTGTTCTGGCTGACTGTGTAACCTTAGAAATTTCCTTTGATTTCAATGGATTTGTTTCTGTCATTTATAAGTTAATGAAGCAGGACTTCATCTATAACTCTCAAACTGAAATACTCATTGCTCAAATAACTATGTGACAGAGAGTAGATGAAGCCATGGGACCAATGTCATTCAAATTCCACAAAGTACATTTTTTTCAGAAAATTTTTGAAGCATTTATTTAAGCATTCTAAATTTATTTTGCAACACTTACTTCAAGCATGCATATATTATGGTGCAGAAAGTGAAATTAACATGATTTTGAAGATAAAAATATCTTCAAAAGTATCATAGTCATCCCACTGAGATGGAATGGACCCCATACTCTGCCATCCAAAATTTGGTTCAGATATCAAAACCTACGATATTTCTTCTTTTTAACTGACATGTAATTGAAACATAACAGATGTTAGTTTTAGGTGTACAGCAGTATTGTGGTGAAATGATCACCACAGTCAGTTTGGTTCACATCCATTGCCACATATAGTTACAAATTTTTCTTGTGACAAGAACTTTTAGGACCTGTTCTCTTAGCAACGTTCAAACAGGCTGTCCCCATGGCTTACTTAGAGGTGGAAGCTTGTAATGCATTTTGACCACCTTCATCTATTTCACCCAGCTCCCGTCAGTCTGTTCTCTGGCAAACACCAATCTGTCCTCTATACTTAAGAGTCTTTCTATTTGTTTAAGTGACATCATACGGTATTTGTCTTTCTCTGTCTGATTTATTTCACTTAGCGTAATGTCCTCAAGATCCATCCATATCATGGCAACTGGCAAGATTTCTTGCTTTTTCACGGGTGAATGATGTCTTAATATATAAATTTAATCTCCATATATGGTGAGTAGGACACGACTGAGAGACTTTCAAAAAAAAAAAAAATATGTGGGTTTACTTCTGAGCACTCGACTCTGTTCCATTGATCTGTCTGTTTTTATGCCAATACCTTATTGGTCATTATAGTAATAACTTTGTAATATAGTTTGAAATTAGGAACCATGATGCCTCCAGCTTTGTTCTTCTTTTTGTCAAGATTGCCTTGGCTCCTTGGGGTCTTCTGTGGTTCCATGCAAATTTTAGACTTGTTTGTAAATTGTATGGACATTTTAACAATATTGATTTTTCCAGGCCATGAGTATGGAATCTCTTTCCATCAATCTATTGTCTGGCAAACCCCTATCTGCCCTCTGCATTTATGAGTTCGTTTCTCTGCTTCTAGCTTTCCACTTAACTTAGGCCTTTTTCAGTTGTCTTCGCCAGTGTCTTCAGGAGACTGTCGCTGAGAGTGCTCACGAGTCTTCTCCAGACTCCTTTCTTCCTGCACCTGAGCACATGAGCCCTTAAAGAAATGAAGTGGACACTGCTATTCCCATATACACTGAAATCACGTACTGAAGCTTCAGAAAATCAAAACTTCTCAGGACTGCAAAACCACCAAACAAAATCCTTTCTGAGGAGATCCACCGTGGAACAGAAGGGGTGGAAAGGCCAGGTTATACGCTCTTCCGGCTCTGACGTTCTGCAGGCACCTCATGCTGCTGAGACAGCATGCGGGTCGGAAGGTAGAGAGCAGAGCCCTGTGCTCCACTTCCAGAAGGCTGTCCTGTCTCCGCAGGACTAAGAGCAGACGCGCCTGAAAACACAGCCCGAACAGCTGCGACGATTCTCTCCCTGAGGGAGAAGTATTTCAGTGTCTCTGGGAGACAGAAAGGTTCCCACATCTGAAATCCTTGATTCCTGAAACAAAAAATCCATTCCCTTTAGAAGCTTGGTGGTTTCTATTTTGCACTTTTAACAGTTTTCAAAAAGTCATTGGTCATGATCATTTTTCCCCCTATTTGTCTCTCAAAAGATCTCACATAACTATTTGAAGAGAAATAAGCAAGCTTGTTTTTTTAACCATTTTGTCATAAAATTTTATTTTGGTTAATTATCATGCCTTTTAGATAATTTAACATATAAAAAAAACAGGCGATCTTGGCTCTGAAACTATTTTTTAAAAATTAATTATTGATGAGATCTTGTATAAATTACTTGTCTGTGTGGGGACTTTGTTTCCTCACCTGTAAAATGTGAGAATTAGACAACTGTAAATCTGTCTGGGCTTTAGCAACATTAATCTTACAAAACATGTACTTTTACTTAGGTTTTTCTGTTTTTCAGAAATACTGTGGTTAATGTGTTTTTAAAATTGTAGGTCATGTTAAATGGTGAACACAAGAAATACAACCGAGGTGAAAAGGACAGTGCTGGTGTTTAATGTTTAACATGAAACAAATATTGGATTTAAACTTTTACCAACATTATGCTTGGTAGACTTTAAGAACTTTTTATACTTAAAAAAATATTGTAAAATCAGATTTTAGGCTAAGTAATGCTAATTTTTTTTTCTTCCACGTTTCAGAGACGGACTGATTACAAGGATCCAGTCCTGTGTGAGAGATTTAAAAAATCTGTGCACAGAATATCAATTAGTAAAATTAGAAGAAATAATGAAGTTAAAAATCATTTTGCTGCAATCATCATAATAATTGATTCAAACAAGAATGCTCAATGGCTGTTAAAATTTGAGTGAAAACTTGATAAAAATCTTTAAACAGTTCCAAAGACTTTCCCCAGAAATTATTTACTAATATTAATGGAAAAACTAGTAGCTGCATTGGAGAAAATGGAGGAATTCTATCTTAGACAAGTTTTCAAAAGTAACTAACCTAAGCAGTAATGGAACAATGTACAGCCAGTGGTTATTCCTGCTAAAGTGTATAAACTGAATCTATCCACAGAGGAACTTCAGAGAAATCTAAATTAAGGAACACTAAAAAATGTTAATGTCATAAAATAATGTACAGCCAGTGGTTATTCCTGCTAAAAGGTATGAACTAAATCTATCCACAGAGAAACTTCAGAGAAATCTAAATTAAGGAACACTAAAAAAATGTTATTGTCATGAAATAATAAAAATATTAGCAAACTGAATTCAACAATATATTAAAAAGGTCATACACCATGATCAAATGGTATGCAAAGATGTTTCAATATCTGCAAAGCAATCAATGTGACATATCATATTGACAAAACATAAGATAAAAATCACATGACCATTTCAACAGGTGCAAAAACCATCAACATTCATTCATGATTAAAATCTCATCAGAGTTGGTAGAGGGAACAGATTTTTTGCATCTATATGTGATACAAATATTGACCTATAATTTTCTTCTCTTTGTAGCATCTTTGTCTGGCTTTAGTATTAGAGTACTGTGGCCTTGTATAGTGAATTTGGGAGTTTCTCTCCTTTTCAATTTTTTTTTGGGAAAAGTTTGAGAAGGATAGCTATTCAGTCTTCCTTATATGTTGGGTAGAATTCCCCTGTGAAGCCTTCCAGTATTGGACTTTTGTTTACTGGGAGTTTTTTGATTACTAATTCAACTTCATAACTGGCCTGCTCAGATTGTCCATTTCTACTTGATTCAGTCTTGAAAGATCGTGTGTTTCTAGAAATTTATCCATTTCTTCTAGGTTGTCCAATTTGTTGGCATTTAGCTATAAATAGTGTTCTTGGAGAAGGCAATGGCAACCCACTCCAGTGTTCTTGCCTGGAGAATCCCAGGCAGCGGGGAGTCTGGTGGGCTGCCGTCTCTGGGGTCGCACAGAGTCGGACATGACTGAAGCGACTTAGCAGCAGCAGCAGCAGCGTTCTTTTGTGATTTTTAGTATCTCTGTGATAGCAGCTATAATTTCTCCTCTTCATTTCTTACTTTATTTTTGTCCTCTTTTATATTAATGAACCTGACTAAAGGCTTATCAGTTTTTAAAATTAAAAAATTTGTCCTTGTCATTGATCTTTTCTATTCTTTTTAAATCTTTATTTATTTCCTCTTTAGTCTTTATTATGTCCTTCTTTCTTTTGACTTCGGGCTTTGCTTGTATTTTTTCTAGTTCTATTAGATGGTATGTTAGGTTGTTTATTTGAAGGGTTTTTTTTTGTTTATTGTAAAAGGCTTATATCTCTATAATATTCCTTCCGGTAACTTCCTTTGCTGTGTTCCTGAAAGCTTTATCTGTCTCAAGTTATTTTCTGATTTCTTCTTTAATTTTTTTCATCAACCAACTGGTTTGTTAGTAGAATGTTTAGTCTCCACATGTTTTTTTTTCCTGTAAATAATTTCTAGTTTCACAGCACTGTGGTGGAGAAAGTGCCTGGTATAATCTCTAACCTCTTAAATTTGATGATACTTGTTCTGTGGACGACCACATGATCTGTGCTGGAGAATGTTACATGTGCACTGAAAAGAATGTGTACTGTACTGTTTTAAGTGGAATGTACTGCAATCACTTATCAACTTCAGTTGGTTTAATACATCACTTAAGAGTACTGTTTCCTTATTGAATTTCTGCCTGGATGATTTGTCGGTTGACAAGTGGGGTGTTAAGTTCTCGTACTATTATTGGATTATTGCCAATTTCTTTCCTTATGTTTGTTTATATTTGCTTCATATTTTTAGGTGCTCATATTTTAGGTGCTTTGATCACTGGGTTGGGACAATCCCTTGGAGAAGGAAATGGCAACCCACTCCAGTATTCTTGCTTGGAAAATCTCATGGACAGAGGGAACTGGTGGGCTACTGCCATGGGGTCACAAAGAGTTGGGCGTGACTTAGTGACCAAACAACAATAGCAACAATTTTATGTGCATATATGTTAACAAATGTTATATCCTCTTCTTGTGTTGACTCTTTCATCATTATGCAGTGCCTTCCTTTGTTTTTTGTTGTAGTCTTTGTCTTCTATGATACCGCTACCTCAACTTTCTTTTAGTTTCCGTTTGTCTGGCATATGTCTTTCCATCTCCTCACTTTCAATCTGTGTGTGTCTAGTTCTGAAATGAGTCTTGTAGGCAACAAATAAATAGGTCTTATTTTTTAAATCTAATCTGTCACCCTGTGACTTTTGCTTGAAACATGCAGTCCATGGGCACTTCTGGTGATTATTGATAATTTGTACTTACTGTCATTTTGTTACTTGTTTTATGGCTGTGTTCATAGTTCTTCTTTGTTCTTTTCTTCTTTTAGCTTCTTCCGTTGTGATCTGATGATTTGCCCTAGTGATATGCTTGTGTTCTCTCCTCCCTAGTTTATATAGCTGTCATAGGCTTTTGATGTGGTTACCATGAGGTGTATATACTTTATATGCTTATAGGTTGGCGGCTTTAAACTGGTCGTCATTTAAGTTCAAACACATTCTAAAGATCTACCTTTTTACTCCTGTGTCCTCTCCACGTTTTGTATTTTTGTTTTTATATTTTACATCTCCATGTCTATCCCTTAACTATTTATTGCGGTTATAGTTGATTTTACAACCCCAGTTTTACGTCTTTGTGCCAGCTTATTTTAGTGGTTGCCCCATAGACTTTTCCATATATTTGCCTTACTAGTGGGATTTTTCCTTTCCTATAAATCTATCCTTTTGTAGCCTTATCTTTTACACTTAATGAGAAACTTCTAACACTTTTTGTAATTTTGGTGTAGTATCGATGAGCTCCTTTAGTTTTTGCTTGTCTGAGAAGTTCTCTTTATCTCTTTTCTAATTCTGAATGATAACCTTGTGGCTAGAGTGTCCTAGGTTTTAGGGTTTTTTTTCCTTTCAGCTCTTTAAATATATTATGCCGCTCCTTTCTGTCCTGCAAAATATCTGCAGAAAAATCAGCTGATAGCCTTACGGGGGCTCCTTTGTATGTAACCCTTTGTTTTCTTTTGAAGCCTTAAAAATTCTCTAACTTTTGCCATTTTAATTGTGGTATGTCTTCTTGTGGATATCTTTGAATTTATCTTGTTTGGGACTCTCTTTGATTTCCCTACTTGGAAATCTGTTTCCTTCTTCCACTTTGGGAAGTTTTCAGTCATAATTTCATCAAATATATTTTTGACCCTTTCCTCTTCTCCTTTTGGGACTCTTACCATGCAAATGTTAGTATACTTGATGTTGCACCATACGACTTTCAAACTATTCACAGTAAAAAATGTTTTTGCTGGTCTGACTGGGTGATTTTCATTATTCTGTATTCCAGATTGCTTTTGCCTTCTTGACCACCTAGTCTGTTTTTAATTTTTTATTTTAATTCAGTCATTGTCTTTTTCAGTTCTGGTTCTTTTTATGTTTTCTAGTTCCTTGTTAACATTATCACCGTGTTCATCTATTCTTTCCCAGCTGTTAGCTGTATTATCACTATAGCTTTGAACTGTTTATCTGGCAAATGATTTATGTTTCTTTAGAGTTATTTTAGGACTTCGCTGTAGCTCAAATGGTAAAGAATCTGCCTGCAATGCAGGAGACCAGGGTTCAATCCCTGGGTTGGGAAATTCCTCTGGAGAAGGGAATGGCTAACCACTCCAGTATTCTTGCCTAGAGAATTCCATGGACAGAGCAATTCTGTCCTAGTGGGCTACAGTCTGTGGGGTTGCAAAGAGTCAGACATGACTGAGCGACTCACACACATAACAGGGTTATTTTCTAGGATTCTCTTCTTTTTCTCTTCTGAAATTATTCTTCTGTCTTTTTATTTTGTTTATCTCTCTCTGTCTCTGTGCAATGAGATGAAATGGTTACCTCCCCCTGTCATGGGGGAGGTTGTGTCATTGTGTGGGAGCATCCCCAGGCAGTCTTTATGTGCCCAGTGGCTTTGACGGAATAGCTGGATCTAAAGTGGGAATGCATTTCTTCTTTCCCTGGGGTGTGCTGGCATCTACCGCCTTGCTGGGAGGTGGGCTAGGGATGGAGGGACTCGAGCCGGAGTCAGGTGTGAGTTGGGGCTTCTCTGCTGAGTGACCATCACTGCTCCATATTGGGAGTGGGGGTGGGCACGTGGTCCTGACCGTACACCCTGAGGGTAAGGTCCTGAGCTGGTTACTTTCCTTCTCATTTGCCCACTGTCCTCAGCACTGGCACTTCTGTCTGGTGGAAAACAGTGCTGGAGCAAGAGGGCCGGGCAGGGGCCATGCAGGCTGTGGGAGGTGCTCCAGGAGTCACGGAAGGTCTGGCCAGAGCCTCAGCTAGCCTTCAGTCCGCGTCCGCAGCACTCTCCCTGGGGTACACAAGCCCGCACGTGTGTGCTCTCCACTGGAGGAGTCTTGCTTTCCTGCTGTTGCTCAGTCGCTCGGTCGTGTCTTTGCGACCCCATGAACCGCAGCACGCCAGGTTTCCCTCTCCTTCACCATCTCCTGGAGATTACCCGAACTCGTGTCAGTGACGCCATCCAGCCATCTCATCCTCTGTTGCCCACTTCTCCTCCCGCCCTCAATCTTTCCCAGCATTAGGGGCTTTTCTAATAGTTGAGCTATATTTTATATTCACAACAAGAACTAATTAATACAGGTTGCTATTGCTACGCTAGACATAAACCAATATTCATGTAAAACCGTAAACTGTATTCTTACTGGTGGTTCAATGCTTTCTTTTCCAATTGTGAGTTTTGGTGCTGGAAACAGGCAAAAGGGAGGTAAAAAATTATTTTTACAGACTCTTAGGACATTTTAAACACATTTTAAATTATATTAGCAATTGCTAATATAATTTTCTGAGATGTCTGACAATACTTTAAAATGTTAAATTTCCTTTATTAAGATTGGGGTTACTCCTATGCTGCTCCTGCTTAGATTTGAGTGTGATAATGTTTTCAGTTCACAAGTGTAGGGGTCAGGGAGGGGAAGAGAGAGACTGAGATTGATTTGGGGTGCTCTGTATTCTGTCCTGATGATTTTCAGGTCAGCTAAGGTAACTTCATTTTCCTGATGTCAGACCCCGATATGCAGCTTGACTCCTCACGTTGCAGAGAAGGTCCTCAAGCCCGTGATACCCCCTTCTTCTCTGTCCTCTGGGAGGGGCGTGGGTCCTGATTTTGCCTCCCTTCCCACCCGATTCTATTGAGATCTTTCTTCACAGCTTTGGCTGTGAAAGATTCTGCCGGTCTCCAGTTTGCCTTCAGTGAGAGTTGTTCCACGTGGATAGGTATTTCTGATGCGTTCCTAAGATGATGTGACCTTGATGCCCTCCTATTTGGCCGTCTTAATCATCTAAAAGTTACTTCCTGAGCTCATCTCCATGTATCTAAATGATGTAATTGATTGTTATTTTTTTCAATTCAGATATTCAAATATTTAGCTAAAGAAATTTAGCTCTCTTCTATGCCCCCACCACACCCACTGTTTTCCCTCTTCCTATCTTCTCAATGCAGTTATATCACAATTGATTAAGTCAATATTTAGCTTTTACATTATTATTGCTTTTTATATATAATTGCCAGCTGGGCACTTATTATTTTAATATTTTTTCTTGTGTTTAAAATTTTTTCTCTACCTATGACTAATTCATTCCCGAATATTCTGGAAGAACTATAATATCCTTTCTATATATTCAAACAGCAGATTTTACATATATATATACTTCTTGGAGTTCTGAGACTTCCCTTCCTGACCATCCTGGAAATTTGCTTTATTTCTTTCCTTTCTTGGATATTCTGCATGCTGGATACCATACTTTCACTTTTCTTTTTCTTTTTTTGGTTTATACTCTGCTGGAGTATACATCCTATAGGACTTTCTTGAGAAGGGTTTACTATATCTTTAATTTTTGAGATGTTCTTAGGTTTTTCTTCTTACTGGCCTCACCTACTATTTTCCATAGCTTTTGTTGTTGTTTGGTTGCTAAGTCAGGTCTGACCCTTTGCAATGCCATGAATAGCATGCCAGGGTTCCTTGTCCTTCACTGTCTCCTGGAGTTTGCTCAAACTCATGTCCATTGAGTTGGTGATGCCATCCAACCATCTCATCCTCTGTCGTCCCCTTCTCCTCCTGCCTTCAATCTTTCCCAGCATCAGGGTCTTTTCAAAAGAGTTGGCTCTTCACAATAGGTGGCCAAAATGTTGGAGTTTTAGCTTCAGCGCCAGTACTTCCAGTGAATATTCAAAGTTGATTTCTTTTAGGATTGACTGGTTTGGTCTCCTTGCAATCCAACGGACTCTCAAGAGTCTTCTCCAGCACCACAATTTGAAAGCATCAATTCTTCGGCACTCAGCCTTCTTTGTGGTCCAGCTCTCACATCCATACATGACTACTGGAAGAACCACAGCTTTGACGATACAGATTTTTGTTGGCAAAGTGATGTCTCTGTTTTTTAATACACTGTCTAACTTTGTCATAGCTTTTCTTCCAAGGAACAAGCATCTTTTAATTTCATAGTTGCAATTACCATCCACAGTGGTTTTGGAGCCCAAGAAAATAAAGTCTTTCACTGTTTCCACTTTTCCCCCATCTTTTTGCCATGAGCTGATGGGACTGGATGCCATGAGCTTAATTTTTTGAATGTTGAGTTTTAAGCCAGCTTTTTCACTCTTTCTTTTTCACCCTCATCAAGAGTCTCTTTAGTTCCTTTTCTCCTTCTGCCATTAGAGTGTATCATCTACATATCTGAGGTTGTTTATATTTCTCTGGGAAATCTTGATTTCAGCTTGTGATTCATCCAGGATGGCACTTTTGCGAATAAGTTGGCTTTCTCTAGTGGTGGTGTAAAATACCATCCATTCTTTTTTTCTAAGTTCCAAAATATTATTACATCTATCTGATGATTCCTAACTTCTTCTCTTTATCTATATAAATTATGCATATTTTATTCATTTCCTAATGTTTTAATTTTCAGGAAGGAGCAGATAATAGCATATTTGTTCTAATATATCACATTAGCCAAAGATCTTTCATCAAATTTTTAGTTACCAGAATTCTAGAATGACTGATACCGTGTCTATATTGAAGGGCAGAGGAAACTCAGGAGGAAAAAAAAAATTATTCAAGCGGCCAGTTGATGTGTTAAATTGCTATTGCCAAATGGATATTATGTATTCCTCACTACTAAGAATATATATATATATATATTTTTTGCCTTATTTTACTTTTAGCTTCACTAAACAAAATGGACACTAGATGGCTCTATAAAAGCACAAATATTCAGAGATTTCATTTAGTTCAAGAATTTGAAGACATCGTAAAATCTTTTATAACAAAAGAAAAATTAAAAAATAAAACAATTTTTTTTTTAGTTATAAGAAAGTGAGTTAAAAACCACTGTGAGCCATTAAGGAATGAATTCAGAAATTTGTGAATTTTCCAAGTGCACTTTGTTATCAATAAATTATTAAGTATCTACCAAATGCCAGTTACTATGAGAAATGCTGTGGCTGTGTGGATAAGCTAAATAGATGTGGTCTCTTCTACATGGAATTTCCTGGCAACAAGAATTCAGAAGCAAAATGAATAACTGAAAATGATATATTGAACAGTTTCAAATAAGTAAAGCTTTGTGAAAAGATATAAGGTGCTATTGGAATACATAGGGGATACCTAGTGTAGCCTGGGTCAAGGAAGTCTCTCTGAGGAAGAGAGGCCCAAGCTGAAGTCTGCAGGATGAGCAGACTGCTGTAGCAGCTGGCTGGAAAGACTCGGTCTCCAGGCTGAGCAATGGCATAACCAAGGCCTCAGTGACATGAGAGAGAATGTGGAACTGAGAGAAGGCCAAGCTGCCACCTCAGGAACAGAAGTTGGGGGGCAGGGTAGTGGGACGAGATGAGGCTGGTGAATTCCACGGGGGTCAAGTCAGGGAGAGTCTTGGGTTTTAATCCTGAGGCAGGAAGCTATGCAGTATTTGAAGCATAGCACTTCAGTTCAGTTCAGTGCAGTTCAGTAGCTCAGTCGTGCAGACTCTTTGAGACCTCATGGACTGCAGCACGCCAGGCCTCCCTGTCCATCACCAACTCCCGGTGTTTACTCAGACCCATGTCCATCGAGTCGGTGATGCCATCCAACCATCTCATCCTCTGTTGTTCCCTTCTCCTCCTGCCCTCAATCTTTCCCATTACCAGGGTCTTTTCAAATGAGTCAGCTCTTCGCATCAGGTGGCCAAAGTATTGGAGTTTCAGCTTCAGCATCCGTCCTTCCAATGAATATTCAGGGACTGATCTCCTTTAGGATGGACTGGTTGGATCTCCTTGCAGTCCAAGGGACTCTCAAGAGTCTTCCCCAACACCACAGTTCAAAAGCATCAGTTCTTTGATGCTCAGCTTTCTTTATAATCCAACTCTCACATCCATACATGACTATTTGGAAAACCATAGCCTCAACTAGACGGACCTATGTTGACAAAGGAATGTCTCTGCTTTGTAATATGTTGTCTAGGTTGGTCATAACTTTCCTTCCAAGGAGTAAAGCGTCTTTTAATTTCATGGCTGCAGTCACCATCTGCAGTGATTTTGGAGCCCCCCAAATAGTCTGCCACTGTTTCCACTGTTTCCCCATCTATTTGCCATGAAGTGATGGAACTGGATGCCATGAGCTTAGCTTTCTGAATGCTGAGCTTTAAGTCAACTTTTTCACTTTCCTCTTTCACTTTCATCAAGAGGCTCTTTAGTTCTTCTTCGTTTTCTGCCGTAAGAGTGGTGTCATCTGCATATCTGAGGTAATTGATATTTCTCCTGGCTGTCTTAATTAGATTTTGTAGTTTTCAGCTTTTCTTAAGTTTTTCAAACCACTTAATAATTATCACCAAAGGATACTTGGAATTAGGGTATAGGAGCAGTGGCTTTGAGGGTCTAACTTAGAATCTGGCTAGAGACATAGAAGTTCCCAAAATGAAATAATCAAAGGAAACTTTGGAAGAGGAATATGTATAAATGTATGAATATATATAGTAGGTACAAATAACTATGAATGTATAAATACATAATGTATGGATACGTGTGATATATATATGTGTGTGTGTATATACATATATATATATATATCACCAAATCTAAATGCTCATAGTCAGTGTGACCTATATTATGATTATTTTATTTTTTCTGATAGTATTTTATCTTAAATTGACATTTGGTTTTGATTACATCATGAAATGTGAAGGGATTGAGAAAGAGTTAAAATGGCATCTCTTATATTATGGAAATTTATCTCTTATATTATGGAAATACATCTCATATTATGGAAATACATCTCTTATATCATGGAAATATATCTCTTATATTATGGAAATACATCTCTTATATCATGGAAATACATCTCTTATATTATGGAAATACATCTCTTATATCATGGAAATATATCTCTTATATTATGGAAAACAGGATAGTATTCTCTGCTGTGTGTCTGCACTCATGTAGCCATTACCTTTTGAGCCTTTATTTGGTCTAATTGAACAACCAAACCAGTAGGAACACATTATAGAATTTATAGAACATATTATAGAAGTTTTGGAGTTAGAAATGATCTTAGTGATCATATTTTCTTTTGTGGGTTTCACACTGTTTTATGGAATCTTGAATACTTCCTTTCGGTTATCTCAGAGTTCCCTGGGAAGCAGATGACGGTTCAAGCTGGCAATTCTCTGCTTCCTTTTCTTCCTTTTACCCGGAGAAACACTGCTTATCTGGTGAGCTTTGGTGAAATGTTGTCTCTGAAGAGAGTTTTCTGCTGTTGCAAAGATGGAAAAACACTGATTTTGTCCACACGTGAATTTTCATGGGTGGTCACTGAGAACAATGGTTGTTAAAGGCTTTTTCCAGGTCCTAGTGGAATAAATAGATGTCTTGCCCCCAGACATATAGTCTAAGCCACTCACTAATTCCATCCACTACACAGCTATGCTGGTTTCTAAATGAATTTGTGTGAATTGTTTTAATGAGAAAGCCCAACCATTTCAATAAGAAACAGAGTTCCCAGAGAAAACTGGAATTAAGAGTTACACAAAGGGCCCATGAGAGAAAAAGAAAATATTGTACTAGCCTGTGATAAAATAGTTTCTTGTTTAAATTGTACTGCTTTGTTCAGGTCCATGTTTAAATATAATGATGGTCACCACAGTCCCTTAGAAGTAAATAAATATCTAATGTTTTTTCTGACTCTTTTTAAAGAAGAATTTAGAAAGACACTACACGGAAAGTGGGAGAAAAGGCCTAGCAAAATATTTTTCAGTTAAGAAGTGGCAAAATAATTACTTACATTAATTATGACAGAAAATTTGATATTTAAATAGGGCCATAATTTTTCTTTGGAGTAGAATATTTAATCTTTTGTTACAAAAGTAGTACATAAACACCTTCTAGCTGTAAAAACGTCAAACATTGAAGCAAGGTCTTTAATAATTAATTGGAATTAATTTGAATAATGAATTTAATAATTAATTTGGTTGAAGACCAATCCATGAATAAGAGGTAGGCCCAGAGGTGGGAGGACATCCCAGGGAGTGGAAATACACATGTAAAACAGAGACGTAGATGGCATCGGGTACTTGGGAAACACGAGTTAGTCGTTGGATGCCCATGGTACACAGGATATTATGGGAAGCGATGGGGGATGAGATTGCAAAGAAGCTGACTCAAGGTTTGTCTGCTACGTTTAGAAGCTTAGCTTTCTCTCTCTTGGGCAGAGTAATAACTTGATTGGATTTGTACTAGAAAGATCATTTTGGGAATGGTCTTAAGTAGGAGGGGACTGAAGGCCAGGAATCTCAAAGGGATTTATCAGCATAGTCTATTTTAAGTCTCACAAATGTGAAGTCTTGTTATTTCCACTTTCTTAAAAACATTTTTTGAGGTAAAATTGGCTTAAAGCATTCAGATAAGCTCCATGTGCACAGCATCGTACTTTCTGTCCGTACTCCGCTGGGCTCACCACGTGTTTAATTTCCGTCTGTCACCATGTAATCACCCCTCTTTAGCCATTTATGTTCCCCTCTGGTAACTGCTTTTCTGTCCTCTGTATCTACGTGTTTCTTTTTTCTTTGGTTTCTTGTTTGTTTTTATATTCCACATATGAACAAAGTCATATGGCATTTGCCTTTCTCCATCTGACTGAATTCACTTAGCATAATACTGTCAAGCTTCATCCATGTTATTGCAAAGGACAAGGGTTCATCATTTTTTATAGCTGAGTAGTATATGTTTTGTTTGTTTGTTTGTTTTTATGCTGCAAAAGGTTTATTGTTTCCATTTGGTCCAAGGCTTGAGAGAGGGCTCCAGGGTGTTAAGAAGCTGCCTAGTGGCTGCAGAGAGGGGCTTCAGGCAGCCCTGATGTGAGGTGGGCTCTTCAATGGCCACTGGTCTCCAGTTTTTTACATATATGTGTGCGTATGTATCTATGTATAGATATGTAGATTTCTATCTATATATTTATATCTATTTATAGATATACAGATGGGCACTTCGGTTGTCTCCGTATTTGGCTATCGTAACTAATGGTTCAATGAACATCAGGTGCATATATATATATCTGAATTAGTGTTTTTCTATTTTTCAGATAAATACTCAAAAGTGGAATAGCTGGATCATATGGTAATTCTAGTTTTAATTTGTTGAAGAATCTTCATACTGCTTTCTGTAGTGGTTACATCAATTTGCCTTCCCACCAACAGTGCACAAGTATTCCCTTTCATCTCATCTTTTTAAACACTATTTCTTGACTTTTAGATAATAGTCGTTTTGAAGATTGTGAGGTGATCTCTCATTGTGGTTTTGCTTTTATTTTCCCTGATAATTAGTGATGTTGAACTTTAATTTTCATGTGCTTACTGTCCATCTGTATGTCTTTGGGAAAATGCCTATTCAGAATATCTGCCCATTTTTTAAATCAAATTGTTTGGGGTTTCTTGTTGTTGCTGTCGAGTTGTATGAGTTCTTTATATATTTTGGATATTAACCCTTTATTAGATATGACTTGCAAATATTTTCTACCATTTGGTAGGTTGTCTTTTTATTTTGTTCATGGTTTTCTTTGCTTTGCAGGAACTTTTTAGTTAGTTGAAGGGCCATATGTTTGTTTTTGCCTTTGTCTCCCTTACCTAAGGAGACAGATCCAGAAAGATATTACTAAGACTGGTGTCAAAGCCTACTTCCTGAGTTTCCTTCTAGAGGTTTTATGATTTCAGGCCTTACAGTCAAGGCTTCAATTCATTTTTAGTTGATTTTTGTTTATGGTATAAGATAGGAGTTTAGTTTCTTTCTTTCTTTCATTTTTTTCTTCCTTCTTTTTTGCATGTGGTTATCCAGTTTTCCCAGCATCATTTATTGAAGAACTATCCTTTCTCCAATGTATGTTCTTCACTACTTTGTCATAAATTAATTGTCCATGTATGTGTGGATTTGTTTCAGTCTTGTTCCATTGATCTGTATGTCTGTTTATCTGTCCGTACACTGCTGTCTTGAATACCATAGCTTTGCAGTATAGTTTGAGATCAGGGACTATGATACTTCAGCTTTGTTCTTTTTCCTCAGAATTACTTTGGCTATTTGGGTTATTTTTTGGTTCCATACAAATTTTTTTAAAAAACTTTTTTCTGCCTCTGTGAACACTGTCTTTGGGATTTTGATAAAGATTACACTGAATCTGTAGGTTTCTTTAGGTAATAAGGACATTTTAACAATACTAGGTCTTCCAATTCATGAACTCAGGATATTTCTCCATTTGTTTGCATCATCTTCAGTTTCTCTCAACAATGTCTTATAGTTTTCAGTGTACAGATCTTTTATTGCCTTGGTTAAATTTGTTCCTAGATATTTTTTCTTGTTGCAATTGTAAATGAGATTATTTTTCTTAATTTCTCTTGCAGTTAGTTCGTTATTAGCACATAGAAAGGGAGCAGATTTTGTATACTGATTTTGTACCCTGAAACTTTACTGTATTCATTTATTATCTCTAATAATTTTTTTGTGGAGTCTTTAGAGTTATATACATGCATACATATATATGCATAGATAAAAAATCATGTCATCTGCGAATGACACTTACTCTGTTTCCAGTATGAATGCTTTTCTATTTCTTTCTATTGCTTAATTGCTCTGGCTAGGATTTTCAATATTGCATTGACTAAGAGTGGTAAAAGTGAGCACCCTTGTCTTTTCTTGCTCTTAGAGGGATAGCTTTCAGCACTTCACCATTGAGTGTGCTGTTAGCTCTGGGTTTGTTCTGTACGTCTTTTATTATGATAATGTAAGTTCCATCTCTATCATTTTATTGAGAGTTTTTATCATACATTTGTTTATCGTTTTTTTGTGTCAAATGCTATTTCTGCATCTATTGAGATGATCACATGATTTGTACTCTTTGTTTTGTTAATGTGGAGTATCACATTAATTGATTTATGGATACTGACCCATCCTTGTATCCCTGGAATAAATTCCACTTGATCATGGTGTGTCATCCTTTTAATGCACAGTTGTATTTGCTTTGCTAATATTTTGTTGAAGATTTTTGCATTTATGTTCATCAGATATGTTGTCATGTAATTTTCATTTTTTGTGTGTTGTCTTTGGTTTTGCTATTGGGTTTTGGTACTATTGGCCTCATGAAATGAGTTAGGAAGTGTTCTCACCTTGTCCATTGTTTTGGGAGAATTTGGGATGGATGGGTATTAAATCTTTGAAAGTTAGAATTCACCTGTGAAGCCATCTAGTAGTGGACTTTTGTGTTTTTGATAGCCTTTGCTGTCTTAATCTCCTTATGAACAACTGTTCTACTTAGATTTTCTATTTCTTCAGGTTTTAGTCTTGGAAGTTTGCGTGATTCTAAAAATTTATCTATCTTCTCCTAGGTTGTCCAATTTGTTGACATACAGCTTTTCATAGTAATTTCTTTTAATCCTTTGTGTTTCTGTGGTATTGGTAGTAATTTCTTCTCTTTCATGTTAGGTTTTACTTATCTGAGTCTTACCTCTTATTCTTAGGGAGTCTAGCTAAAGGTTTGCAATTTTGTATACCTATGCAAAGAATCAGCTCTTAGTTTCATTGATCTTTTGTATTGTTGTTCTAGTCTCTATTTCATTGATTTCTGCTCTGATCTTTATTATTTCCTTTTTCCTACTGACTTTGGGCTTCCTTTATTCATCTTTTTCTAGTTCCCTTAATAGCTCAACTGGTAAAGAATCTGCCTGCAGTGCAGGAGACTCTACTTTGATTCCTGGGTTGGGAAGATCCCCTGGAGAAGGGATAGGCTACCCACTCCAGTATTCTTGGGCTTCCCTGGTGGCTCAGATGGTAAAGAATCCACCTGCAATGTGGGAGACCTGGTTTCAATTCCTGAGTTGGGGAGATCCCCTGGAGGAGGGCATGGCAACCCACTCCAGTGCTCTTGCCTGGAGAATCCCATGGACAGAGGAGGCTGGCAGGCTATGGTCCATGGGGTCACAAAGAATTGGACATGACTAAGAAGGCAATGGCACCCCACTCCAGTACTCTTGCTGGGAAAAATCCCACGGGCGGAGGAGCCTGGTAGGCTGCAGTCCTTGGGGTTGCTGAGGGTCAGACATGACTGAGCAACTTCACTTTCCCTTTTCACTTTCATACATTGGAGAAGGAAATGGCAACCCACTCCAGTGTTCTTGCCTGGAGAACTGCAGGGACAGGGGAGCCTGGTGGGCTGCCGTCTATGGGGTCGCACAGAGTTGGACACGACTGAAGCGACTTAGCAGCAGCAGCAGCAAGCACAACACAGCACAGGTATAAGTTTAAATTATTTATTTGGGATTTTTCTTGTATTTCTTGTCTGCTTCCCTTTTAGTACTACTTTTGCTGCATGTCATAGGTTTTGGTATGTAATATTTTCATTTATATTGTGTTCAGATTTTTTTGTTGTTGTTTTCTTCTTTGATTTCTTCATGGAACCAATAGTTGTTCAATACCATGCTGTTTAGTTTTAGATGTCTGTGATATTTCCAGCTTTTTTTTTTTTTTTGGTAGTTGATTTCTAAGTTAATACCCTCATGGTCAGAAAAGATGCCTATGTGATTTCAGTCTTCTTAAGCTTCTTGAGACCTTTTTTTTGGTGCCCAGCACACAGTGTGTTCTTGAGAATGTTTCACATGCCCTTGAAAAGAATGTGTGTTCTGCTGCATTTTGATGAGTTGTCCTGTATAAATTTATTAAGTGCATCTGATATAATGTTTCCTTTAAGGCTGAGGTTATTATGTTGTCATTCTGTCTGGATGATTTATTCACTGATGGAAGGCAGGTTGTTAAAGACTTCTACTACTACTATGTTGCTGTCAGTTTCTCCCTTTAGGTTTGCTAATAATTTCTTAATATATTTTGATTCTCCTATATTCATTTATATTAATAGTTGATGACCTGTCCCTTTATCATTAGTACTGTCCATATTTGTCTCTTGTTCCTTTTTGGCTTGTTGTCTATTTTGTCTGAAATAAGTATGGCTATACTAGCTTTCTTTGAGAGCCATTTGTTTGGAGTATTATTTTCCATCTCTTTGCTTTAAAGCTCACGTTTACCCTTAGGGCTGAGATGAATCTCCTGTAGGCAGCATGTAGTTGGGTTTTGTTTTTAAATCCATCTGGAAACTCTGTGTCTTTTGATTGGTAATTCAGTCCCTTTGCACTTACGGTGTGTGTGTGTGTGCTCAGTTGCTTCAGTCCTGTCTGACTCTTCGTGACCGCGTGGACTGTAGCCCCCCAGCCTCCATGTCCATGGGATTCTCCAGGCAAGAATACTGGAGAGGGTTGCCATGCCCTCCTCCAGGGGATCTTCCTGATTCAGGGATTGAACCCACATCCCCTGCCTCTCCTCCACTGCAGGTGGGCTCTTTACCCACTGAGCCACCTGGGAGCCCTTACACTTAGGTGATTATTGACAAGTGAGAGCTCAGTACTGCCGTTTTATGTTTTGTTTTCTGGTTGCTCTATATCTCAGTTGTTTCTTTTTTCCTGTGTTTCTATTACTTAATTTGATGGTTTTCTATGAAGTTTTCTGTTTCCTTTAAAAAGAAATTTGTGTCTTATCTATATTTATATTTTGTTGTTACCATGAAGTTTATATCAAACATCTCATAGATAAGATAGTACTTTTTCTGCTGAAAGCATCTTACCCTCACTTGCCTCTCTCTTCCTCTTTTATGATTTTGTTGACTCAAATGACCCTTTTCTATGTTGCTAGTTGTTCCTTCAACCTTTATGCTATGGTTGTTTAACAACTATTCTGATGCAGAGTTGCAACTTGATGATTTTTGCCTGTTTGCTATCCTACTCAAAATTCTGTGTACTCTTGTCTTTTGTTTCAGGTAGAAAAGTTCCTTTTAACATTTCTTGTAAAGCAGATCTGGTGATGATAAACTCCCTCAGCTTCTGTCTGGGAAAGCCTTTATTTGTCTTGCATACCTGAATGATAACTCTGCTGAGTACAACACTCTTGGCTGAGAGTTTTTCATCTATCAACACTTTGAGAATGTCACTCCACTCTCTCCTGGCCTGTAGAGTCTCTTCTGAGAATTCTGCTTCTAGCCTAATGGAGGTTCTTTTGTAGGTTACTGTTCTTTTTTTTCCTGGCTATTTTTCATTTTTTTGTTGACTCTTTACAGTTTTAATATAACATGTCTTGGAGAAGATCTTTTTGTGTTGAGATAATTGTGTTCTCAGCTTCATGGAGTTGTATATCCAGTTCCTTCCCCGGGCTTGGGAAGTTCTCAGCTATTATTTCTTTAAAGAAACTCCCTGTTCCCTTCTCTCTCCTCTCTTTCTGGGATACCCATTGTCTTATGCTGCTCTTCCTAACTGAGTCAAATATTTCTAGTGGAATTTCTTTATTTTTTAAAGCTCTCAATTCTCTCACCTTTTCTACATGTATTATTTGTAGATTTCTATCTTACAACTTTCTAATTCTCTCTTGTATATTCTGCTCTATCTCCAGTGCTTTCTAATGCATTCTATATCTTGATTATCAAGTTCTTCAGCTCCAGAATTTCCGTTTGGTTCCTTTTTTGCATTCTAATCTCTCTGGTAGAATATTTATTTAACTCAGTAATTTTATTTCTGAGCTCATTGAACTGCCTTTCTGAGTGTTCTTATCACTCCTGAGTTTCTTCATGATAGTGTTTTGTATTCTTTATCAGTCATAGTCACAATATTCCGTGACTTTAAGTTTGGTTTCTAGAAAAACATATTTTTTTTTTCATGGTGCTTGATGAGTTCTTCCAATGCCAGTGCATCTAAAGTATTAACAGCAGATACCTCTCTTCTTTAGGTAAATTTTAAAAAATTTGATTCTAACAATTTTACAGGTTAGTAAGTAGAAGTCTGTCTTTGTTTTTCAGTAGATGGCGTCACACAGCAGAGGTTTTGTCTTACCTGAGCTGCTTCCGGCTGTATTTGGGGATTAACAGAGGGGCTGCTGGTGTCCTTGTTCCTGCGGTGCCTCCGGGGTCACTGTGCTCTCCTGCTGCTTGGCTGTGCCGGGTCTCACCCTCTGGGATACTGCGAGGGCAGGTGTTTCTGTTGCATTTAAAGCTGCCTGGGTCAAGCCCTCCACTGCCGTCTTGGGGGAAGGAGAGAGTAACACCAAAGCTGCAGTTGCCTCGGCGGCGTGTAGGGCCATGGGCTGTGTAGGTGTGTCCGCTGCAGCCGTGGGGACCGGGTCTGTGACTGTCTCTGTGGCTGGAGGGATAGGGTCATACTCTCCTTCTGCTGCCTGGCTCCCCTTGACCGTGGGACCTGCTGTGGCTGGAGGCCAGAGCCGTGCGCACAGCCTCCTGGGCTGGGGCAGAACAGGGGTCGGACTCCAAACTGTTAAGCCCAGGGCTTTGCTCCAGCCTAACTGGCATCCCAGTGGGGAAACTGTTAGCCATTAGGGAAGAAACGTGGAAGGCGCTGAAGGCAGGGCAGTGAGCATAAAACAACCAAGGATCAGTTAAGGACTCATAGTTACTGACTTACATGGAAGAGCAGTTCAGAGAGTTTGGGGACCAGAAATGAGAAGACTTGGTTCTCATTCCATCTCTGGTCTGAACTGGGTGGGGGACTGTGGGAGGTCGCTGGAGCATTCTGTCCTTTCATCTCTTTCGCCGCAGAGTGAAGAGGTTGGTCTAGCTAGTGTCTAAGGTCATTCCTGACCTTAGAAATCGTCATCCATACTACTGTGGGAAGGTATGTTTGGGGAGTGTCACGGAGCACATGAAGCTATTCATTATTTCCATTTCAATTTAAGATGTGATGAATGTCTTTTCTCTGTTTCTTTGGCATCAAATATGTGATTTTAATATAGGACATAACCATAATTGTAGTTGCTCATGGGGGTGATGTTATAAGTGTTTAATAACCACTTTGGCATAGGCACTAGCATCGTATAAGCACCAGAAGTGTAAACAGGTAGAAAGGTCATCTGGTGCACACCAGCCAAGTGCCAGTTCTGATTGCTTGCAGGTTTAACTCTCCTTTAGACTGTGAGTCAAGGTTAGGAACTGTGTCTCTCTAACTTTGGATCCCAAGTTCTGATGCTCACCTCAGAGTAGGTGCTCAACCTGTATTTGTTAGGTGAACAAATAGTTTTCAATGTCTCCTTAGTGTCTCACAGGTTCACGTGCTCAGTGAAGGTAGCCATGTTGCATGAGCTTGTAATGAAAGAAAAGGATGCCCCCAAAGTCCTGCTTTCAGAGGACAGCTGACAACCCTGGGGGCAAGAGTCTCAGAAATATTCAAGATACTGGGCACTCATTAATTTCCAAAGATATTTTATTTCTTCCTTATAGAGTCAATTATATCATAAAACTTGAACTACATACATTTCGTTTTTTTTTTTTTTTTCAACAAAAAAGTATTTCAAGGGCAAAAAACTCATTACTTCTTCAAACTTACTTTATAAGCTGTGACATTTTTCAGTTACAAAAAAAAAAAAAAAGCCAATATAGGTTTAAGTCTTATCAGCATCTCAGGGCTGTCCTTTCTTAATCTCTTCCTGACAGTTTGTCCTTTCCCTTATTATCTAATCATGTTACCATGTGATTGTGAGCTTCCCATGGGACCAGGATGGCTGAGTCATCATTTTGAATTTATCTTGGAAGCAGCTACTGGAAGAAATAAAAACCTTGGCCAACAATTGTTGGTTAAAATTTTTCTTCCTGTATCATGAATTATACAATCTCCAGTCCCCTGGTCTCCAGACTACCATAACCACAGCAACAGTGCCTGGATCAGAACTGGTAGAACAATTATATTAAAAGCACGGAGCTCCAAAAAGATGTTTAGAAAATGTACATCTTCAAAGCTGTAATGACTTCACTTGTAATGACCTGCTTTTTCTCCTTTTCTTGTCTCTTTTTTTCTTTCCCATGGAATAGATCACTTCGTCCATTTCTCCTTTGTAGTACAATATTTAGATTTCCTCTAATATAAACACTTGTTAATTTCCCCACAGGATTTGAATGTCCTCCAGTAGAACGTGTTAGGATCTGTTACAGATTTCTTTTCAAATAGATTTGGTTCTTCCATATTTTGAATTAATGCCATGTGTGTGAGTTAAAGCATGATGATGGATGTGAGACATGTGAAATGGAAGTATCCAGAGATGGCAT
The DNA here is from genome assembly GCF_000754665.1 of Bison bison bison. Taxonomy (NCBI): domain Eukaryota; kingdom Metazoa; phylum Chordata; class Mammalia; order Artiodactyla; family Bovidae; genus Bison; species Bison bison. The sequence continues at coordinate 4,649,515 of NW_011494805.1, read as the reverse complement.
GAAGACTATGGACTCTGCAACCTGAGTTCAAACTCTGGCTCTGCCCTGCTTTCCTCCTTTACGGAATGTACATGCTTGAGAAAGTTACTTTATCTGAGACTTGGTGTTCCGATATTTAAAGGGGGGGTAGTAATGATACCTAGCCTGAGTCCTTGGTAGCTCAGAGGTAAAGAATCTGCCTGCCAATGCCTGCCAAGGCAGAAGACGTGAGTTTGATCCTTGAGTCGGGAAGATCCCCTGGAGAAGGAGATGGCAACCCACTCCAGTATTCTTGCCTGGAAAATCCCAGGGACACGGCTACAGTCCAAGGGGTCACAATGAGTCAGCCACGACTTAGCTACTAAACAACAACAACAAGAACAGCAACAGCAACAATGATATCTAGGTTATAGAGGTCTTATAGCGCACTCAGCATCAGATCAGATCAGATCAGATCAGATCAGTTGCTCAGTCGTGTCCAGCTCCTTGCGACCCCATGAATCGCAGCACGCCAGGCCTCCCTGTCCATCACCAACTCCCGGAGTTCACTCAGACTCACGTCCATCGAGTCAGTGATGCCATTCAGCCATCTCATCTTCTGTCGTCCCCTTCTCCTCCTGCCCCCAATCCCTCCCAGCATCAAGAGTCTTTGCCAATGAGTCAACTCTTCGCATGAGGTGGCCAAAGTACTGGAGTTTCAGCTTTAGCATCATTCCTTCCAAAGAAATCCCAGGGCTGATCTCCTTCAGAATGGACTGGTTGGATCTCCTTGCAGTCCAAGGGACTCTCAAGAGTCTTCTCCAACACCACAGTTCAAAAGCATCAATTCTTCAGCGCTCAGCCTTCTTCACAGTCCAACTCTCACATCCATACATGACCACAGGAAAAACCATAGCCTTGACTAGACGAACTTTTGTTGGCAAAGTAATGTCTCTGCTTTTCAATATGCTATCTAGGTTGGTTATAACTTTCCTTCCAAGGAGTAAGCGTCTTTTAATTTCATGGCTGCAGTCACCATCTGTAGTGATATTGGA
>NW_011494805.1:4640909-4648402 GCF_000754665.1 Bison bison bison | reverse complement strand
GTCACCATCTGTAGTGATATTGGAGCCCAGAAAAATAAAGTCTGACACTGTTTCCACTGTTTCCCCATCTATTTCCCATGAAGTGATGGGACCAGATGCCATGATCTTTAGCATAGGGTTTGGAATACAGTAAGCTCAAATAAATGTTGCTTGAGAAGTAAACATATAATGGAACTATAAAGCTCATATAGATACATATTAGATATAACATTTTTCGCATGACTCAGCAAAAAATCATGGTTAGCTGGTTCAAAATTCATTTTTAAAATGAATTTTATTCCTTGACATCAATTGATTAATTCATTCTTGCCTTTTTAAAACTTATGCGCAGTATATTGTGAATACTAATGTAACCCCAGTGGTCATATTTGGCTGTTACCTCCCTCTAGCCATTGGGCATTAGAGCTGACCTTCCTTTACTACTTAGATAGTCATGGTTTAAATCCTTCTTGCCATGATGAGCTACCCAGTATCTTTTCCAAGAAAACGTTTCTATATTCCTCTCTTGCTTCTGCTTATACTTGTTCAGCTATCAGGTATATTCACATACTGTCCTCTGTTTACAATGTTTTCTCTTTCCTCAGCAGCTCCCCTGGTGGCTCAGATGGTAAAGTGTCTGCCTGCAATGTGGGAGACCTGGGTTACATCCTTGGATCAGGAAGATCCCCTGGAGAAGGGAATGGCTACCCACTCCAGTATTTTTGCCTGTAGAATCCCCGGGACGGAGAAGCCTGGTGGGCTACAGTCCATGCGGTCACAAGAGTAGGATACGACTGAGTGACTTCACTTTCTCTTCCCTCAAGTCAACCCCAAATGGTCAGGGTCCTCAAAACACTTGATTTCCTCAAGACAGCACTCACAGAAAGCACCTGTGTGAGTTAGACTGTTTCCTGAAGGGTTTCCTAATCCGGGGATCGTGTTTCAGATGATCCAAAACGGAATATTTCATATTTTCCTCCTAAGTGTCCCTCTTCCTCCCACCGCAGGGAGCTTCGTTCCTGAATCTTCTGTCCTCTTGCCTTGGGCTGCCCTCCTCTCTCCAAAGGCTGCCTACCTAGGAACCTCCATCTCCCGCATCCTCCAGAGCTCGCTGTTTCTCCAAGTCTATCATGTGGAACCATTCAGTCCTTGGTACCTTTGTCTGAGTTCACTGTGGCCTTTGTCCCCAGGGCTTTATTTTTCTAAACAAACTTTTTTCCCTCAAGAGGAAATCTGTTGCCAGCTTTAAAAATAATATTCCCTCACCACCCTTACCTCAGAGATGAATAAGCTGGAACTCTTCTCGTTGCCAGAATTTATTCTCAACTGTGTGATATCTTAAAATCATGCATCAGTTCATGTCAGTCCTCTGCCCACAACTCTCCCTGGCTTCCCAGCTCACTTGGAGTAAGAGTTGAGGTCTCTGCAGGGAGACAGGTCTCTGCAGGGAGACAGGTCCCTGCCTGGCCCTATCTCTGCTTCCACATCGCCCCACTCTCCTCTCGTGTTTTCCCAACAGCAGTGGCTTCTTTGTTGTTCCTTGAACCCCAAATCGACAAGCCGCGTATTCACCAAACATATGTCCTCCTTAGGGCCTTTCTACTTGCTGTTCCTTTCATCTGGAAAGCTGACCCCTAGAAAACTCTCTGAGAGAGAAGCAGTCATCTGTGTAAAGGCATAAAGGAGTAAGGTAATTTTAGAAACCATAGACTTTTAATAAGGCCCAACCATAAGTTCTGCATGTGCGTGTAAGGCAGCAATGCTCCAAGTATTGGCCACGAACCTGGTGCCCTGGTGCCGATTTGAGCATAAACTCATGGAGCTTCAGCATCCCTCAGTCACACGAGCGCCTTCCAAAGGCCTGGGGAGGCCTTATCAATGCGCTTAGAAGGTTGTATGTTTGCATAAAAGTTGCAAAGTATTTTAATTGCATTTAGTTAAAATGATGACCCTTTTTCATCCTGACTCCCCTTTGTTGGATCTCCCAGGTTGGGTGGTGGTGAAAGTTCACAGGGAATTTAGATCTGGCCCCAAGGAAGAGGAGTTGGGTGTACCTTTTATCTGACTAAAGTGAAATAAGCTTATGTGGTTCACAGTCATTTCTATTTACAGCTAAGTTTTTGTTCACTGTCTGAGTGACTTCCAGGAATGCTACAATCCACAGTAGTAGTTAACTGAATAGCAACGCATGAAACTCTAAGGCCAGGAGTCATGCTGTGCTATGAACCGGTCCTCTGGTGCTCAACATCAGAGGTAGAAAGGTAGAGAGGAAGAAAAAGTGAGAAATCATCAGAGCCAGAAATTAACTGGCAAAAATTCTTCAAAATCTTTCAGCTCATATATAGAAGAAACTGACGTTTTCCCACACTTGAAAACAGTCATAAGAGTTTATGTGCATTACTTACAATAAGCTGAAACAAATCCCCTAAACTGCACTGCACTGCACGCCTATGTGTGCGTGTGTGTGCGTGTGTGTTAGTCGTTTAGTCGTGTCCGACTCTGCGACCCCATGGACCGCAGCCCGCCAGGCTCCTCCGTCAGTGGAATTCTCCAAGCATGAATCCTGGAGTGGGTTGCCACGCCCTTCTCCACGCCCTTCTCCACGCCCTCTGCTTTCTCTTTTACTGCTCATGCTGTTTCACTGCCGGGCGCAAGCTTGTGCAGCTGAGCGCCTCTAATGAATGACATTACAGATTCCTGTCCTCTGATGTGACGTGAGACAGTCTATCCCTGCAGCTCAGGCTTCTATTCATCCATCTTCGATGAACTCCTATCAAGTTTCCCCATCAAATTATTCTGAAAATTTTCTCTTAATCTCAACAAAATACTAACCAGCACCCACCCGACATCAACAGCACTCAATTGATACACGATTACGATTACCAACCATCCCCGCTTGCCTGGGTCTCCCACAAAGCAGAACGCTCAGCGCTAAAAAATCGGAAAAATTCTTGGAAAACTGTGACAACTTGATCATCCTGTGTACTTTTGTCTTCTTTATCAAGAATGAGAACCTAAGTGACAGCTTCTGGGACTTTATCTTTTCTCTGCCATAAAATTAACCTTTATTTCTCCAGTCTACTGATAATGTATTCCTACTTGAGGAAAAAAATATTTCTCCTTCTTTACAAACATGGTCCCTACCCCTGTGTCCTGACGCTGGCCCTTTTTTTCCTAATGTTGTCAATCGGTGTCTCTTTTTCTGCCACTTAAATGCTTCCCTTTCCACTCTCTTCACTCTTATAGACACCCAACTTCCCTTGACATTTTCCCTCTTAAGCTATGCTTCCATTTCTCTCCCTCCTACAATAGAATTCTTGAAAGTAGGCCAAGAACTCTGACTGAAAGCTCTCATTGTGCCTTCTCTTGCTTTCGTTCTCAACATTTCACCAAAACTGTTCTTTTAAGATCAGTAACAACCACCAAGTGGTTCAATGAATAGTCTTTTATCCTTTCACTCCTTTGGAGTCTCCGATGCATTTTCCTTGTTGATTTTCCTCCTTGCAATGCTTTTCTGACTCGGTGTCTTTACACTGCCCACCCTGATGCTCCTTTCAGTTTTTTGACTATTTTTCTGTTTCTTCTACTGACTTATTTTTCTTTTCCCATCCCCTAAAAGTTAGTGTTCTTTGGTGTCTTGCCCATAATCTTCTCTTTCTATATTCCACTAGTTGGCCACTTAATCTATTTCTATGAGTTTAACAACACTTCCCTGGTGGCTCAGACAGTAAAGCATCTGTCTACAATGCAGGAGATCCGGGTTCAATCCCTGGGTCAGGAAAATCTCCTGGAGAAGGAAATGGCAACCCACTCCAGTATTCTTGCCTGGAAAATCCCATGGATGGAGAAGCCTTGTGGGCTACAGTCCATGGGCTCGCAGAGTCGGACATGACAGAGCGACTTCACTTTCACTTTTCACTTTAACAATTATTTTAAAATTGGTTACAAGTCCTGCATCTTTATATCCAGACCTGGAGACTGAAACTTTTTGTCCTAGATATACCTTATGGATATCTTTAACCAGAAATCCTTCTGAACTCTAACCTTAGCATGAAATCAACCTAAGTTTAGCATATTTTCTTCCCCATCCTTGCTACCTCTCACAGAAGAAAAGTCCTCTTCCTGAGTTCTCTGCTGCTTTCAATATTAGTACACTTGTTTTTATGGTTATCTATACTTAAAATTCAAAACTGCATTTCTCCAGCCAGCCTAAGGATTTAACCAATCATCAAACTTGATGTAGTCTCTTGTATCTGTGTTCCTTCTTTGTATTTTTATTTAAATTGAGGTGTCATTGATGTACAATATTAAGTAAGTTCTGGAGAAGGAAATGGCAACCTACTTGCCTGGAAAATCCCATGGACTGAGGAGCCTGGTAGGCTACAGTCCATGGGGTCAGATGCACAATATAGTGATTCACAAATTTATACTTCATTTATTATAGCTCATTTATATTATAGTCCTTATAATATACTGGCTATATGCCCCATTTTGTACAATATATCTTTGTAGCTTATTTTATCCCTAATAGTTTGTACCTCTTAAGCCCCCATAGGAAGCCCCAGTAACTCAAAAGGTAAAGAATCCACTTACAATGCAGGAGACACAGGAGACACAGGTTTGATCCCTGGGTCAGGAAGACCTCCTGGTGAAGGAAGTGGCACCCCACTCCAGTATTCTTGCCTGGAGAATCCCATGGACGGAGGAGCCTGGTGGGCTACAGTCCATAGAGTCACAAAGAGTCGGACATGACTGAAGTGACTTAGCATGCATCAAGCATAAATATATATATACATACATAAAAAGTGGTATTAACAAAGACACAGAAGTCTTTACATGGAATAACTTTATTTCCATTACTAGATGATGTGAGTATTTGATATCTGAACCCACACTTTATCATTTAGAGAGTACTTATGCAGTTCTTACATTAGTCTATGTTAAATTTTGCAGCCCCAATAGGAAGATAGGCCCCATGTCTCATAAGGCTAATCTTGTATCTCCCATAACTCCTACTGTGTAGGCCTCAGCTCAGGAAACCTCCAGTGACTTTTCTTTGACAGCAGGTGAACAAGCTTGCCAAGAGGAGAGTAAAACCATCATCGTGGGGCCTGTGTGCCTGCCCGATCACATTCTTCACTGACATTTCTGGTTTCACTGTCTTGTTGACTCGTTATAAATATCTTTATCGTGCAGTTAGCATCTGCAGGTAGGTGTGGGGATCACAGTTTCCTCTGCTTACAAAGCTATTTGTGATCCGATAAATGCAGATTTAGGTAACTCATTTATAAGTGTCCTTCTGGAGAAACTGTATCAAGGGTGCAGCTCATGATTTAATGAATTGACTCAAATCATCCCCTTCCTACACCTCACTGACTTTTATGACTCCTATGGCTAGCTGTCTTTATTTTTCTCATTTGAGTATATCTGATGGGAGCAGTCTATTTTCCCCCAAATTTCTATGTAATCCTGTTAAAAATGTTCTGTATTTGTTCAATTATACTGAACTTTTAAGAGAAGAAGCAATGCAAAAATTAACCAAGAATCAGAAGACTGAGACACTGGTTTCCGGTGTTGGCTCTTTAAATAGAAAGGGGTATCTAGACACATATCCTCACAGCTCAGCTTTCATCCCAAAATGACAGTTTTGAAGATTTGGACTCTATTACTTGGTAACTACTGAATTTTTAGTTGGAACCATTTCTGAAGAAATATTTTTTGCCAAACTCCCACAAAGAGTCATTGCTAAGATGCTGCTAAGAGAAAACAGCTGAAATGTGTCTAATTTATAATTTATTAATTATAACCAGCTGCAGGGAAGGGAAAGTAGCTACTAGATGGTAGGATGAAAGAATGAATTTTTAGAAAGTAAAAAAAGGGGAATATCCTCTAGATAGAGGGGTGACTGGGTAATTGACCCTGAGCTGGAAAAGAGAGTTTTAACAATAACATAAAGCGTTCTTGAAAAAGAAGATCAAAGTTCTCTTTGAGGACTTTTAGTCAACTAAACAATCAGGTGGAGCTGTAATAGTTTTTCTATCCAATCAAGAAACTAAACGATTTAGTGGCATTACATTTATTGGCTAACAGAAGGCAGATAGATCTAGAGGCAGTGTGGATCCCCAGGAATACGTCTCAGATCTTTAGATCAAAGGTCTCATCACTGCTTCAGATAAAGATAATGACTTCTCTTCCACCATCCCCCTATAACGAGCCTTTGCTTCTTTTTTTTTTTTTTTAAGGTGTTTGAAATATAACTGTATTCAGACTAAACAAAAAAAAAAAAAAATGGGGGGTGGCAGTAACAAAGAAGATTCCACCTCTCAGTATTGTCATGTTACTATTCATTGTTGTTCAGTTGCTCAGTTGTGTCCAACTCTCTGAGACCACATGGACTGCAGCATGCCAGACTTCCCTGTCCTTCCCTGTCTCCCGGAGTTTGCTCAGACTTATGTCCATTGAGTTGGTGATGCCATCCAACCATCTCATCCTCTGTCATCCCCTTCTCCTCCTGCCTTCAATCTTTCCCAGCATCAGGGTCTTTTTCCCAATGAGTCAGCTCTTTGCATCAGATGGCCAAAGCATTGGAGTCTCAGCTTCAGCATCAATCCTTCCAATGTATATTCAGGACTGATTTCCTTTAGGATTGACTGGTTGGATCTCCTTCCAGTCCAAGGGACTGTCAAGAGTCTTCTCCAGCACCACAGTTTGAAAGCATGAATTCTTTGGCCCTCAGCCTTATTTATGGTACAACTGTCACATCTGTACATGACCACTGGAAAAACCATAGCTTTGACTAGATGACCCTTTGTTGGCAAAGGAATGTCTCTACTTTTTAATATGCTGTCTGGGTTGGTCATAGCTTTTCTTCCAAGGAGTAAGCATCTTTTCATTTCATGGCTGCAGTCACCATCTGCAGTGATTTTGGAGCCCAAGAAAATAAAGTCTGTCACCGTTCCCATTGTTTCCCATATTTCCCATGAAGTGATGGGACCAGATGCCATAAGCTATGTTTTTCTGAATTTTGAGTTTTAAGCCAGCTCTTTCACTCTCCTCTTTCACCTTCATTGAGAGGCTCCTTAGTTCCTCTTCACTTTCTGCCATTAGGAAGGTGCCACCTACATATCTGAGATTACCGATATTTCTCTTGATTCTAGCTTGTGCTTCATCCAGCCCAGTGTTTCTCATGATGTATTCTGCATATAAGTTAAATAAGCAGAGTGACAATGTACAGCCTTGATGTACTTCTTTCTCAACTTTGAACCATTCTGTTGTTCCATCTCCAGTTCTAACTGTTGCTTCTTGACCTGCATACAGGCTTCTCTGGAGCCAGACAAGGTGGTCTGTTATTCCCATCTGTTTAAAAATTTTCCACAGTTTGTTGTGATCCACACAGTCAAAGGCTTTGGCATAATCAATAAAGCAGAAGTAGAGGCAATGGCACCCCACTCCAGTACACTTGCCTGGAAAATCCCATGGATGGAGGAGCCTGGAAGGCTGCAGTCCATGGGATC
>NW_011494805.1:4637697-4640809 GCF_000754665.1 Bison bison bison | reverse complement strand
TGGACAGGACTAAGCGACTCAACTTTCACTTTTCACTTTCATGCATTGGAGAAGGAAATGGCAACCCACTCCAGTGTTCTTGCCTGGAGAATCCCAGGGACGGGGGAGCCTGGTGGGCTGCTGTCTATGGGGTCATACAAAGTCGGACACGACTGAAGTGACTTAGCAGCAGCAGATGCTTTTCTGAAATTCTCTTGCCTTTTCAATGATCCAGTGGTTATTGGCAATTTTATCTCTGGTTCCTCTGCATTTTCTAAATCCAGCTTGTACATCTGGAAGTTCTCAGTTCATGTATTCTTGAGCCTAGATTGAAGGATTTTGAGCATTACCTTGCTAGTGTGAGATGAGTGCAATTGTGCGGTAGTTTGAGCATTCTTTGGCATTGTCTTTCTTTGGGATTGGAATGGAAACTGACTTTTTCCAGTCCTGTGGCCATTGCTGAGTTTTCCAGATTTTCTGGCGTGTTCTGTGCAGCACTTTCACAGCATCATCTTTCAGGATTTGAAATAGCTCAGCTGGAATTCTGTCACCTACACCACCTTTGTTGATAGTGGTGCTTCCTAAGGTCCCCTTGACTTCAACTTCACATTCCAGGCTGTCTGGCTCTAGGTGAGTGATCACACCATCGTGATTATCTGGGTCGTGAAGATCTGTTTTGTATAGTTCTTCTGTGTATTCTTGCCACCTCTTCTTAATATCTTCTGCTTCTGTTAGGTTCATACCATTTCTGTCCTTTATTGTGCCCATCTTTGCACAAAATATTCCTTTGGTATCTTCAACTTTCTTGAAGAGATCTCTAGACTTTTCCATTCTTTTATTTTCCTCTATTTCTTTGCAGTGTTCACTTAAGATGGCTTTCTTAATCTCTCCTTGCTGTTCTTTGGAACTCTGCATTGCAATGCGTATCTTTCCTTTTCTCCTTTGCCTTTCACTTTTCTTCTTTTCTCAGCTATTTGTAAGCCCTCCTCTGACAACCATTTTGCCTTGTTGCATTGCTTTTTCTTGGGGATGGTCTTGATCCCTGCCTTCTGTACAATGTCATGAACCTCTGTCAATTGTTCTTCAGGCACTCTGTCTATCAGATTGAATCCCTTGAATCTATTTGTCACTTCCCCTGTATAATTGTAAGGGATTTGATTTAGGTCATACCTGAATGGATGAGTGGTTTTTCTTACTTTCTTCAATTTAACTATAGCAGTTTTATATTTGAAACTGAAGGAGGAAGCAATGATGTTCCAAAACACCTAAATATGCAGGTCCGAAAAGTGAAGGCATTTGTTTAACCTCCACATTCACTCTGAAGCCCACCTGCCTCCTTCAGCATCCAGAGATCAAACACACGTTCTGCTTCACTGTATAGAAAAGTGGGAAACACACTGCACTGCTCACATCACAGGACAGCTGCCTACAGAGCGAGACTTCTGACGTGGGGCCCCAGCCTCACGTTCTCACAGGGCGCCCTCTCCCTCTGGGAGAGGAGTGGTCTGGGCAGCCTCTAGGTCATGCTGCTACCGCGCTGCTCAGCCTGGGTCCGCGACCACCTCTGGCGGGGCAAGAGCAGGCTCGGCAGCAGACTCCAAGTCAGAGTCTCTGGTCAGCCCTCCAGCACGCCAGAGCAGGCTCTTCAGAGGTGTTGTTACTTTCGGCACAAATGCCACACTACTGAAGATTCTTCTTTTGGTGGAAGACAGTTGACTTGCCTTAACCTTTACGTCCTTACTATCCGCTTTGTTGCCACACAACACAATAGGGATGGTCTCACACATGGGTCTTAGATCTCTGTGCTGGTTAGGCACGTTCCTGTAAGTCACTCTGGAGGTTACCTCAAACATTATAATGACACACTGAGCTTGGACATAACACCCAATTTCTCCTGACCAGCTGAATCCCATACATTGAACTTAATAGGCCCCCTGTTGGTGTGGAGCACAAGGAGGATATTCCTCAATACCCAAAGGAGCTACACACATCTCAGATTCACCCATCAGATGACGTTTCGTGAATGTCGTTTTCCCAGCACTATCATCATGAACCAGATTGGAACAGAACCTGGGGTTTTCCTTGGGCAGCCTTCATGGCGTTACTTTCAGTAGCATCTCCGTGCCTGTCCGACTGAGGGTTGGAAACATAGAGGATGCACTATTTTTTTTCCTATTATTTTTTCTGAACTGGTGGCCATGAGACCTGAGAGCCTGATCCATTGCTTATTCCACGTCTTGCCTTTTGGTTTCAGTTCTCACTGGCAGGACTACCTACCCAGTGGGCATCTATAGGATCCTAACTGACCTGCAGTCTTGCATGGACAGTCAGTTTCCTGACAGGCACAGTCCATACTATTAAAAATTCAGTCATGTCCATCTGCATCTGTTTGGAAGCAGAAAACTCCCTTTACCGGGTTACTGGGAAGACACCTGTCACAGTCTACAATCAATAAATTCCAAACCTTGTTCTAAGCAGCACATATATGGTGGCTCAGATGGTAAAGTGTCTGCCTTCAATGTGGGAGACCTGGGTTCAATCCCTCGGTCAGGAAGATCCCCTGGAGAAGGAAATGGCAACCCACTCCAGTACTCTTGCCTAGAAAATTCCATGGGTGGAGGAGCTTGGTGGGCTACAGTCCATGGGGTGGCAAGCAGTTGGACATGCCTGAGCAACTTCACTTTCTTTTCTTGTTGGAAATGTGGGACTTCTTTGTACATCTGATTATAGACAGCCTATAAAGTGCCAGTCTTTTTCACATGCATCTTGCATATTTCTCACAGTAACTTTGAAAGTAGATATTGCTATGCCCATTTGACAAAGAAGAAATTGAATTTCAAAGACCTTAAGGTGTCAGAGTTGAGAGGTAATGGAAGGTGCCAACCATATTCAAACCCAGCTTGATTAATTCTTTCCACTACACTGCTGAGCCGGCATGGCTCTGAATGGGTCAATTAGTTTTGTGTGGTTTTTCCATAACTATAATACAAATTGTAATATTTGCCTTATAGGATTGTTGTTCACTTAATGAAATGTATTTATTATGGGCTACAACTTATAAGGCTAAAGTTCCGATACAATCCAAAAGATAGAACTGAAAGGTCAAGTACTTGGCCTATAGAATGACTTTTTT